>NW_006262688.1:34890157-34938172 GCF_000493195.1 Citrus x clementina
CTTCTTATATAATGGATGGGCCACTTAATTTTGCACAAAATTATACAAGTTTTCAACCTTTACATCTATATACAGTGGAGATTAAATGGGGATGATGACATGGATTATCAATAATTAACAATAAATCTATCAATTTCTCTCTCCAGCAGAGTTTTGCAATCTTGTCTTCCGTTTCCAATCTTTCACTTTCCCATCTTATACCTTATTCTCTTCCATGACAGAATTCCTTTCTCCTAAGATTTTTCTGAGTCATAGAACTATATTGTCTAGCATGCACTTCATTTTATTTGAGTAGTTATAGGCCTTGTTTGGTATTAATGTTATAATAATGAGTAATGTGAAGTCGTCTCTTCGATCACCAAATATTTTTCTTGTCCATTATTCCAATCTAATCTATTGTAAAGATTCGAAATCAACAAAATAAAAAGTAAGTATAAAATAAACATTAATAATATATAATAAATATAATTTTTAAATAATCATTTTAATAAAATCAATAAAGATATAATATTTTTTTATTATATAAGTGTAAAATCAAGTTAATTTATCTTTCAAAGTACAGTAGTTAGTGTTTACTAAACACTTTAGTACTGTAGTTTTAAAGATATAGATGTCCAATTTCAATTTAAAACGGACGCATAGCGAAGTTTTCATTTTTAACTATTATTAAGTAGTATTCAAACATGAGATTATAGCAAGAAAATTTTAAAGAAGATTAAAAAATGGGAATAAAATTAATAAATACTATTAATGTGTTATGAATTGTTTCGTCTGTGATTTTTGAAGAAAGGAATTAAGATGGACACGTGTTGCGCTTGGCAGCACTTTCCGTAATATCCAAAAACCATTGTAAAATAACTTCACACGTTCCGTAAACTCATTGATGTGATTCAGTTAAACTACCAACATTATGCATGAAAAACGTCAAAAATCCTCTTGCTATATGTATTAAGTATATTGAGGAACAAGAGATTGTACTTAAATTTATGTAGCAATATATATAGTAGCTCCAGATGATCAATTCATTGTTAAAAGAATCTCTAATTCTATCACATGTATCTAACTTGAAAAAGTCGCATGACAATTTATACTGCAACCCGATATCCGCGTTCCATATTGCATCTTATTCTATTCTATTCTATTCTATCCATCCATCCGATTTAATAAAAAAAAAAATTACCACATGTGACACAATACAGTCATTATTGATTTCAACTAACTGAGGTCGACACCTACGCATCTGTACAAAAACATAAATGAAAAAACACTCCATCATGATTTCATCAGAACATGGACGTTACATTGATTTTTAATGAATCGAAATCCACAATTTGCTTGATAAAGACGTGCAAATGTGCTGTTTTAACATATTCATTCTTGTTGAGATTAGATTATTCATTCAACAACACTCCATTAGTGATGTCCAGTATCAACGTTAAATCTAATACTTTCGGCAAATAGATGGTAATACTATATAATTAGGGGGCAAAGACTATACGAAATAAAAGTTGATCTAGACGGTCCTAACATGTAAGAACACATGTGGATATTATTTAATTTATATTTAGATTTAGGTCTGAATGAAAATATATGGCAGTGGATATGATGGAGTTGCTCCACGGTAGAGCACTGATGATGATTGTCAGATCATAACACTAAGTAAGGGTGGGCAAATAACCCGTCCCAACCCGATCTTATCCGAAAAATTTAGGTTCAGATTAGATTCAGATGAAGGCTCTAACTCGATCTCGGATCGGGTCAATCTGAAAAAATCAAACCTGATCTAATCCGAAAATATGAAAAAATCAAAGCCAAAACAAGCATAAATTTTGATTCGATCCGAATTTGTTCGGATCTGATTGAATCGAATCGGATCACATTTTCGGATTATATTTTTTCCAATCCGATTAACCCGGAATCTAATCGGATTGTTCCGAACCCAAATTTACTCACCCCTGACACTAAGTTCATATTTTATTTTTATTTTTATAATCGTATAATTATCAACAATACTCTATTGTGGAGCAGCTCCAATATAGCCGGGCCCAAAATATATAATTGATTTGATGAAGTTAAATAAAGGTCGTTCCACGAAGTTTTTTTTTGCAAACCGGATATAATAATTGTCAGAGCCACATATGGTTTACAACTCACAAGTCCCATTAATTCTTGAATAATTTTTTTTTCTGTTTCTTGTCTCCCCTTTTGGCTTAACATCTTCTTTATGAGAGACTAACCATACGGGAGAATTTGAAGAACTGCAACTCCAAGTCATTGGTTAGTCATGAGTTTTTGTTATTGTTTGCTTTAATTTATTCTTCATAACATAATTCTTGATCATTGTCGATTTTTATGCATTCATATATATCCACGTACTTATTTGCCTAGCAGTACCACTGGCATTAGCCGAAAAATAGCACCTTCAAAAACAGAGCAGGACCGGCTAACTTGCGGATAGATAAGTTGAAAGGTTACATACTTGCAAATGATTTAGATATCAAATTTTCTAATTTAAGTAATAGATTATTCTGTTAGGCTAAAAGCCTAGAGGTGAGAACTCATGACGGTCATGAGTTCGAACCCCCATAATGTATTGTGAGAGTTAATTTGAGTGAAGATAGCATTCTCTCTTTTGAAATGTGAGTGGAATAGATGTCCCTCGAATATTAGAGAGAATAAAAAATTTAGGTGTTCTCGATGTAAACTAGTTCCAGTAATAGTCTGATTTATAAATACCAGTTGTAATCTTATGTAATACGAATTGTACTCTTGAGCAATAGTCTCATGTAATAATAAAAAAAAGTAATAGATTATTCTATAATCTATAGTACTTATATTTTTTATCTGCATTCTTGCCGGTTGAAAGAGATGAAGGAGAACAAACTTAATAGAACAATGCAGTCCGACCAGTCAATATCAACCAGCAGTACTAAATGGATCAAGAAACTATATTGGATGCGGATCCGAATAGCCATTCACGCATTCTTTGTTCTGTCAGGCCACGCAGCGGCTGCTCGCTTGGGAAGGAGGAAATAGCGAATGGCTAGCAACAGTAATGCAACTTGCAGGCTTCCCAATTCTCTTGCCTTTCTACTACTGCATGAAGTTTCACAAAGAAGCAAAAATCCCAATGCAGAATCGGAAATTGTATTTGACCAACTCAAGACAAAAATAATAAAGCCACCAAACCTTACCTTAGCCTTGGCATAATCAGAGCAGCAGATTGCTTTCTCTATTCAATTGGGCTCATCTGTCTTCCAGTTTCAACATTTTCCATCGTCTGTGCATCTCAATCGACCTCCAATTCTTTCTTCACATTCTTCCTCAATAAGCAGATGTTTACTCCATACATAATCAACTCACTAGTCCCTCTCGCCATCTCGACCACCCTCCTCGTTTTCCAAAGCGGCTCTGAAAATACAACTAAAAATATGCAATTGGATTCGTATGCAATGTACCGTTGGCGCATCAGCTGGGTATGGATGTTATAAAGAGGGAAACGTTTACAGCTGCCTTGGATATGGTAATATGTTCGTTTTTCGTCTGTGGTGGGACTTTTTGGTAGCAGAGAGAGATGGAAGAGTGTCAACTTGGGAAAGTATCTTCTTATGTCGTGAATTTGGTTTGGTCAGCAAAATGTTGGCAGCTGTTTAAATAATGGCTCAACAGGATTGATTTTTGAGGCGGCTTCACTTTTCTCCAATGCCACATATGTGCGCACTGAGCTTGCCTGTTGTTCCAGTCCAAGCAGTAGCAGTGGTCTTTTTCCATGGGCTTGAAAGTGATTTCAATGGTATTAGCTATATGGATCTATGTTCCGTTTCCGTACCAGCATAAGCCGAACAAGTTTCCCAAGCTTTAATGTATATACGGAATAGAAAAATTTAATAAACAAGAAAGGAATTGGCTTTTCTATAGCCGTTAAGGTACAGCCTCTCACAAATTCAGATGTGGGTCTCATTTACGTTGCATGTAAGATACAGCTTCTTACAAAGCCTTGTGAGAGACTGTACCTTACAATAGCAAAAGCCTGTGTGTATATATATATATATATATATATATAATCAAAACCAAGATCAGTGTCAATGACTTTTCTCCGTGACACGTGTGTAATGACTAACCAAAACAAACCCTTCCCGAGAAAAACTTGCACACGCCACGCCGTTTGGTTCACTTCGAATTTATGTTAAAATAAAAATGATTGAGACACCATCATTTGCTTTTGGAATTTTGTCAACAGTCGCCGCACTGTCAACTACCGTCGGCAAAAAATAAAAGCTGACCAAGCAAATCCGTAAGGCTAACCATGAAACCCAGAGAGAGTTAATCAGTGGTCACATGATGACCAAAAATTTTGGGTAATTTTTTTTTTCTATTCATTATTTATTATGTATAATTTTAATTAATCATAATAACTTGTATACATACATAATAAATAGTGAATAATTAAGAAGTGATATTTAAAGAGTACTATAAAAACTTTTCATTCACGATAATAGCACATTTAAGAAATCATTAAGTTATAATTTGACATAAAAAAAAAATCATGAGGTTATAACTTTATTTATTTTCACGTCTGAGCATTATAAACAAAAAGGGGATTATAAATTAATAATAAAAAATGACTTAATGATGTGTTTTAAAATTCTCTTTGGAGTAGTTTAATTAAGAAGGGAGCGTAAAAATGAAATAACAGAATTAACTGTCATTTTCGATGATAATTTTTTATGATACATTTTCTATGATAATTGGATACAACTAGAGGCGCATAAAATAACAATGCTCAATATTAACAGTAGAAAATTTAAAAATAGAAATATTCTTCCAATAATTATGATAAATGGAAACAACTAGATGCACACAAAATAAATGGACGACTTTAAAATAAAAACAATAAATTAAAATTAAAGTAAAATAAGAAAATCATACACACACATTCATGGTCGTCGGTCCACTCACCATTAACGTGAGAGACTGAGAGTTACGTCTACTTAGTACACACAGTAAAATGCCAAGGTCAATCCGCAAATGCTTGAGTGTCAGGGTCATAATTCGGCTTCGTGCATCTAACAGTGACAATGACAGTACAAAAGAAATATAAGTTATTACAGGCAAGGATTTCTATATTTTAAAACGTGGGAGTGCGGTGTAAAGGCAATGGTTCGAATACGAAAAAAAATATTGTGGAAATTTAATTTAATTTTTTTCATTATTTCTTAATGAAAGTTAAAAGTGTCTCGGATATTAATATTTGAGGATTAAAATTTAGATTGTATTATATAAGAATCGATGTAAATTGGTATAGTATTATCTAATATATTGTATCTTGAATTAGAGGTGGGTATTATTTAATTTAGTTTGGTTCGGTTCTAGAGGCTCTCTGCCAAAAGTCTTCTTCAACCTACCATAACACATTCCAAAGTCCAACAAACTTTTATTATGGATTGAAGGTTTCTTATAAGGAAGATTGGACAGGCTCTAGTGGGGATCTGTCCTGTTATACTAAAAGTAGAAAAATAATTGCAGGATAATTCAGACAATGAATCTAATCCTGATGATGGTGATGATATTAAAGTAAAAAATATTGAGTCAGTACCCAATGATTTTCTAGCTCCTCTTCCGGGAAGACTAGTGATTCAAACTGATGATTAATGTTACATGCTTTGAAGTACCCAAGCATTTCATTTAAATGTTACATAAAATTAATAATGGATGTGTTTTCGAAATAATACCTGTAGCCATATTGACCGTAGCCATATTGACAGATGGCTACGGTTTAAATGAAATGGCAGAGATTTGTTTTTAAATCATACCTGTAACCATATTGACCAAACCAAAAATATACCATAAGGTCTTGACCATGGATCCTCCGATCTGTAGAACATCATTATTTTCTAGCTCCTCTTCCGGGAAGACTAGTGATTCAAAGCATGTTTGAAGGGGTAGCTTGGGGTTCTTTAGAGGTTGCTCTAGATTCAGAATCTTTAAGAACAGCTTTACCTTTGTCTTTCTTTTTTGGCGGCATTATCTGTTTTGAAGAAATTTCCGAGTTAGAAAATCAGGAATAAAATGGTTCATAAATTTATGGTTCATAAATTGAGCTAAACCGAACCGAACTAAAACCAAATGGTTCATAAATTTATGAACTAAATACAAACCAAATTATAGAAGTGAATCGAACCAAACCAAATTAATTTGATTCAATTCAGTTTGATACTATAATTTAGTTTGATGCAGTTTGGTTTAGTTTGATTTTATCTTATATATTCATTATTCAATAAAAATTAATATAATAATAATATATTATTAATACAACAATAATCTTGAGTCTATAAATTAACAAACAATAAACAACATATAAAATCTAACAATAGTAAATTAACATAATAAATTCTAAAAATAATTTAGAAATCCATAAATAATAACCAACATAATAAAATCTAACAACAATAAATTAACATAATAAAGTTCAGCAATAATCTAGAAATCGACTATACATTAGAAAATAAACTTTAAACTTTCATTGCAAATGAGTACTCTCCCAATCACCACTTTTTCATCCTTTAACTTCCACATTCGCAATCCTTACATTATCTCTCAAAGTCAAAGCAAGCCATTAGCAAAGCATGAACAATTAAAATAAAATAAATTAAGTGTATGCTATAACATATATAATTACATGTATTAACTAACAAACAAAAATAAAAAAGAATAAATTTTGAGCCATTTTTTACTTTTAATTTTAATTTTTTCTTGAACCATTTAGTTCGGTAATTTGGTTCGGTTTTGAACCGAACTAAATAAAAAAATGAAATGGTCCAAAATTTTTGAACCATTTAGTTTTTATGCTCCGAACTGAACCGAACCGAACTGTTATAATACGGTTCGGTTCGATTTGGTTCAGATTGAACTGAACCAAATATCCACCCCTACTTGAACAATAGTCTCATGTAATAAAAAAAAAAATTTGTGGGAGTGCGGTTGGAAAATTATGTAGGAACGTATATGTTGTATAGGATATTGTAATTAAAGAGGTATCAGCAGAAGATCCAAATTCGTTATATATTAACTTAACAATTTCCATTCTTGGTTTAAAATCTTCTTCAGAGAGACTGCATGCCTTCCTTTGAATTTCATATGGGAGAAGTTGAAGAAGTGCAACTCCAAGTCATGGATAAGTCAAGTTTCTGTATGTTTACCGAGATTAATTAAAGTCTCTTTTAGTAAAAGATTCATGTTTAGTTGATATATATGATGTGATTAAGGTTTGAGCTGGTTTACTTGTCATCTCTAGCTTATTCTATCTCCTGCACCTACAACTAATATATTTACCTGTGCTGACTGCTGTGTGCACTTGACAGTTGGAGGAGATAAAGAAGCAACCTTACCAATGCAATGTGATGTGGCCAACCAACTAACAGTAAATCGATCAAGAAACCATTTGAGGTGGATCCGGATAGGCATCCTTGCATCATTTGTTCTCTGTTGCCAGGCAGCAGCTATTCTCCTGGGAAGACAGTACTATGACAAAGGTGGAAATAGCAAATGGTTGTCAACACTTGCGCAATTTGGAGGCTTCCCAATTCTCCTTCTTTCCTACTGCATTAATCCACCAAGAAGAAAATGTAAAAACACTGAAATCGTATTTGTCCACACAAAGCGTCCTTCTTTCTTTATCCTAGTCTCATGTACGTTTGGGATTGAGGTTGGACAGTTGTAGCTTAAAAGTTACAGCACTAAAGTGTTTGTTAAATACTAACTGTTGTAACTTAAAAGCTATATTGATATGTTTTTTCACTTATATAATGAAAAATTTATTATATCTTTAATAATTTTGTCAAAATTATTATTTAAAATTTACATTTACTATATATTACTAATTATTGTTTCATACTTACATTTTTTTTTTTCCACGGCTACAGCACCTCAATCCCAAACGCACCCTCAGTCTATGTCTCTCTTGGCATACTCCTAGCAGCAAACGGCTTTCTCTATTCAGTTGGCCTCCTCTATCTTCCAGTTTCAACATTTTCCCTCATCACTGCATCCCAACTGGCCTTCAATTCTTTATTCTCCTACTTTCTCAATAAACAAAAGTTCACTCCGTACATAGTCGATTCTTTAGTCCTTCTCACCATCTCCTCCACCCTCTTTGTTTTCCAAAATGACTCCGAAAACACAACAGGAGTATCAAAACGAAAGTATGCAATTGGATTCATACTATTGGTGCATCAGCAGGGTATGGATTGTTGCTTTCCCTTAGGCAACTCGCCTTCACAAGGGTTGTAAAGAGGGAAGCCTTTACAGCTATCTTGGATATGGTATTGTATCCATAATTTTGCTGCAAGTTGTGCTATTCTAGTGGGACTGTTTGTTAGCAGAGAGCGGGTGAATTTAAAGAGAGAAATGGAAGAGTATAAACTAGGGAAATTTTCTTACATCATGACTCTGGTTTGGACAGCTATATGTTGGCAGCTGTATGCTATTGGCTCAACAGGACTGATTTTTGAGACGTCTTCCCTCTTCTCTAATGCCGTAGGGATCGCGGGTTTGCCTATTGTTCCAGTCCTAGCTGTGGTCTTTTTCCACGACAAAATGCATGGCTTGAAATTGATTGCCATGGTGTTGGCTATATGGGGCTTCCTTTCAATTGTCTGTCTACCAGCACTATCTGGACGACCGCAACTCCAAGAGTGATAATGTCCAAACAAATCTTTGAATTTTCCCAAGCCTCTTCTCCTGTGAATCAATAGAGAAATAAGAAAGGTTCTGAATGGGCGTAAATCAACCTGAGAGGCTTTATAAGTATATATTAAGTAAAATGATATAATTGTGAAGGCAAACTTTTATGCTGCAATCCATAGCATCTCCAGTTGTTGGAAAGCTGAACCCGGAAACAAAGATAACAAAATAAAAAGTTTGCCTTCACTGTTGTTAGCTAATCAGTTGAATGTTAAACATGGCCATCTTCCTATCCATGAAATCTTTAGAAGCTCTTTCAAGCAGCGTAATTGGGCACCAATTCACAAAGGCTTTGAATTTCTCATCTCCTTCAAATAGTGGTTGTTACATAATGCATTTTCATAAGAATAAAAGGCCCTAGTCAAAGCTCTCCTGCAAAAAGCTTTTAAAAAGAGAAGCACTTGCAGTGTTTTGGCCTTTGGGCACATTGTTCTAAACCTAGTAATGATCTTCTCTCATGACATAATGAAGGCATAAATGTCGTTACCATGGTAATGGCCTGCAAGGCTCTGTTTCATATAAATATTATCTGGAAATTTTGAAAACCAAGCGCAGTGGCAAAAAGGTTAAGTGTAGTCACAAAGGCTCCCCTAATTGATGGGGATAGATAGCTGATGACCAAATGACCATCTGTAATTCCACCTATTCAAACTTTTCATTTAACAAAAAAGAATAAATTCGACGTTACAAGCACGGCAACATTCTTGTACTACAACTAGATCATGGGATCTCACCAGCAACAACTTGTGTGCAGCTTGACTTTGAGAATTAACCATGACACTGAAATAACTTAAAAAATGTAGGCCTCACAGCAAAAACTCAAAAAAATTTTACATGGTACCATGCCCGCTGGACTTTAATCAACTACATGAGACAGCCGACATAGTGAGCTCGTGGATATTTTCTCTGTAGTTGTGGCCATTGCACAAAGAACTGATCAGCTATACATAACTTGTAGAGAAGCAAGCCACTTAGAGAAAGCCTTTTCACCCTTGCAATACTCTCAACATAAAAGATGGATGACCATCTCATTCCAATGACCTACAGGAAAAATGGAGAAGGTTAAATGAGGAACCTCAATACCATCAACTTTCGCAGGTATTAAGAGGGAAATTAGTGAAAACAGAGGCTCAGGTGAAAGTTCTCACACCTTAAATAAGAAGGCAATCACACAGAGAGGAATACATGTCCCAGGGCCATTGCAAAGAACCTAAAGTGAGAGGAAAGTTGATAATTAAAAACCAGCTTTAAGCATGTTGCAAAATTACTAAACAACTAAAGAAAACACAAGCTAGGGACAAATTCATTACCACTTGTGGCCTGATTTTAACCATCAGCCATAGTGCGTGAGTGGTAGCTAGTAAAGTTGTCCATACAGAGGTTACATATGACTGCCCAACTTCCCTGCTTCTATAGATCTGCATGAACTGAGCGGAGGACCCCTTGATCACTTTCTGCAGTAACAACCAATTTAGTGAGTAACCTTCAAGAAAAGTGAGTTGAAAAAAAAAATTGGAGAAACCATTAAGATTAAATGAATAATTATATCAGGAGGAAAGTAAAGTAATGCAACACATATGAAAAAAATCTGTAAACAAGTTTCTTTGTCATTCCAACATTTAACAGTAAACGTTAGGCAAAATTCTACAAATAAATCATCTCTAAATAGTTTGCATTTTGCAAAAAAAATCCATCTTGAGAGATCAACTACTTCGGCTAGACTAACAACAAATCTCTCGATCCTCAAAGAGTAAGTTGCTACATGTATTTAATCAAGACCAAATTTAACAGTGAATTCAACTACAATGATTAGAAATACTTGGAAGAACCTGAAAACAGTGAACAAATAACAGGTACAAGAAGAAAATCAATAAATAAATAAACAAAATTTAGAAACAGTCAAATCAAGCAACCTACTTTGTGCAGCAATGAATCCTCGAACACACGAGCCTTTTGGAGACTCATGTTATCAGTAGCAGCAGCAATGTAGAAGCGCGGCGTAAACCTATCCATTTGCAACACGGATAAGAGATTCATCATCTCCGCCGTGTGGCCGCCTATTAAAATTTCCAATTAATAACAATAAATTGATGATAAATATAGATGAATAGCATCAAGTAAAGCAAGCAAAAATTAAAAAAAAAAAAATCAAAAACTTGTTTTTAATCATATTTAAATTTATATAAATGTCTCTGACTTATTAATTACCTGAACCTAAAACAATGAGAGTGGAGAGCGGCTGCGGAGATTTGAGGCGGCGTGATTTTCCAGTCAAATAGAGGACGTGCAGAAGCCGAATTAGAAAAATTGCAACACTAGTGGCAATAATTGCCATTATATAAAAGTAACAATCATCCATTTTGTTCATCTCCAGAAATTGAATTTACATGTCTATTGAAAGTGAAACGAACTGAGTCGTAAAATATCAGTTTTATGACGGATTAGTTTATTCGAATTCTATGATCTGAGAGAAGAAAACGAAAATTTGTCTAGCAATCTGGAATCGGCGACTACCAAGAGAGGAATAGAGCAGTTCTCTATGATGTCAGCTTTACGCAAGCTCCCCCTTTTGTGTTCGTCGTCGCTAAATTCTTTTTCCCGTAATTTTTTTTTATTCGAGCGTTAAAAGTAGAATGATTATCATCTAGCTCCCTCCTACGTTTCTTTATTTTTATTTAATGATATAATTAATTTTCTATATTGTATTAGCCCCATCTATTGGATTTCTATGGCAAAACCAAAATTGTTTATATCTCATTACCGTCAAACGGTTGCTGGCTAAGACAAAAAAAAATTCAACATCACAAAAACTGTCCTTGAATAAAATATAATCATGTCCCTAGTACAGCTTAATTAATTAATAACTTTAGTTATTTTACATAATCATGTAAAGATACATAATTCTTCTACAACCGTCGAATTTTTATTTAACAATTGTGAAAAGAATATGATTTAATTATCTCATATTTCCACAATCATTAGATTTTCACTAAACGACTGTGGAAGAATCGTGTATCTTACATGATTATGTAAGATAACAATCTCTTTAATTAATTAATTTTTTTTTTTTGAAAAACTCGTATTGGTGGTATAGAAAAGTTGAAACTGTAAAGTTCTTAAGAAAATGAGAAATAGAAAAATTTACATATACCTTAGAAGTAAACTTTTTCAATTTTGTTTCTCTTTAATTTCATGAATGAAGAAGCATCCAATTTTTCAATTTCATTTTTCTCTTCCAACAACTAGATGTCTGCAATTCTGCAAGCAGCGATTCCAAGTAAACGTTTTGAACATGTGCTATCTTGGGCCAATCTTGTCCCCTTTCCTTCTCACATCGCTTCTCCAGTTTAGAGCATTGTGAAATGAATAAATTCTGTAGTTTGGTGGCCGAAATTTTTCCAGGCCCTCCTAAACCATATACAGGATAGACCGAAATTTTATCACGACAAGCTACATGCTTTACCAACTAATCAACAATTTTTTCTTTATCCTCATCTCTTCCAGACACCTTAGGCTGAGTTACAATGGAGCCAGTTTGGCATCCTTCCATGACTTCAGCTCACCTATCAGAAAGTACTGCATCTACCTCAATTCAAATGAAACTTGATCCGCCCTTGAGCAATTTCATCTAACCTCTTTCTAATATCTCTCTCTCTATTGCCAATATCGCAACAAAACAAGATATTACTTGGAGAAAATCTATCAAGGAAGGAAGTTTGTACATTTTCAGACTCCAATTGAGATGATTTTGTTGCACACTCCTCCATGATATCTTTCACCTTGTAGGCAGCTTTCACAGCCAATTCTGAATTGCCTTGTCTTTTATTTGCATCTCTTCAGCATGTTCAGGCACGACTTGTCTAGTAGAGAGCAAGTTAGAAAGCCGTTTCATTTCTTTGTCAACACCCCAAAGCAACCCGAGATCCTTTTGGATTTGCGAGTTCAAATTCGCCAGCAACATCTGAAAAAAAAAAGGAAAAAAAAAATCTTTAAAGACTAACCACGTTGCTCAATCACATTCGAGATTCCATGGTATTTTCAGAGAAGATGGAAATGCATTTCGTCCTCCACTTTCAAACATGTTCCCGCGAAGATGCTGCAAGCAGCAAGGATGATATTATGCGTTACAGTCTTACAGATCAAATAAATGAACTTTTCATATAACAATAAGCTATTAACAAGTCCTTTAATTAATAACGCCCCACAAACAACGATTTACAAACTTCAAGATCTGCGCTCAAGTTTATTTTCTGTTGCTTCCTTATACTCCTGGGAATTTGAGGTCTTGTGTACTAAAGAAATTTTTTACTATTGATGTCGTAATTAATGTACAAAGCAAAATTAAAAGATTGCTTATTAAAATTACCAAAAGATTCCGCAATTTCTGTTGCTTCAAGATTATTTACTAAAGATTGTCGTAATTAACGTCTTCTCTAATCGCCTAACCTCTTGTTTCTTTTATTAGTTGCTATAAAAATGACCACAAAAAAAAAAAAAAAAGGAGTGGGACTATTGGCACCCCTATAAATACCTCTTAAAACCCCTATAATTATTTTACCATTTTAACTTTTACTAAAATTATATAATAGGACAATTTCTAATTAAACCTCTACTCAAAAGTTAATAATTTTTTTCCTTAAAAATTTCTTTATGTAGTAGATTTTTATTTTAAAAGGGAAGCAAGACAAGTTTGAAAGAGCTCGAGAATATGAATGTCGGAAGGGATGAATCAATTTGAGGGTGAAGCTGATGGTTTTGAAGCTCACAATAAAGTGAATAATATACTGAACAAGGCACATAACGAGACATATGAGATTAGAACAGTGATTTATAGCAACCTTTAGTGAATGTGGTATCTGAGATTAAAATTCAACATTATAGAAATTAAACGGAATGGATTTCCTCTTATTTTCAAGTGAAAATTTTATTATTGGCGGCTGCAATAAAGAGAAGAAAATCCATTGTGAAAACGAGGTTTAATAATAAAGTTAAAAAATAATTAAAGAATGATGTTTGCGCTAATAAGTTTTAATTAAGGGTAGCTTTGTCATTTAAGAGGTGTTAAAAGAATTTTATAATATTTGTAAATATTTTAATGGGCATTAATAAAGAAAATGGGTGTTAAGAGATATTTAGAGGGGTGCCAATAGAGAAAGCAAAAATGTAAAAAAGCATAATTGCTAATTAATAGTAATTTTAACATTTTTTTATGTATGGTTGTCAAAAATACTACCAAGAGTTCAGCCCGAAACTTGAATTTGATGGGAAAAAACTCTATTATTTTAAATAATTATATTAATTTGGCCCACCCACTACATATATTTGAAATTTTAAACATTTAAAGTCTATATTTGAAAGCCTAATTTCATTAAAATACAATTTAAAAATTATAAAAGCCTAATTTCATGTATGTATGTATACGTATGTGTACGTATATGCAAAATTATTACAATTTTTATCTTTTTTTTTCCAAGTGCCCACCTATAAAACTTATAAAATCTATTTTTTAAAAAAAACTCTCATCTCTCTCTTTCTTTTTAAAGATTTTATCCATTGTTGCCATAACAATAAGAAAAAGATTTGATACTTTTTCATCATTCTCTATTGAATATTATAAATTAATTTCTTTTACAATTATAAAAGTAGAGTATACAATATTCGAGAAGAGATGGTAATTTAAAAAACTAAAAGAAATTAAGGTCTCAAAAATTAAATTAACTAAATTAGATATTAATAAAATTATTAAATGGGTGCATTTAAAAGTTATTTGTCTTTTTAAATTATTTCATATAAGAAAATAAAATAAGTATGGTATAAAAGTTATTAAAGAAGGCTAATAAAGTATAATGAAGGACTCGAATGTTACAACTGTTATTTTTCCCCTCGAACGAAGCTATGTTCGTGTTTAGGCGCATTTAATACGTTGCTTGGATTAATATACATAAGTTGCTTCGATCGCTCAAAACAGTAATTAAATACGTTGCTTCAGACCATGGTTACGTGCTTTAATCAAATCAAACGATCCCAGGAGAAACACAAAAACGGGTCACACAAATTGATCAGATCTTCATTTGATAAGCCGTTCGATAACCGATGCTGGTTGGGACCCACGTTTCATCGGCCATTCGATCAGGATAACTTCAGTGACACGCGCCTTACAACACTTCCCGTTATTCTTAAAAGAGGGCAAAAATAAGCACTTTTTGAAAGTCATTGTTCCGAAGGAAGCGCTTGTTCTCTATTAGGACAGAGAGGCGGAGCAAAGCTCAGCTTCTAGTTCTTGATAGGAGGAGTCCAAGTCAAATTCATTTCATGGCTTCGAAGATTTCAACTTCCTTCATAAGCCCCTTCGTAATCCATTTCAACTGTAAAAATAGTAACAATAAAAATAAACACTTAAACGTCCCGTTGCTTTTTTCTTCTCGTCGCTTACTCCCTGCTTCTTGCAAAATGCGACAGCGTAGTTTCGGGTACTTTTGCTTTCTCTCTTTCTCAATCTCCTTAACTGGGTTAACCTATAATACAATTAATTGGCATTCAATTGAAAAAAAAAATGATTCAGTTCGCAGCAGAAGAGACAGCACGTGAAGAAAGGTTCGCCTGATCAGCAGCGGCCAAATGATGCAGATTTGGTGCCAACTAGTGATGGGGATACCGAATCTGAAAGTTCTTTGATAGATAGTGAGCCAATTGATGTGGAGCATACCGAAGAACAAAACTTGGGCAGTGTATTTGTGCCTGAGCTTAAGGAATCTCTGGTATTTCTTTTTTCTGTAGATTTAAATTTTATAGCTGACTGTTATTTCTTAATCCAGCAATTGAGTATGCGACATGTTCCACGCAAGTACTTTATCATTCAGATAACTGACTGGAAATGATGACTTATTATTTTATTTTGATTTGTACTTTGCAATGCAACTTGTAGTTGGTATTTGTAGTTTAATTTGACAATGAGCATTGGTAAAACTAAGGAAGTTTAATTTGACAATGAACATTGGTAAAACTAAGGAAGTTTCTTTCTTCCAGGTCTTAAATTGCGATGGTGGAGAGGAGCTTTCAACTTCCCAATTAGATAATCTGATAAGCATGATAAGAAATGCTGAGAAAAGTAATTACTTTTAGTGTGTCTTTTCTTTGGTTTGGTGTCTTGTTATCAATTTTTGGAGGATTATATGCGTGTCCAATTGCTCATTGTACATATATTTCAGATATCCTTCTTCTCAATGAAGCACGAGTTCAAGCACTTGAAGATCTCCACAAGATTCTACAGGAGAAGGAGGCATTGCAAGGAGAGATTAATGCTTTGGAGATGAGATTGGCTGAAACGGATGCACGGATTAGAGTTGCTGCCCAAGAGAAGATACACGTGGAACTCTTGGAAGATCAGTTACAGAAACTGCAGGATGAATTGACTCACAGGGGTGTTTCTGAACATAGTGAGCTGGATGTTTTTGCAAATCAAAGCGAACCTGCAAATGAGGACCTTGTGTTGAACAATAGTGAAATTCATTCTTTTAGCAAGGAGCTTGATTCGTTGAAGACAGAGAATCTGTCCCTGAAGAATGATATAAAAGCGCTTAAGGCAGAGCTTAATAGTGTCAAGGATGCAGATGAGCGTGTGGTAATGCTGGAAATGGAACGCTCATCCTTGGAGTCATCTTTGAAAGAATTAGAATCTAAATTGTCTATTTCTCAAGAAGATGTTGCAAAACTGTCAACTCTAAAAGTTGAATGCAAGGACTTGTATGAAAAGGTAGAAAATTTGCAAGGATTGCTGGCTAAGGCAACAAAACAGGCTGATCAAGCTATTTCAGTGTTACAACAAAACCAGGAGCTCCGAAAGAAAGTAGATAAGTTGGAAGAATCTCTTGATGAAGCTAATATCTACAAGTTATCGTCAGAGAAAATGCAGCAATATAATGAGTTAATGCAACAAAAGATGAAATTATTGGAGGAGCGTCTTCAAAGGTCTGACGAAGAGATTCATTCTTATGTTCAGTTATATCAGGAATCTGTGAAGGAGTTTCAAGATACTCTTCATAGTCTGAAAGAAGAAAGCAAGAAAAGAGCAGTAGATGAACCCGTGGATGATATGCCTTGGGAATTTTGGAGCCGCTTATTGCTTATTATTGATGGATGGTTGCTTGAGAAGAAATTATCAACCAGTGAAGCAAAGCTGTTACGTGAAATGGTGTGGAAGAGAAATGGACGTATTCGTGATGCTTACATGGAATGCAAGGAAAAGAATGAGCATGAAGCTATATCTACATTTCTCAAGCTGGCATCATCATCAATCAGGTATTGTTTTTGGTATTTATAAGTTTCAGAGAATTAATGCTCTTATCTAATTTTTGCTTCGTTGAATTTTAGTTCAGGATTGCATGTCATTCATATTGCAGCAGAAATGGCACCAGTTGCTAAGGTAAGCTTAGTGAGCTTGGCACTTCTTTGCTCTGTTAGTATCATTATTGTGAACTTATTCTAATCTTTTTGGAAAATGTTAAACTCTTCCTCGTTTCAGGTTGGTGGTTTGGGAGATGTTGTGGCTGGTCTTGGTAAAGCACTGCAGAAGAAAGGTCACCTTGTAGAGATTGTCCTTCCAAAGTATGATTGCATGCAGTATGATCGTATTGATGACTTGAGGGTATGCAACTAACTTGGTCTATGAGCAGCTTGGTTTTATGATGTTTGAGATGACACGTTTACTTTATACAGGCCCTAGATGTTGTGGTGGAGTCATATTTTGATGGCAGACTATTCAAAAATAAAGTGTGGGTCAGCACGATAGAAGGTAGCAATGTTCTTTTTATTTGTTAGTGTGAGAACTGATACAACTTAGCAGTGAATTCTGACCACATGTATGGCTGCAGGTCTTCCTGTTTACTTTATTGAGCCTCATCATCCTGATAAGTTCTTCTGGAGAGGACAATTTTATGGAGAGCATGATGATTTCAGACGTTTTTCATTTTTTAGCCGCGCAGCGCTTGAGTTGCTTCTTCAAGCTGGCAAGCAACCAGACATCATTCACTGTCATGATTGGCAAACAGCTTTTGTTGTATGGTCAATTGGAATTTCACCGTTGACTTTATGTTCTCCTTCATCACCTGATATTTGTTTTGTTATGGTAAAAATTTGTTTTTGATTTTCTAGGCACCACTCTATTGGGATTTATATGTTCCAAAAGGATTAAATTCTGCTCGAGTTTGTTTTACTTGCCACAACTTCGAGTACCAAGGGACTGCACCTGCAAAAGAATTGGCATCTTGTGGTCTTGATGTCCAGCAGCTAAATAGACCAGACAGAATGCAGGACAACTCAGCCCATGACAGGATCAATCCTTTAAAAGTATGAGAATGATTGTTCCAATGATACTTATGGTATTCCTCAGGGAAACATTTTCACTATTTATTTGTTTATTTTTGTAGGGTGCAATTGTGTTCTCTAATATTGTAACAACAGTGTCACCCTCCTATGCTCAAGAGGTGCGGACATCTGAGGTATGGATGTTTTTTTGATAAGGATGCAATGTGGATTTTTGCATTAGGTACTATGGATTGCTAGAAGTAACTGTTTATTGTCTCATAGTATCTATCGTTAATATCGTGCTCCCATGTTCTAGGTATTCAATGAAAAGTCTCTATTTTATATTTGTTTTATAGGGTGGACAAGGCCTCCATTCAACACTTAATTTTCACTCCAAAAAGTTTGTTGGCATTCTAAATGGAATCGACACTGATGCATGGAATCCGGCCACCGATACTTTTCTCAAAGTCCAGTACAATGCTAATGACCTTCAAGGAAAAGCAGAAAATAAAGAATCCATCAGAAAGCATCTAGGACTTTCTTCTGCAGATGCTAGGAAGCCGTTGGTAAAGTTTACATGAAGTTTTCACCTTAGACACAACTTATATTCTATTTGAATGTATGCTGCACATTTTGTTGCTTCATAATCTAATTCTTAAAAAAGTAAAATAAATGAAATCACGCACTACATTGGGGCCTACATTATGATTCAGTGATGGAGATTTTGAATCCTGAAAAGATTTGTTTACTGCATCACCTGCATTTTAAGTTATGCATCTATATATGATGAAGACTTTAAGCACATACTTTGCATTCATATATATTGACTATAGTGAGCACGACATCTGATATTAAGTTACAGATACTTAAAAGATTATGCTTTTAGGAAATTCATTTAATTTGAAGTGCCTTTTCTTTTTCTTCATTAATTTCTTTTGTTAACACCCTGCATCCACTGTGCATTCTGATGTCATTAAGAATTTATTTTTGTTACCTACACATATAACCATATCCTGCTTTCTGCTCTGGTACAGTCTTTGCAATTGTGCTTGCATTCTTACTTGCAACTCCTTGATTTATCATTTAATAGGTTGGATGCATAACAAGGTTGGTGCCACAGAAAGGCGTGCATCTTATTAGACATGCAATATATCGAACATTGGAGCTGGGAGGACAATTTATACTTCTTGGTTCAAGCCCAGTGCCGCATATTCAGGTTTATCCAATTTTACTATCTTCTTTTTCCTTTCTTCGAAAGCACATATTCAATATTTGCAATTTATATATAAAGTTAGGACAAGGAGGGGATCTTACTGTAAACAACAATTGTGAACCTTGGTTACATCATATTGAAGTCTGGTGGTAGTGTCATTCTTTCCCCATTTCTCAAATTTTTTCCCTTTAGTTTTTGTGTTTGAAAGTGTTGGTGTGCATCATGCTATGATTACTTGTGATTACGCATCGTGATGGCATCTGATGATCCTAGTACTGTTCTGTACTTATGTTTAGATTTGAATATATGTGATATATTCATTATTTGTAACTTTTAGTAGTTATTGCTTGGTTGTACTGCCAGCTGATGGCTGCTTTGATCTTTCTGATTGTAGCTACTGGTTTCCATTTTGAGCTGAATTAAAGTCTTCCTTACTTTCAACTTTATCATTCAATGTGCTGACGCTTGTGATTTCAGTGAACTGATTAGGGACCTTTACTTCTTTAAATGATAATTATTTTCTCTGTAGAGAGAATTCGAGGGCATTGCAAATCATTTTCAAAATCATGATCACATTCGGCTGATATTGAAGTACGATGAGTCTATTTCCCACTCCATTTATGCTGCATCAGACATTTTCATTATCCCATCTATCTTTGAGCCTTGTGGCCTTACACAGGTAATTCTTCTTGAACAGTGAATTCAGTCGTAAGAAATGAAGAAATAGATGGATGTGGCTAAAGCTTATACCTCCTACAGAATATTGAAACCTTGAAAAGAAAGCTTATTTTGTTGAAATTTACCTCTGTATAGATGACATAGCTTAAGATCTGTGGTTCTACTTAATGCAGTAATCTAGATATTAGCCAAATGCCTCTGTGTTGCAAGCATATGAATCAAGTGTGAATCTAAATAACAAATTTCAATTGTTCATATTATTATTATATATTTGTCTTAAACATTTAATGATTTTCTGCAGATGATAGCAATGAGATATGGTACTATACCTGTTGCAAGGAAAACTGGAGGTCTGAACGACAGGTAAATCACTGATTGACTGATATCAGGTATATAAGCTATACTAATTGGAGAATTCTTAACTTTCACAAATTTTCTTCTATAGTGTATTTGATGTTGATGATGACACAATACCTCTCCAGTTCAGAAATGGATATACTTTTTTGAATCCTGATGAACAGGTAAATGGAATGCTTATTAATTTATATAAAAGTGGCATTGGATTTTTTTGTTTTTTGGTTCTTTGGCCACTAGTGTATCATATTTCTTCTATCATGTTTGTTCTTGTCCAATTGCAATTGATCATATTGCTCCTGGGTTGTTTGTCATTCTAATTTTTCCTAAAATTGTTGAAACTTGACAGGGAGTCAATGGTGGTTTGGAGCGTGCAATTAGTCGCTACAGAAACAACCCAGAGAGTTGGCATGAGCTTGTTCAAAAGGTCATGAGTATAGATTGGAGTTGGGAATTTTCGGCATCACAGTATGAGGATCTTTATGCAAAATCTGTGGCCAGAGCAAGGGCAGCTGCAAGTCGTGCTTAAGCTAGCTGCCCTGTAGAATAGTTTACCCTCAGCGTCTCATACAGATTTTCCATGCAAATCCCACCAGCAGACAGACAGTTGTTGGTTTGGTCATTACATGCAGCAGGTGAAGCAATGGTTTCAGATGCTGATCAGAGGTTTCAGATTTTTTTATTGGATGTAGAAGCTGCATTAGTGGGTTCTATCTACTTCACACCTCAGCCATATTTTACAGGCCATCTTTCTTTTTTTTTTTTGGGTAAATGAAAACCTAGGTTGCAGTTTATGTAAATTATGATTCTCATGGAATTCTTACTTTCACTGAGGAGCTAGATTTATAGTTTTATACAGATACAAAGATTCATTGATGTACTTAGTAAAAAAAGGAAGAGAGTCATTGATGTAAAATTATGTACAGCATACATGCTTCTCTCAATCATGAGTGAGATATAGCAACATGTACTGGATAACTCACTGTTTATTAGCAAATGTATTGTTTCTGTTGTGTAACTTATCGTTTTCTGTTTATGACTTTCCCTAAATTCTTTATTTTTCCGGAAATCTCTATCACCTGAAGCCCGTTACCCTTCAAAATCGCCTCTAAGGACACTTACTGATTTAAAAAAAGGTCACGAGTGGTACCTTCCTCGGTTTTTTTTTTTTTTTAATCTTGCGATTCTCTTTCGCGTTATCACCATTGATTTCACAAGCACCGAAAAAAAAAAAGAAAGAATAAAAAGCAGAACAAGATCAAATTGAAGCATTTTATAAATAATCACAACTCAAATTAAAGCTTCCATGAGCTCACAACAGATTTACATGATATCCAAGAAACCGAAAAGAGAAAAACTCTTATCAACCGAAGCTCACTTTCCGGGGACAAAGTTGGTGGCGTAGGCCCAGGCATTGTTATTGACAGGGTCAGCCAAGTGGTCGGCCAAGTTCTCTAACGGTCCCTTGCCGGTGACAATGGCCTGAACGAAGAAACCAAACATGGAGAACATAGCCAACCTTCCATTCTTGATTTCCTTAACCTTGAGCTCAGCAAAAGCCTCCGGGTCATCAGCCAAACCCAATGGATCAAAGCTGCCACCTGGGTACAATGGGTCGGTCACTTCACCGAGCGGCCCTCCAGCAATTCTGTAACCCTCAACGGCTCCCATCAAGACCACCTGGCAAGCCCAGATGGCCAAGATGCTCTGGGCGTGGATCAAGCTTGGGTTTCCCAAGTAGTCAAGCCCGCCCTCGCTGAAGATCTGAGCTCCCGCCTTGAACCACACGGCCTCACCGAACTTGACTCCGTTGCGGGCCAAGAGCTCCGGGAAGACGCATCCAAGAGCTCCCAACATGGCCCATCTGCAGTGGATGACTTCGAGTTCACGGTTCTTGGCAAAGGTTTCTGGGTCAGCTGAAAGCCCGGCTGTGTCCCAACCGTAGTCGCCAGGGAACTCACCGGTCAAGTAGCTTGGGGGCTCGCCAGAGAATGGGCCCAAGTACTTGACTCTGTCCGGGCCGTACCACGGGCTGCCTGAAGAAACAGACTTGCTCCCGGTTTTACGCATGGAGATGCGGCCACCATTGCTCAGCTCATTGCCTGAAGGGGCGAGGTTCACAGCCTTGCCGACGAATGATGAGGAGAGAGCCATTGTTGAGGTTGCCATTGCGGAATTTAATTGAGAAGCAGAAGCTGTGCAAGCAAGAGAAGCTGTGTAAGCAAGAGAAGCTGCTGGTTGTGGTGGATGGGCTTAGTGGGCTCTGTATAAATATGGATTAGAGGAAAAAGTCCTTATCTTAGGAGATCTATATCTCGCTCCCCATTGGCTGGTAATATTTTGAAAGTTTGATTCCTATGCCTACTTGGCACACTCAGAACCACTCACCGGATTTTTACGACAATGCATCACCTAATTCACGGGTTTGGAGATCGTATCTCCTTCCAATAATGCATTGCCACTTCTGCCATCCGATAGCGCCATACATAATTGTTTAATAACATTGTTGTTCATCATGTTCTTTTTTTTAAAAAAAAAAAAATTACATAATATTATTACTCAAATTATAATTTATATTATATGAAAGAGGAAAAAATGTATCCATCCAAATTTGAGAAAAAAAATTAAATCCCTATAATAATTTTAAGAGAGTTCAAATCACTACCTTCACAATTGTGAGGAAATAATTTTAATCGCTTGGTATCTTGTTCTAATTATATAAATATTATTTATTATTAATTATGTTTTTTATCTTATTATGGGCTATATATATAGAGCGAGAGAGCGTCTTCCTCTAATCATAATATATTTACTTTGTTAAAATAAATATATTACTAAAATATATAAAATAAATAAATTTTAATATGTTGAAAATGTACAAATACATTGAGAAACTAATAAGAATGAGATGAACATCATAAAGAAATATCTAGTCTCCTAATTTACTTTGATTACAAACCAGAAATTCCATATACAGTAATATTGAGAAACGAGGATGGTAACAGCCCAAAAAATCAACATGAAAAAGGATCGATGGGTAGACAGAGATCTTATGCTCGACTAAAATCAAGAATTTCAATATTTGTTGTAGACAAATTAATGTATCCTCACAACTTAGTTTGTTGCTGTACAACAATGACACGTTTCGATTTTCCTTTCCAGATACTTTCTGCAGGCATCCTATCTGCCACGAAAACTTCACTATTTGTGTTTCAGCTATCATGACGACGTATAATTGTTCCATTAATCTTCCTGCCCAACGTCCGCATCGTCATGGGTTCATTTTCTTTTCATTTTGTCTATCAAGTCAGACTAACATCACGTCTTTTAATTCAAACAAAGAAAACATCACGTCTTTAAATATCTATAAATGCAAATCACTCCAGAATTTTCTTCTCTTGTTTGTTGTTTATCTGCCGACGGCGATAACTGATAACAAACAAGTGTGGAAAATTCAGTTTAAAAACTTTCAATTAATCCATCAATATTTCGTGGCGCAATTTTAAGTCGTTGAAAACTATTTTTCACAAGAGGAAAAACAAAAGAAAAAAGAGTCGTTAAAAATATCGGACCATGCAAACGTGGGTGTTTTTAATTCAAGATAATCAATCTAGGAAGCATTATCTCTTACAAGATTTTCAATGAGTCTGAAGCCAATCCATTATACATACGTGGAACACCCACACTGGTTACATGTCAATAAAAGAATCTGAAGAGCCTGGTGGACTAGAGTCTGCCACCTCACATGAAAAATCAAACCCAAAATCTTCAGCTTCCAATGAAATTAGAGAATTAGATACCACAAAGATAAGAAACCTGACTCAAAAAACATTATATAATAAACCCACCAATATACAAGTTCCAATTCACCTCTCAACACTCGAACACTAGAGCTCACCAACAACTCTGATCATTGCAAAATGGCAACCTCAACAATGGCTCTCTCCTCATCATTCGTCGGCAAGGCTGTGAACCTCGCCCCTTCAGGCAATGAGCTGAGCAATGGTGGCCGCATCTCCATGCGTAAAACCGGGAGCAAGTCTGTTTCTTCAGGCAGCCCGTGGTACGGCCCGGACAGAGTCAAGTACTTGGGCCCATTCTCTGGCGAGCCCCCAAGCTACTTGACCGGTGAGTTCCCTGGCGACTACGGTTGGGACACAGCCGGGCTTTCAGCTGACCCAGAAACCTTTGCCAAGAACCGTGAACTCGAAGTCATCCACTGCAGATGGGCCATGTTGGGAGCTCTTGGATGCGTCTTCCCGGAGCTCTTGGCCCGCAACGGAGTCAAGTTCGGTGAGGCCGTGTGGTTCAAGGCGGGAGCTCAGATCTTCAGCGAGGGCGGGCTTGACTACTTGGGAAACCCAAGCTTGATCCACGCCCAGAGCATCTTGGCCATCTGGGCTTGCCAGGTGGTCTTGATGGGAGCTGTTGAGGGTTACAGAATTGCTGGAGGGCCGCTCGGTGAAGTGACCGACCCATTGTACCCAGGTGGCAGCTTTGATCCATTGGGTTTGGCTGATGACCCGGAGGCTTTTGCTGAGCTCAAGGTTAAGGAAATCAAGAATGGAAGGTTGGCTATGTTCTCCATGTTTGGTTTCTTTGTTCAGGCCATTGTCACCGGCAAGGGACCGTTAGAGAACTTGGCCGACCACTTGGCTGACCCTGTCAATAACAATGCCTGGGCCTACGCCACCAACTTTGTCCCCGGAAAGTGAGCTTCGGTTGATAAGAGTTTTTCTCTTTTCGGTTTCTTGGATATCATGTAAATCTGTTGTGAGCTCATGGAAGCTTTAATTTGAGTTGTGATTATTTATAAAATGCTTCAATTTGATCTTGTTCTGCTTTTTATTCTTTCTTTTTTTTTTCGGTGCTTGTGAAATCAATGGTGATAACGCGAAAGAGAATCGCAAGATTAAAAAAAAAAAAAAACCGAGGAAGGTACCACTCGTGACCTTTTTTTAAATCAGTAAGTGTCCTTAGAGGCGATTTTGAAGGGTAACGGGCTTCAGGTGATAGAGATTTCCGGAAAAATAAAGAATTTAGGGAAAGTCATAAACAGAAAACGATAAGTTACACAACAGAAACAATACATTTGCTAATAAACAGTGAGTTATCCAGTACATGTTGCTATATCTCACTCATGATTGAGAGAAGCATGTATGCTGTACATAATTTTACATCAATGACTCTCTTCCTTTTTTTACTAAGTACATCAATGAATCTTTGTATCTGTATAAAAGTATAAATCTAGCTCCTCAGTGAAAGTAAGAATTCCATGAGAATCATAATTTAATAAACTGCAACCTAGGTTTTCATTTACCCAAAAAAAAAAAAGAAAGATGGCCTGTAAAATATGGCTGAGGTGTGAAGTAGATAGAACCCACTAATGCAGCTTCTACATCCAATAAAAAAATCTGAAACCTCTGATCAGCATCTGAAACCATTGCTTCACCTGCTGCATGTAATGACCAAACCAACAACTGTCTGTCTGCTGGTGGGATTTGCATGGAAAATCTGTATGAGACGCTGAGGGTAAACTATTCTACAGGGCAGCTAGCTTAAGCACGACTTGCAGCTGCCCTTGCTCTGGCCACAGATTTTGCATAAAGATCCTCATACTGTGATGCCGAAAATTCCCAACTCCAATCTATACTCATGACCTTTTGAACAAGCTCATGCCAACTCTCTGGGTTGTTTTTGTAGCGACTAATTGCACGCTCCAAACCACCATTGACTCCCTGTCAAGTTTCAACAATTTTAGGAAAAATTAGAATGACAAACAACCCAGGAGCAATATGATCAATTGCAATTGGACAAGAACAAACATGATAGAAGAAATATGATACACTAGTGGCCAAAGAACCAAAAAACAAAAAAATCCAATGCCACTTTTATATAAATTAATAAGCATTCCATTTACCTGTTCATCAGGATTCAAAAAAGTATATCCATTTCTGAACTGGAGAGGTATTGTGTCATCATCAACATCAAATACACTATAGAAGAAAATTTGTGAAAGTTAAGAATTCTCCAATTAGTATAGCTTATATACCTGATATCAGTCAATCAGTGATTTACCTGTCGTTCAGACCTCCAGTTTTCCTTGCAACAGGTATAGTACCATATCTCATTGCTATCATCTGCAGAAAATCATTAAATGTTTAAGACAAATATAATAATAATAATATGAACAATTGAAATTTGTTATTTAGATTCACACTTGATTCATATGCTTGCAACACAGAGGCATTTGGCTAATATCTAGATTACTGCATTAAGTAGAACCACAGATCTTAAGCTATGTCATCTATACAGAGGTAAATTTCAACAAAATAAGCTTTCTTTTCAAGGTTTCAATATTCTGTAGGAGGTATAAGCTTTAGCCACATCCATCTATTTCTTCATTTCTTACGACTGAATTCACTGTTCAAGAAGAATTACCTGTGTAAGGCCACAAGGCTCAAAGATAGATGGGATAATGAAAATGTCTGATGCAGCATAAATGGAGTGGGAAATAGACTCATCGTACTTCAATATCAGCCGAATGTGATCATGATTTTGAAAATGATTTGCAATGCCCTCGAATTCTCTCTACAGAGAAAATAATTATCATTTAAAGAAGTAAAGGTCCCTAATCAGTTCACTGAAATCACAAGCGTCAGCACATTGAATGATAAAGTTGAAAGTAAGGAAGACTTTAATTCAGCTCAAAATGGAAACCAGTAGCTACAATCAGAAAGATCAAAGCAGCCATCAGCTGGCAGTACAACCAAGCAATAACTACTAAAAGTTACAAATAATGAATATATCACATATATTCAAATCTAAACATAAGTACAGAACAGTACTAGGATCATCAGATGCCATCACGATGCGTAATCACAAGTAATCATAGCATGATGCACACCAACACTTTCAAACACAAAAACTAAAGGGAAAAAATTTGAGAAATGGGGAAAGAATGACACTACCACCAGACTTCAATATGATGTAACCAAGGTTCACAATTGTTGTTTACAGTAAGATCCCCTCCTTGTCCTAACTTTATATATAAATTGCAAATATTGAATATGTGCCGAGTGGTTAAATAATATTTGTATAATTAGAATAAGTTGCCAAGTGGTTATAACTATTCTCTCACAATTGTGAGAGTAGTAGTTTGAACTCCCCTAAAAATATTGTGGAAATTTAATTTTTTTTAAAAAATTTAGATAGAAACATTTTTCTCTCTTTTATATAATATAAATTATAATTTGAGTAATAATATTGTGTAATTTTTTTTTAAAAAAAAGAACATGATGAGCAACATTGTTATTAAACAATAATAGATGGCGTTATCGGATGGCAGAAGTGGCAATGCATTATTAGAAGGAGATACGATCTCCAAACCCGTGAATTAGGTGATGCATTGTCGTAAAAATCCGGTGAGTGGTTCTGAGTGTGCCAAGTAGGCATAGGAATCACACTTTCAAAATATTACCAGCCAATGGGGAGCGAGATATAGATCTCGTAAGATAAGGACTCTTTCCTCTAATCCATATTTATACAAAGCCCACCAAGCCCATCCACCACACCCAGCAGCTGCTCTTGCTTGCACAACTTCTGCTTCTGAATTAAATTCCGCAATGGCCACCTCAACAATGGCTCTCTCCTCATCATTCGTCGGCAAGGCTGTGAACCTTGCCCCTTCAGGCAATGAGCTGGGCAATGGTGGCCGCATCTCCATGCGTAAAACCGCGAGCAAGTCTGTTTCTTCAGGTAGCCCGTGGTACGGCCCGGACAGAGTCAAGTACTTGGGCCCATTCTCTGGCGAGCCCCCAAGCTACTTGACCGGTGAGTTCCCTGGCGACTACGGTTGGGACACAGCCGGGCTTTCAGCTGACCCAGAAACCTTTGCCAAGAACCGCGAACTCGAAGTCATCCACTGCAGATGGGCCATGTTGGGAGCTCTTGGATGCGTCTTCCCGGAGCTCTTGGCCCGCAACGGAGTCAAGTTCGGTGAGGCCGTGTGGTTCAAGGCAGGAGCTCAGATCTTCAGCGAGGGCGGGCTTGACTACTTGGGAAACCCAAGCTTGATCCACGCCCAGAGCATCTTGGCCATCTGGGCTTGCCAGGTGGTATTGATGGGAGCCGTTGAGGGTTACAGAATTGCTGGAGGGCCGCTCGGTGAAGTGACTGACCCATTGTACCCAGGTGGCAGCTTTGATCCATTGGGTTTGGCTGATGACCCGGAGGCTTTTGCTGAGCTCAAGGTTAAGGAAATCAAGAATGGAAGGTTGGCTATGTTCTCCATGTTTGGTTTCTTCGTTCAGGCCATTGTCACCGGCAAGGGACCGTTAGAGAACTTGGCCGACCACTTGGCTGACCCTGTCAACAACAATGCCTGGGCCTACGCCACCAACTTTGTCCCCGGAAAGTGAGCTTCGGTTGATAACATTAGTAGCGTGCAAATTGGAATTGAGAGTGATTGGTTATTGATGTGACTCTATTTCAACTTGCAAAACATGTGAATTATGTAATGTACTGCTACTACCAGTTTGAGGGATTGTATTTTCATTCAATCTCTTGTAATCTTATGTGCCTTATTATTTTATTTTATTTTCAGACTTATCTTTGCATATCCATGCCGCAAAAAACGGAAGGTAACCCCGTTTACATAGATTGTGAACTAAAATAAGACATATTCGGGCCACAAAGATAGTAAAGCCAAGCTTAATTTGAGGGGCTATTTCAATAAATAAACAAATGAAGTGGGGGGGGTTGAAAAAAGACCAAACAATGCAGCATTCGTGTTTGCATTCCAGTTTTTCTGCTGGTATTCGTAATATCTGCAGTTTGCAATTCGCAATCGGTCTTGCGGTGGCTCACAAACGAGATTTACTATTTGAAAATTGGTATCTTTCCGGGCAGATTGAAAAAAGATTGAAAGTTGAACAAAAGTCGCACGGTTCTAGTTCTAGTTCATCCTCCTTACAGGTTGTGCCAGAATCTAGTTACAAGTTTACATCAACAAAATCTCCAATATGTACCCTTTTACAACTTCATTTTGACCTTAACTATAGCTTTAACAACAACAACCCAACAAATCTCCAAGAAAGTAGTAACAGTGAAGCCCCGCAAGCATTTCTTTCTCTGTCTCCACAGTTTCCACAAACCCAACAAAACACACCTCGCTTAAGCATTATCAACAAACTGAGAAGATTGATGATGCCCAAAAGTTAATGCAGCTGCTGGGTCTAGAAAACAATTCTCAAGTAGAGAAGCGCTGTGAGTGTGGGGGAATTCTATAATAAGATTGTTGGGGGAAGGGGCCAAGGTGTGGGAGTAAATTGAAGAGAATGGAAGGGTGGATTAAGTACTTTTTGAGCAGTAGTGACATTGAACAGCTTTAGGTTGCTTATTTGCTTCTTGGTAAAGCTGCTTTTGTTGGAAGTGATTGTGATTCGGTAACTTCGAGTTTACTTAAACTATATAATCTGGTAACTTAAATTTTTTTTTTTTTTAGTAACTGCATTGTCTAAGCTTTTTTATGAAAGCTTTTATTTGGAATCGGCTTGTACTAGAGAAAATTTCTATATAATGAACCATTCATCAATTACAGATAGAAGATAACACTTGGAGCAATATATAATACCACTAACGAAACAAGCGCTTATGTTTTCTGAGCTTCTGAACGATTTCCAAATTGAAGTGCTTCAAATGGGAAATGACAATCAGTCAATTACCAAACCTTGAATTAATTGCCCAGCTTTCCGAATTGACAATGGTTGATACCAAGTGTTGAAAACAAGAAAAGGAAATTTTGATCTTACAAGCAATTCCTTCTCTCTCAAGAAACATAGTGTGAATATTCATTATTGAAATGTATACCATTAATGGATCATCCCAGTTCATAATCCATCAAATAAAATAAAAAAATTGCTAGGTCTTACCATTTCAATCGCCATTAATGGTAGCTATACTACCACCATCAACATGAGAATGTCCCATTCTTATGGTGACTGTCGCTGTTACTCCACTGAATTTCTGTTTTGCCTTATCAGTATATAATAATGCAGTGCAAGTTGCATTATGTATATATATATTTTAATTGCAAACCATACAAGTTATACTACATTTTTCATTTGGCGATTGAGATTTTCCAACCACAGAATGAGACAGAAACCTCTTATTTCTCTAAACAAAGTATCCTCTTTAATTGAACTTTGCTGAGGTTTTTAACCAACTACATTTTCCTGGTTTAGTAGTAAGGGCTAGAGCCTAGAGGCGCTTGTGCAATTTGACCCACTAGTGACCAAATCCCTTTACATAATTAATCCACTAACCTATTCAATCCTTGCGTTTTTCTGTTCTAATTTCTCGATACAGCATTTCAACACAAATTAATGATCAAAGATGCCTAAGTAAAAAAAGAAAAAAAAAAGAAAAAGAAAAAGTAAGACTTAATTAATTAATTGTCAAAATTTTTTGTTGATTTATTTAACGATCTTATCATACTAATATCAAATGATCAAATTGCCCCAAAAAAAATGTGTTCTTATATCTAATTATTAGTTTTATTTTATTAAATCTCCAAACTTCCTCTTTATTTGTATCTTTAAAAGATAATATGGACATATTGTAATTAGTTTTTGGGAGTAGACTGGATTGACAAAAATTATAGGCGAGAATTTATCCACTTTCTATTTATTTACGTTAAACCCCTCATTTTCATAGATTTATAACATTTTCAAGTCTAAGATTTCTCTGTTATGACGTGGTCGAAGTCGAACCAAAGTTTGTTCCGCGAGTACTATACTGTATACGTCGCTGGCCACAATGAAGCGATGTGAAAAGGTATTATCGTGATCTTGGCTACACCAGATTATATTGGTCGTAACGGTAACGGATCGTTTAATCTTCTACCCCTACACATTCCCCCACTACTTTTCTTCCCATTAACTGTAGCCGTTGATTATTTAACTAAACCCTTCGTTGTTAATTCATAGATGTATAATAATGACAGAAACGTACATTTTGGCTGCGTCCACGCAATTGTCGCCTTATCTGACCAATGGGAATGGTTTAGACTGGGGTGGAAGCAGCAAATGGTGCTGTGGAAAAAGCAGTCTCTTTTGTTTATAAGCCTCTCCCATTTACTCGGTTGACACATTATAATATTGTCCAATTCTCAGTGTTTAGTGCCTCTCGCAACAAAAGCAATGGCAAAAAAAGTGCTTTCACTTCACTTTCTCCCTCTCCTGCTTCTGCTTTTCTTCTTCGCTTCAGGTATTTTAAAAATCCTTTCTTCTTTCGGAAGTAATGCTTTTATTTTTCAGAATTCTGCTTTCTGCGTTTCTCCAGTTTACATGAGAAAGTTTTGACTGATGATGATTCTCTTTGTATCCAGGGGGAATATTGAAGTTGGCAAATGGACAGGTAAATATATACAAGAGTACTTTTTGAACAATATATAACAAGTTCTCCGTACATAAATAATTAATAAGTCTAAATGAGAGTTAATAAGTTATCTTGTTTTTGATTTGTTACAGGAGATGAAAACCTGGTGCGTAGCAAAGCCATCATCAAGTGAAGCAGAATTGGCTGCAAATATTAATTTTGCCTGCAATCAAATTCAGAACTGCAACATAATACAAGAAGGTGGGCCTTGCTACTACCCAAATACTGCAATTAACCATGCATCTGTGGTCATGAATCTCTACTACCAACTCGATGGCCGAAATAACTGGAACTGTGACTTCAGAGCCTCTGGTCTCACCACTCTATCCGACCCAAGTATGTTATTAGTTTAATTTCCTACTCTTTAATTAAGATCACCAACTTTTTTTTTTCTTTGTTAATGCGCATTTGACTTGTATTATTCCATTCTCTGCAGGCTACGGCGGCTGCCAGTATGCATAGTGGGTGCAAGATGCAAGAATATATAAGATGCTGCAACCTCTATTTAACTCCATTTTATTATTATTTATTTCTCCTAAACTGTGAAAAATTTCACAGGAAGTTATATCTATATACAGACACGATGAATTTGGTTTAATGTTTGTGGCAGATAGTATTTGATCGGAGTTATTTTTATAAGGATTTATCTGTAATAAGTAATTAATATGAATTAATTCTTAATTGGAAAAAAAAAGTGAGATTTATGTCTACTTTGGCAGCTTCAATTTTTATCCGTTCTTTAATTTATTTAAAATTTACAATTAATTGGAACCTATGTTGGTTTATGGATTGTTTGGTTGAGATTAACTTCTATGGGGTTCCGAAAATAGCATAAGATTATCTTTGGGATATAGCATAAATCGCAACTCATTACTATCCAAGCTCCATTTCAAAAGGGTCCAATTTCTCGTTAGTTACAGGCACGTTCATTAATCACTTTGTAGAGAATCGTTAATACTGCCGGCAGATATTTCGTATTTACATGCTTGTGCAGGAGAATAAGCAAAGCGTTCTACCTTCTTTCTTTTTTTTTTTTCCTTCCCCCCGTTAAATTACACATCACATTCAACTGATTAGTTTGAAAATCTGCTTCGATAAAAGAGAAATTTACTCGCATTTTATAAAAATTTACCCACATCTGCAATTAGCGGGAATTGATTTAATTTACTCTCAACAAAATTAGAAGGGAGATATAATATATGCCCTTTAAGTATCAGCAAGCAAGCAAGCAAACAACAATATTAGAAAGCTACTCGTAGTCATAGAGGACCTTTTCCTTCGTGGTCCGGCTGTAAGTTCTAATATAGCCACATGCCGCAGAATTAAAAATTTGGACGAACCAACCAAACCTACATACTGGCTACTGCAGAATTAAACAAAATGTTTGTCGTTTTCAATTAAATTTCTATTTTTGGTATATTACTTAGGAGTAACCTAGCTAGTGGCGGGTACAAAGGCCTGAAATCGAAGACGCGTTCTCGGCTGAAGAAATTTTAAAGGAAAGAAAAAGCACAAGGTCACAATTTGAGTAGTTTTTTTATTATAACTCGTTAATTTGATCCTTTTTTTTCTCCTTTTTTTTATTTTTTCTTACATTGGGAAATTCTTTAATTGAGGTTGTCAATATACTGGCCTTTCACACGCCCATCCAATTAATATTAAATCCTAACACATACAGGCTTATCTTAAAATTGATTAAGATGATTGGAGGGAGAATTATGATACCCACATGATATTATTTAATTGAATGGTCATAAATCGTAGTAGAACATTCTACCTAGAATGTTTTCTTTATTCTTTTCGTTGGAGAATAATTAAGATTAGATATCCACTAAATTGGAGTTCTAAATATATGTTTGAATTGGTGAGGGATTGGTTGCTTCAACTTCTTATTGTGTTTGTAATTAAATTGTAGGTTGAGTCGTTGTTATTCTATCATTGATTTTGATCGTGTGGACCATTCATGTCCCGAGGTTGCGCACGTATTGTGATCTTCCAACTTCGAATGAGCACGATAATTTCACTTATTTTTTGCAAATAATAATGATAATAATCATCATCATCATCATCAATTAGTTGCGTGGTAGCACGTGCTCACCAATCATTGAATTCAATGGTTTAGTTAAGTTCTCTCGTATCGTGAATAATTTTGATTTTTTTTATAAATAGTTGATATTATGAGCCAGATATCTGAATACCGGGGGGAGACACCTGAATATTTAAATTGGGTTAACACTGAGCAAATTTAATAAGTTTTAATAGTGTTTTATTTTTAATTATCATTTAGAGCGGGTACATATGATCTATTTAAAAATATTCTTAAGAAAATTTTCCCACATATTGAGTTGGCTAAAAACTGTAATTAAAGAAATTTAACTAAACATTAAAACTTAATTAAAGAGTTGCATATATAGCTACAATATATTAATATTCCAACCAGAATCCTATGCACACATAATCAATGCTTTGAAAGTGCATTCAACCTGTAGTTTTCAAATGTAAATCTCCTCTCAATGACCTTGGAAAGTAAATAAGTTATTTGTATCAATTAGGTAGGTCCACTTCCTGATTTTCTAAATGATCTTCTTCTCCTTCTCTCTCTTATAAAACCCACTCACATGCATCCTCTTCTCAGGTTGCAAATAAACTCGCTTTTTTGTTATATATATCGCCGACGCCATAGTTAATGGCTAACTTTGCTCTCCTGCAACCGATTGTATCCATCATTTTGATTTTCTTCCATTCAGGTATCTTTCAAGCCCTAGCTTGTATATGTTATATAAATGCTTCAATTATTGTAGTCCTTTGACATATGACTTCATAAATTTGCAGGAAAATATTCAACTTCGTCGGCTTCACAGGTAGAGGTAATAAGAAACTATGTGAAGTGAAAATATTGATAAAAATAATGATATTGCGTATTCCCCAGCCCCTGTTAGGGCCCTGCGTATAATAGTAGTTAATAAATCATAATGGTGCTTGTAGATGGTATGGTGCGTGGCAAAGCCTGGAAGCACGGACCAAATGCTGCAGGCAGGTTTAGATTATGCATGCAATCACGCAGACTGCGGTCCAATACAGCAAGGCGGTTCGTGCTTCGATCCTAATACGCTGGTGCAGCATGCCGCTTTTGCCATAAACATTTACTATCAGTCAATGGGTAGACACAAGTGGGATTGTGATTTCAACGACTCTGCTCTACTTTCTTTGACCGATCCAAGTAAGCCACCATCCATCTCAAACCTGGAAAAAAAAAAAAAACTACTACTATTTAATTGCAAAAGTTTCTTACATCACTTGACGAGATATTAAATATTTCGTGCAGGTTTTGATGGCTGCTCTTACGCTGGTATAGATTTATTTTTTTTCAGATTAATTAATTAATATATATATATATAGTGGTTTAAGTACGTCAATATGTACATAGCATTAGTAACAATCTAATATAACCGTTTGAAAGAATTTCAAAAGGTGATCCCTCATTATTATATTATTCTCTACGATTCTCCTTATTTTGTTAAAATTTTTAAATATTGTAACGTCTGTTCCATGATATATATTTATAATAAGCTGCTGGCATTTTCTTCAGCTTCTTTTCATCTGTAATCTATATCGTATACATGCAACCACTTAATGGTTAAGGTACATTGCCTCTTCATATGCGCATTATGGCTGATTTTTTATTTTATTTTAATAAGTGATATTTCAAAGTAAATCCGGCTTATTGTAAGCCCGGACATTTGGACTATGTGCGCCATCACAAAATTAATTTATATATATATATAATAGCTAGCTAGAATTAAAATCTTTCGTAGGTCAAATATATTTGTGATCTAAATATTCTATGTACCAATTTATATTGCAGGGGGTAATGCAGAGGTGGATACAGGGGTAATTTGAATCTCCCTTAGTAATGAACAAGAGTAGTTTCAGCGTGGATAAAACAACTGACATCTAATTTATCTCTTTTTTTTTTCTCTTTCTTTTGTGTGTGTGTGTGTGTGTGGGGTGTTTGTAGAGAACTTGGTGTGTGGCAAAGCCTGCACCAAGCGACCAGTTGCTGCAATCAAACATAGATTTCGCCTGTCAGAAGGTTGATTGTAGCCCGATAACAAGTGGTGGTGCTTGTTTCGATCCCAATACTCTTATGCACCATGCCTCCTTTGCCATGAATCTTTACTATCAAAACAACGGCAAAACTGCTGCATCTTGTGATTTCAACAATTCAGGCCTCATTGTTGCCGCCAACGACCCAAGTGATAACACATTTTTGTCCTGATTAATTGATTATATCTAGTTACGAATGGAAAATTATCAATCGAGTTTGGTGGCATAATTCAAATTAGTTTTCGTGTGTCAATTTGCAGGTTTTGGTAGTTGCACTTATCCCGGCCCTGAACAGACCTGAGAATGAGAACTGAAAACGGCAATGGGATTGCTAGCTGATTTTTTTAATAAATAAGAGAAGAATTCTGCTTTTCATTGACAGTAGTCATTAATATTGGGGATTGTAGCCATTTGATATCCATGAATTATGAAGTTTGTGCCTTTGTCGATTGAATTATTTCTTGTCAAGCATTGTTTTTATTATTTCTCCGTTGGGTGGGTTATGGATGTTAATTTCTACTAAAAGTACCGTTAAATGTTTGGATCTGCAGATCTAAATGTAAGGGTGTGTGGTGAATTGTCTCCGCTCAAAATAAGTTTTCTATTAATTTTTAAAAAATTATCTTTGAATGGGGGCAATTATATAATCAAAATTTTTATATTCAAATCAATTTCATAAATTATTATTTTTTATTATGATGCAGTCCCTGTATGAATAAAATGGAATCATTTAATACATAAATTTGTAAACCATATATGTATATTTACCTAAGTTCGGCTGTTGATTAGCAACTTCAATTTAATGACTTTTTTGGATGCAGAATGACAAATGACGAACTATAGCTTAAAACACCTCAAGTCTTCAACCAGCGGCCATTTGTAAATTCATCTGAACCCTCACGATATTCTATTCTTCTTTTGTCTTTTTTCCTTTTTTTTTTTTTTTGAATTATTTTTAATCTATAATGACAATCCCGTCATTGTGTACACAACTTTATCTTTGGTTTCGTATGTAAATTTTTTTTTTTTCCCGTTTTAATGTGATTTCAGCATTAGCCTAACAATTGTAATAGAAAAATAATAAAATAAAATGTTTTGTAAAATTATATTAGTAAAATGATAGACAACGATACTTGTAAACATTTGATACTTTACAATTTCTTAACCAGTAAAACGAAAATATCGCAAAAAAAAAAAAAAAGAAAAAAAATCCCGAAAAGGCTTCAACGGTGTCCAATACCCACTTTGTTTTTTTGAAGTATTTTACTAATAAGACTATAGTAGGAATCATGCTTGCTCATAAGAAAGCTAATATTTAAAGAACGACATGCATCTATAACACCCAATCAAAAACTATTAGTCGTTTTAGTACTGACGTGGCTGGTCGTTAGACATTGCGCTTCACATAGACTGCCACTATCATCTTTATTGGTACCCTTGCCACATTTATGCTTCAACCACTCGTGATAATACGCATGTACATGTGGTAAACAATGAACGAATAAGGAGAAGTGTGCTCCAAGAGCTCCAAAAACCTTCTCGTTCTAATGATGGCTGACATAGCACAGCATCTTACGTGGATCAATTGGTTAGAAAGTTTGTTAAAGGCCACTTTCTTTCTGTTTTCCAGATTCTTCGAATGAGCGAGTATAAATAAATTTGTTTCCTCATTTTGCTAATATGTTAAAATTCTCTCTGTTTCCTCTTTAAAATTTCTCAAGACCTTCTCAAGAACCGAACACTTGCTATTCATCAATGGAGAGGAAGGATCATGATGACGATAATGATCTTGAAATCATGGACGGAGATGCAGAACTGGATCACTGCCTTGGAGAATTGGACAAAAAGAAGAAGAAAATGCAAGATGTGGCGAAGAAGCTGAAGGAGATTTCGAGAGAATACCATAATCAACCATTACCAAATGAAAGAGAAAGAGATCCCTTCCAGTTACAGAAGAGGTTGAACGAGTCGCTGACTGAGTTGGAAAAAACCACCGATCAACTTCTTCTTGCTATCAACAAAATGAAGACCAAAGTCTGATGTCCAAAGAAACAACGATAAAATGTTCCAAGTTCATCTTATTAGGTCTCTTTCTGTATTCAATGAACAGTCCTAGGCTTCACAAGGTTTTTTTCTATGTTGCCATAATCCAATGTCCAGTCTATATTCTTGGAATTCATTTCAATTTCTTGCTTCAAATTGGCATATGTGTTGTTGATTTTCCTGTGATTGCCGTGGTTTAATGTCTGTAATTTGTTGCTTTAAAACCCTCGTAATAATAAGAATGGTGCAGTTTCTTTCTTGAATTGTCATCTTGTAATTTGCTAATCTTCACAATTAGCTCATTTTTACATGTACACAAGCGTCACATAGCCCGTTAATTACCCAAAATGACTATACGTACATCACCGGAAACTAATCTCGATTCGGAGCGCATGAGCTTACAGTCGCACAAAAGAGCTCTTCATTAACCACCAATGAAATTTGATGTATATATTGAATACCTTTTCAGTAACAAAGGAACTATCTACAGCCATCCAATGAAATGACACCGGCAGGCGAGGTAGGGGCTATGCACATATATATCCTTATTACTGGACGTAGCTGAAATGGCTAACTAGTCTTTCGACGATCCGAGTAATTCAAGGTCTTGTTGAGGAATATTCTTCAAGTAATGACGTTACTGATTAGTGTTCAGAGCTGACGTACGTGGCTAGTTGGCTGTGCATCACATGGATTACCAAGCTGGCAAAATTAGTTATTAATCCCAACTGCATTCCCCGCCAAATTGGAACTAATTAGTTTTGCTTGATTTCTCGAGTCATCGTTGTACTCTAAGTTAGTGCATATTATTAGATCAGTTTGTCATCAGTGATTCAGATTCAACAATAAAGTAAGTTTCTTTTACTCTGCAATTTCTCAGCTCCAAACATAACAAAACAGCCAAAACTGACTCTTTTGATCATTTTGTTGGCTTACTCCAGGTCAAAGAATTAATCATCAATGAGGAGGGAAGGACAGAGCAAAATGGTTGGACATCGGGACGTTTCAACTGATACTGCCGGAGACAACTCTATCTTTCTCTACCCGAAGTCATCAATGAAGAGGAAAGATCCTGCTGACGAAACTGATCTTGAAAGCATGGGCAGAAATGCAAAGCTGGCTCGTTGCCTTCGAGAATTGGACGCCAAGAAGAAAGAAATGCAAGATTTGACGAAGAAGCTGAAGGAGATATCGAGAGAGTACCGTAATCAACCAATACCAACGTCTGAAAACGATGATGACTCACAACTGTGGCAGGATAGGTTGAAGGAGTCGCGGATTGAGTTGGATAAAACCATCGATCACCTTCGTCTGGCTATCGATAAAGTGAAGACTGAAATCAAGAATTTTGATAAACCGGATGATGCACGTGAAACTCAAGGGGAAAGTCAAGGATAAATCTTCATAGTGCAGATAAATGTTCTAAGTTCATTCTATTAGGTCTTTGTTTTGGTACTCGATAAAGAATCCTAGGCCTCAGAATTCCGTGAAAAAACTCATGGGTCCCATCTTTTTGCTGTCAATAGCACTTCAATGTCTATTCTGTTGCTTTCACTTCAATTGAATTCTTTCTAAAATTCGCATCTGTTTTTTGATTCTTGGAGAATCACGCTACTCTTTCTTGAATTGGATTCTATTTGATTTTGTTGAGCTCGCTATGCCCTGGAATTAATCTTTCTATACTTGTGTTGTTTGCTATATAATTTCATTTCTCACCACAAAACATGAAAACGTTAGCAAAGTTCAGTAAGTCACCTCTCCTTGTTGCCACCAACGATCCAAGTAATTAATTAATAACATTTCTCTCAATTACTATACCTATAGTTAGTTATGAATAGAATTTCTTAATCGGGTTTTTTGGCATATTATTCAAATTCAATTTCTTTATGCATGCAATGGCCGATTTTGTCCAATATTAATTGAAAATTATGTATTTGATTAATGATTTGCTGAAGGTAAAAAAAAATACACTTCCGAATTTGCTCCAGAAAAGGAATATGGCTAATAAAAAATTAAGGTTTTACGGGTAATAGCATTAGGAAATAAAAAATAATATCTAATCATTTCAAATATTAATTTTAGTTTGTATATGAAGTGTTGTGTCTCATATCAATAATTGTCATGCATAAGTATATTAATTAACTTTATTATCCTTCACTAACGGGTTAATATTGTAACACCCGTGAATTGATGACATTACTACACTTCATCATATAGAGAGAAGCTATGTTTTCCCAGCTTTGTCCTGTTAGCCTAACTTATACTACTACTACTACATCGCCCAAAATTCGTAAAAAATAACTAACTCAAAATCTACAACAAGATATGACTTGGTCAAATGCATAATCTGATAAAGGACGACTTGTCATCTATATGATATCTATTGAAAGACGATGAATCATTGTTGTACAGATTAATGAGCTATGTTGTCGTCTTGCATCTGTAGTGATTTCTGTTATCCAATGAAATGTGAAGGACAGGTGAAGCGGACATTAGTTACTTTGCACTGAATCCATAAAATACCCGGAAACTTCGTTCTTGGAAGATCGTGTTAGGCGCCTACGTACCCAACACTCTCTCTTGATCTCTCTCTCTCTCTCTCGATTACTTCACAAACAGATTCTATTACATTTTCATAGTTTTTCTGGAAGTTATACATATATTATACCAATGGGTACGAAAGATCGCGATGATATATTTCATGAGATCACCTCCAGAGTTTCAGAAGTGAATCGGTGCATTGAAGGACTGGAAAGAAAGATTACTGAAATGGGTCGCAAGAAGAAAGATCTGGAAGACATGAGGAGAGGTCTTGATGAGATTTCGATCCGATTCTATCACGTTGATCATGATTCCGATTCCCCATGCCCAAAGAAAGAAGAGGATGATCTAAACAAGAGGCTGAATGAGTTGATATCTGAGTTTGATAGTCTCAAAGACGGTATCGATCTTGGTCTTGAAGAGGTCAATGATGAGAAGAAGCAGAAAAAGTTGGATGATTCTGCACAAGAGGAAGTTCATGAGAGTAAGAAGATAAAGCTAGGGATTTGACTGAGGATAGGATGCATTGTGGAACGGAAGATGAAAGCCCCGAATAATAATTTAATGTAATGTTTAACATTTGATTCCTTCCACGTCAATTGCTTTGTTGCTTTCCTTTGATTTTTCTTTTTCTTTTTCTTTTCTTTTCTTTAATTCTTCCTTCTTAGATTCGGATATGTTTATGGCTTCTGGGAAAGTCACATGATCAGGCCTCATATTTCTGTTTTCGTGGTTCAACGAATCATTGTCTACTCTTTTGTTGCAGCTTTCACTCCTGTCCTGCTAATAATATTTTGAATTTCTTTCTGAACTGGATTGCTTTTTCTATATAATTTTGCTTTCATTTTTCCTAACTTGCATTGCATGATGACCTGAAATTACTCAATTTCGTAACCACCAAAAAAATTCACACCAAAGTTGGACAAATAGTAGAATTAGGCCACTGTAAGATGCTGCTATTTTACCTCATAATTTAATTGGTAATTGAAGTATATTTTGTAGTAAATTTTGAAATTTTAGATAATTGAAGAATATATAGCTTATTATTCAGCAGAAATGATTAATAACACCAGAGACTAATCTCGATTTGCAGCACATGAGCTGCAGTCACGCACAAGAGCTCTTGATTAACCACCAATGAAATTTGATGTTAGTGTTTAAACCCTTTAAGTCACAAAAGGAAACAATAACATTCATTGTCATGCACTTAATTTGATGTTTGCTTTCGTTTCAGTTTCTTGCTTAAAATATTGGAGTCTGTTTTCTGATTCTTGGAAAATAAATATATCACATGAGATTTGATTTTTCTGTTACCATGTTTTGTGTCTGTATTTTGTTGCTTTCAATTCTAGAACTCTTAATAAGAAATAGTTCAGTTTCTTTCCTGAATTGTCATATGTTCGATTCTGCTGAGTTTGCTACACCCTGGCCTGGAATCATTCTATACCTCAAATGCTACTTAATTTCCACACACTCATGCATCTTTACGCTGAGAAGGGTAATATGTGTGTGTACACACACACACACACACACATGTATAGTGTGAAATGCTGACCCACATCAATAAAGTTGAGCTTCTCCTATCCGAATAGCATGTGATCTAGCGATCAACAATGTGCTAGAGCTGGACGAATAATGGCAGTATTTCTGGGACTTTCAACAACTAAGCAAATTTCAACTATAGAGAAAGGGATAATGTGGGTTCATGATCATAATTCATATTAATGTGGACATCATGAATCTGTACCTAATTGAAAAATTTGATGACATAGTATATACTATTCTGTATGAAATAATTAGAATATGTTAGATATAAAGAGCTATCCTAGCCTCTTTGTAAGAAATTGTGCCGAAGGATTACACAAAGATACATTAATTGTTCCAGAATGACTTTACTAATTAGCCCATGTGAGCTTGATTAAAAATAAATAAATGGCACGTTAAGAAATAAAATAAAATTACCGTTTTCTTCATCAATTATTGTTATTATTTGTTTTGATTTCATTTGTGTAAGTTGGCTCAATTACATGAAAATCAGGAATTACCTAACTCCTTACCAACAAGGAATGAAATTAGCATGAATGTAAAGGCCTCAAGGCCACCACCTTCACACATTTCCCAGACTACATATAAATCCAAACGCATATCTCCATTCACTATTCATTTTTCTACACCAGTTTTTCACACTTCCAAAATGCTCAAACTACCTCTTTCCCTCCGCACTACCATGTGCCTTTTGTTTTTGTTTATCTCATTCAATTCTGGTAAATTCAATCCTGCCATGCGTGAATTTTGCGACTGATATGTAGGTTCAATTTTCTTTCTTTCTTTTTTAATTTTTTTAATACTTTATTCCTGATGTTTTGCAGGGGGAATGTTGAAGATGGCTTCAGCCAAAGTAAATATTTTAACAACTCTCCCACACAACACAATTTTAGTGCTCGAAGATTCCTGCATTGGATTTTTATTAACATGTAACTATTTTACGGTGTAATCTGCAGAGAACTTGGTGCATTGCGAATCCATTAACCAACATCTCTGCTCTACTTGGAAACCTAGACTTTGCTTGCAGTCATGTAGACTGCCAATTAATTCAGCAGGGCTGTTCCTGCTTCTACCCTAACACTCCCATTCACCATGCCTCTTTTGCCATGAATTTGTACTTTCAAGTCATGGGCAGACACTCTTCACACTGTGATTTCAGAGGCTCCGGCCTTATTTCTTCGACAGATCCCAGTAAGCCACTTAAACTTTTACTCAACAATTAAAATGCCTAAAATAATAAATCTTTCCCAAATACTGTTACTGAAAAACTTAACAAATCAAATTTTATATTCTGTGGCATTCTACAGGTTATGAAAGCTGCAGCTTTCATAGTGGTGAGTGCGCCAATCTTCAGTTAATTTATTTCTGCTTAACATATTTTAAGAATGGTTCATGATTGAAAAATAAATAAATTAATTAACTTTTTTGCAGAAGGAGATCTGGCAGAAGCGCGACCATCGGTAATGCCAAAGCAACAGCTTAATTTTTGCATGCATGGTCACCATAATTAATGAATTTGCGGAAGTGTTTGATACATAAGCAGTTTAACTCTTGATGTCGGCCGCAGGCAACATGGTGCGTGGCAAAACCCGGATCAGGGGAGTACATACTGCAGCAAAACATCAATTATGCTTGTAATTACGTGGATTGTAGCCCTACACATGATGGTGGTTCATGTTTCAATCCAACAACACTTATAAACCATGCCTCCTTTGCCATGAATCTTTACTACCAGACTTCGGCAAAAAATACAGCAAGTTGTGACTTCAGAAATTCTGGCCTCGTTGTTGTTAATGACCCAAGTAAGTGTTAACCCAAGTTTTCATTGTTTCTGTTTTTCATTTGCAAGCTGACTCTAATACTGATATAATCTGCTTTTGTTTTATCATTTTGCAGGTTCTGGTGATTGTACCTACGCGTCCATTCGCTATGTACGATATCTCTTGAGTCTTAAGAAGCCGTATCAAATGACTTCAATAATATATTTATTTCATTTAATTGCCCATAAAGTGTGGAATTAAGGATTGCTTATTTATTTTCATGAATTTGAAAGCAAAGGAAAATGATTACGGACGTACCACTTTTACTTTTTTACTAATGAAAGGATCAAATCACCGTTCGTTGATGGCTTATATTTTGATTTTTAACCGCTCAAAAAAGTGTCGTAACTTTCAAGATAGCACTTTTGTAATTTTGTGAAATCTTTGTGTGGGTGTAAATTTTATCCCAGCTTATTAGGTGGTGATTCCAACTAAAAGTGACCCCTTTAAGATCAAGCTTCCTTTTTGTTGGATCCGATGATAATGAAAATTTTCTTTGAACTGATTTTAATGGGCCTTTAAATTTTTTTCTAAAAGTCTACTTTCTTAGGGGATGAAGATGTCTTTGTCGACGATATTTTACAAATATAAGAAAATGATTAGAGGGCTAATTTTACCAGTGTAAATCCTCTGACAGTCAAATCAGTCATTAGGTTTTTTTGAAATATAAAATCTAAAAAGAGAAAGTCAGTATTTTCCCTATTGAGTCAATGTCTTCTTACCTTTAATTGTGAATTGAGGGCATATTTATAGGTGAAATTGATTTAACTTGAGTCTTAATTACTTTAATGACAAGTGTCATTATTTTTTTGACATATGACGACACTTATGTTCTTGTGTCCATGCTGATTGACATATAAATATGCAAGCTTGTTTACTGAGCAAAAGAAGATGCGTTTCAATCTTAGATTGTTTCTCGTAAAATCCTAGGATCGTAGGAACTTTGGAACGTATGAGATTTATCCTAGGATCTTGAGATTCTAAGAACCTTAGAATTTTTAGAAGTTTTCCTATGATTTTAAGATCTTAAGAGTCTTGTAACCTTTGAACCTAGAAGGATTGTCCTAAAATCTCAGATTTTAAGAGTTTTGGTACCTAAGAAGTTTATGTTAGGTGGTTTGTAAAGTTTACTTTTATGTAGTTTGTCTTAAAATAGGATTTTAAGAAACTTTTTAAGTCTTGAGCGTTGCCACCTAGGAGGTTCGTTTATTTCTTTATGGACTTTATAAGAATCATATTTTTTTAGGTCATAATTAGGTTTGGGTCTGTTTTGTTTTTGGTTAAACACTTTGAATTTTAGTGGTCTTTGATATTGCATTATTAAGAAAGACATATTTTCCTGTGATTCACTAGTATGGCTGAAAGTAAATAAACTATACCAAATATTATGGGTCAATTACTTTGTTAAATTGATTTTGATCATTATGATTAATTGAACATCTTATCTCTATTTTTGTGGAGAGAAGTTTCCAAAAGAATTTCTTTCTTCAAATCCGATTATTCCAATGACAACAGAATTTTTTAGATAAAAACAAAAATTATTTTAATAACAATGTTGTCTAAAAACATAAAAATAAATCTGCCATAGACATAGATATGTGATATGATAAAGGACATGGATTCTTGTACAACCAATGTAACAACAAAAATAATTATGTTACTTTTTACACAAGCGGATAGTAAGGTTATACTGGGGGGCCGGGAAGAGAGAGAAGGAAAGGTTGATTCAAATAGATTATATTTTATCCTTCCTACGACAGGGAAAAAAAAATTATCCTTTATAATTCATTTCGTTAGTGAGCTTAAGTGGTTACTTTCTTTTCCTTTTTTTTTTTAAAGAAAAATATTTTACTTCTTTTAATTTGATTTAGTTTTCATTTGCCGGGTCGGATCATTGAAGGTATAAGCTCCGGGCTCATCTTCGTAATTCTACAACGATAATGGGAAAAATGAAAAATAGATAAAAGAAAACAGATCCCCTCTTTCCAATTATACATGTGATGATCACATATTAAGACACGTTTAACACAAATTATCATTAATTAATGGTTTGATTCGACTGATACCAATCACGGAGCTAAAAAGTCAATTGCAACGAGTCGATTCCACGATGCAAATCGTCAAACCTCGTGAGGCCCCCTGTCCACCTTCACGCGTGCTTCATCCAACGGTCCACAATCCCCGCATTTGACGACTCCTTGTCTGCAAGTAGCACGCATCCCAATCCCCAACTTTAAAAATAATTAAAAATGAGGTCTTTCGTGTGGATTCCTAGAAAACTATATATTCCAAAATAACTACATAGTTAGTTCATTGTATCAAATAGGTCCCAATCTAGTCAAAATTACTGTTGTCTCCTTTCTATTAAGTTCTATTATTTTTTACCATTAGTCTATTAATCTTTACTAATAAAAATTTATTGCAATAAACTTAAATTATTTTTACTATGAAATAATATAAAATTTTATTTCTATTAATATTATCTATTCTTGTTTAAGTATAAATATGATATATAAATTTTTATAATTACAAGATTTAAATTTACTCCCTCAATGTTTAAAGAGAAATTAAGATCACCAAACTAATTCTCAAGCAGCCCGCTCATGTCAAAATTTGATACGATAAAAATATAAAACTCTTGTTTACGATGGTATAGCTCAAAACTTATATTAGAAACTTTAGCAGTAATCTTAAGATTTCATTAGGAACGACAGGGACGACTGGTGAGGGACCTATTCGATAGAAATGGAGAAACTATTTTCTTTAAAAGAAAATATAGAAATTGGGGACCTCGATGATCATACTCAAAATAAAAATAAATTTTTTTTTTTTTTTATTACAGAACACAAGGGCGCAACATATAAGCAACACTTCCAAAGCCAAAGCGTACACTCGACGCTTCTCTCTCTCTTTAGATCTCTTCAGCGCAAATCTAGGAACTTATCTGCCAGCTTACATAAGCTTGGATATTAAGTTTTGTTCGGTAATCGGAATCTTCTTAAGAGGAAAAAAAAAAAATCTGTTCGTTTTGCAAGGTGTTTTTAAATGTATTTCTTTATAAGTACTTTTAATTCTTTCGTTTGTCTTAGATTCATGTGAATTCCGGTCTGATTTTTATTTTTGCTCTGTGGGAATTGATAATTGGCCAGTCTGATACGTACTGCCATAAAAGGTTTCATTTTTTTTTAACTCATTTACATTTATTTGTTCTAAGATCTAGAAAATTTTTGATTGGTTGTTACCTGTTAGCAAAGTTCAATCTTTTTTCAAATTGTGACGAACTTAGTCGTTTCAGCTGTAGTTGAGTACTGCATCTTCATATCTTGAATATTTCTGGTACTCAAGTTTTGCTGTAGTTTTTTTTTTCTAATTATAATATTGATTTCTTGACTGTATTCGGTACCTAATTTTACTTTTTTTGCTTCATATCTGCTTGTTATAGCATAGCTTTGACTCTGTTTATTATTATTTTTGTATAATTAAATGTCATTATTTATTAATAGCTACTGAATCATTTGTTGGTTATGCTGGTTTATTTTTCTACTGCAGTACTGGTGTTTAGGTTCTTCCTTTAATGTCATTTGGAATTGAATGAAAAAGGTCAACATGCCTTGGACATCTTCATTTGTGAACTACAGCAGGAACTTGGTGGTGTTCTTTCGTGTGATACTGTAATTTTGATTTGTTCAGGTTAGATTTTTCTTTCTTTGGCTGGTGGAACTTGCATATGATTTGCTACTATTTTGATTAAATAATGAATTTAGCTGTTGATACTTGGTAAAAAGGAAAAGAAATTTATTGGTATGAAAAGAAAAATAGAACTGGAATGTGTAATGAAGTACTAAATATATTTTGTCTTTGTCTAATTATCTTTTTGTATGCTGCAAAATAAATTGAAATTTTCAATCATGAGTTTGGAAGATATATCGAAAAAGTCATTTTCCCTGATTGTTGCCTGGGCACTGCATTATTCATGCTATGATTAAGGAAGAAGAAAAGATCATCTAAGTAATGGTATTATTATTTTTTGGTTTAGTTGATGCATGCTTGGAATTTTTTACTCGAAATTAGTGAAGATGCATGATTTCAAATTTTTGTGGTTTCTAACTTTTTTCTACCAATCCATAATCAAGTTCCCAGGTTATGTGCTTTTTTCTTGTTGCATTCTCCTTTACTTGATGATATTATGATGGTCTTGTTCACTGCTGCCTTCGTAAACCGATCTCTTCG
>NW_006262688.1:34939171-35013192 GCF_000493195.1 Citrus x clementina
GGCAAGCACATATTATTAAATTCGAAGGCAATTATTACCAACTAGTACAAGTTTGTCAGGTAATTAACCTCTGTTTGTTTTCATTTTCAATGTTCTCATAACAATAATGCTTCACTTTTGGAATTTGTATTTCAACTGATGTAGCATATGACATGGCTTCTTATCTTATCATTCTATTTCCACATAAGTTGGAATACAAAACCCAGTGTACCATTATTCTTTCATAAATGATTCTTATTGCCTTCCAGTAATAAGATGTCTGGTTTTACCACATTGGACTGGATGAAATGCTTGTTGGTAACTATTGTGCCTGTCCACTTGCTGTTACAGGCTGAATATTTCCGTCAGTTGCTTAAACCTGTCACGTAGTCTGCTGATACTAAAATCTGGGGCATTGGGATTTGGAAGATCTACCCTCTGGTTGTTTTTGTGCATAAGAAGGCAATGACAGAAAGGAGCCATTAGATTGTGTTAACCATTGACTGGGGATAGACAGCTTGCTTATTTTCAGTGATGGCCAAAATACCTTGAATTTACTATTAAACCCGTAGTTGCTGTAGGAACCTGAACCAATTGATAGTTGAATAACTGCCAGCTTTTAAGGTGAAAATCCTCCTTTCCTTTGAATTTTTGTTTTTCCAATTAAGTAGGTCTTGATGCAGAGTGACCAACACTTTCACCCAAAAAGGATAATGCGCCCCTTATTATCTCAAGTGGGTGGTGATTATGTGCACATTCCAGTTGCATCTCCTTTTGGTGCAGATTTACCTCCAGCTGCAAACCCACCAACACCTTTTCCGGGTGTTGAATTTCATCCCTCTGAGGTTTGCCCGAAGAATTTCATTATTTTTGATCAGACTGATCATAGAAGTCAAATCATGTTCCATCCTGCTATTGCACACAAATTTATGGGTCCTAGCTTTAATTTCCATGCAACTTACATCCAAGACAATTTTGAGAGGCATGATGCTACTAATGTGGGAAGAGAGATGGCCTCTTCTTTTAAAGAGGATTCAGATGATATTGATGCGTTGCTGAGCTTGGAAGAGGGAGACGAAGAAGAAGAATACGATGAGGAAGAAGTCAGCACTGCACGAACCTGTGGAATTTATGGAAGTCACTCTCCTGATTCTACCTCCACTTATGATTCAGAACCCCAACAGAATAAGTTTTCTTCCATGCTGAAGTCCTCTGGCAGTAGCAGCAAATGTCACAATGGGAAAAAACGTCAGAAATTGAAGAAGATGGTAAATGTCTTGAGGGGTTTTGTGCCTGGCGGCAATGAGTTGAAGACTGTTGCTGTTCTGGATGAAGCTGTGAGGTACCTCAAGTCTCTCAAGGTTGAAGTGCAGAATCTTGGAGTTGGGAATATGAAGAACTAAGCTTAGTGCCATGCAATGGTAACATTGATGAGACTCTTTATTATAATTATGAGTTTATAAGTTATTAGTTAGTTTCTTGCCTCGCTCTCGGCAGGTCAACATTAGGTTGATAATAATTTTGAGGGCGATCTAGAACTTATGGTTGTGGCAGAGATATCCAATTGTGTTTCTGTATTGAATTTGTTTCGATGTTTTTGGTTGCTGATCTTTCTTTGAAACTTGATGGGTGGGAACACATGCAATGGCCTTAAGGTATGATATGTTATATGCCTACTCTTGATCTAGTTGCCACTAGATTATGCCATATTGAACCTCTTAAATGTTATAAGTTATGCACTCTTATTATTATGTAATGTTATTATTTAAGTGATGCTCCCTGCTGTTGTTTTGCTTGTTCCTCGTGTCTCTTCGTCATCTGTGGTCCTCATTTAGTGATGAATATTTAATTTTTTAAATGCCCAAATAGTATTAATTACTTGACACGAGCATGTACTCGTTCTGGATCTACCTTTTTACTATTATGCCACTTCGATTTCTTTCATCTGTTGGAAAAATTGTTGACATTGAAGTCAAGGTTCTACGTACAGACTCCTGTGGATCCAAACTATATTTATTAGATAATGGCATAATGCCCCCTAGGTCCATATCACTTTATATGAGCTGGACTCGCTCATATGCTATCGATTATGTTGTCGAATTCTAGGGACATTGAGATTATTGTTACGCATGCGTGGTGTTTTCCTTTTCCTACACTCCTGCTGCTGCAGGACCCAATTGGTAGTGCTGTTTGTGGCGCAGGATTGGAGCTTTTTGCTGCCGCCCATCCCTTGCCAAGTTTTGTGCCTTTCAATTGGTCCCACCCGCAAATCAAACTTAAAAAAAAAAAAAAAATTGATATACACCGGCAAATCAAGCTCGTTGTTCAGAAATCTTTCATTTTCAATAGTCCCACGGTTTCCGCATCTTATGGATTTTTTTTCCTCTTCTAGAATTATATCCTTTGCGAGCACTTCATAACATTAAAGTGAGCTTGCTCTTCATGGTACGTTATTCGATAAAGTTAAATTTCGAGACAGAAATCTTCCCGATCTCCTCCACGATGAATATGCTCAATTGCCTTGTAGAAACTTTATAACCACCCTCAAAGGAAGTGGAAAGTAGACTAAGACCCATTTACTAGGAACTTTACGCGTGTCCAATATTGTTTTCAAATAACTTTTTGTTTTCTAAATTCGTGCGGCAGATGACTATGGAAGCTTTTGGGAAAATGTAAATTTTATTCTTCACTTTAAACAAGAAAAATAAAATACGAAGCTCCCAATGAACAACTTTTCTCCCTCATATCTCAGTTTTTAAAATTCATCTCTTAAAATAATAATAATACAATCCTCCCTCAAAATAATTTTTCCTCTTCTTGTTACATACATTATAATGTTCGATATTTTTATATATTAATGAAATCGAACTAAATTTGAAAATAAGATTTTCATTCGCATTTTAAATTCATGAAAATACCAGTAGACAAATAATATTGAATGCAATTAAAGAAGAATGAAAAAACAGAAACGACTTTCCTATTATTATTCCTGTGGTTACATCCACTTCGTAATTTCAGCACCCTAGAAAGCATCTTGAAATATGAAAGACATTCCGTTATTACTTTACCGATAAACCTAAACTAGAATCTAAAAGGCCTAAATTGCATCACCATCCTAATCAAAGTAAACATGAATTGGAAATGAAACTCCTGAATCGCCAACTAGAATGGTGTGGCCACCGGATGGCAAAACAATTTGTGCAGAGGAGTCCACGATCTGCAAACTCTCGCAAACATTATACTTGAATTTAACCTTCTGACTTTCTCCTGCTGGTACAGAGACCCTTTGGAAGCCAATCACTTGCTTGATGGGGCTTGCAGCAAGTTCGTTTGGTGGTTGTGAGTACACTATGATCACTTCACTGCCATCCCTCTTGCCTACATTCAGAACTTCAACTTCAAAGTCATACTGATAGTCATGACATTTCAGGTCATCAACTATCATTGCAGGGCAGGGGGGCTGGTAGACGCCGCTTGTGTAGTTGAGGTTGTGGCAATGATTAAACTTGCTCAGTTTAATGTGGATTGCTCGCTTTGAGGTTTTCAAATTTGTGTAGTTGAACTTGGTGTAGCTGAGGCCATGTCCAAACGGGTACACAGTAGAACCATTGAAGAATTTGTATGTACGACCTGGATAGCCCAAGCTGTCAATCGGTCTCAATTGCAAGGATGTCATTGGCAACTTTTGAGCATATTCTTCTTCATACCACGTAATTGGCAACCTTCCTCCTGCAAACAATCAGATAATTAAACAATCAAATATTTGTTAGACATTAAATTATGAACATTGAGCTATGCAAAGATAATGCTCACCAGGATTGTGCTTTCCAAAGACAATATCTGCAATGGCACGTCCACCTTCTTCTCCAGGATAGCCAGCCCACAAGATGGCTTTGATTTTTGTATTATCCTTTGCAAAAGAGATGTCAACACCACCTGCAGACATTATTACAAGAATTACAGGACCTTTGGCTGCCTCAGTTACTTGGTTGATAAGCTGAGTTTGGTAACCAGGGAGTGTTAGGTTCTCTCTATCCAAGCTCTCAGCCTCAATTGTCATATCTAAGCCAGCCACAATTATGGTAGCATCAGCCTTCTTGGCAGCTCTCACGGCTGGGAATATCAAGCTCTCATTCTTGCACATAGCTTCACCGCAACCCATTGCATAGCTCACTTTTCCATATGCGGCAAAGCCATCAATAGGAGCCCTGTACCGACATGGAGCACCTGCATAATTTCCAAGCATGGCCGAGGTGGCATTGGCATGTGGCCCAACAACTGCTAAGTTCCTGAACTTGGAAGTGCTCAAAGGCAAAGTATCATTATCATTCTTCAAAAGAACTATGCCCTGTCTTGCTGCATCTGCGGCCAACTCAATGTGTTCATCAGCGCACACATCAGCCTTTCCAAGAGACTTATATTGTGGGTGTCCATCGAACCAACCTAATCTCATTAGCACAGTATAAAGATATTTTAATGACTTGTCAACATCTGCCTCCCTGACCTTCCCTTGTCGGAATGCAGATCCAGTGAAGTCGGGGTAATAATCACCGCAGTCCAAATCCAGACCTGCTTTTAGTGTTCTGGCAACGGCATCCTCTCTTGTGTCACCAAGAAATTTATGGTCATCTACCATCACTTCTATTGAGTCACAATCAGAGACTATATATCTGAAAGAAAACGGAAGTACAATATTTAATCAAGGTTTGAGTAACGTTTTAATTTCTGTATACACTCAATATGATTAGTTAGGTTCTAAAATATGAAAATATCATTATAATATTATTATACCCATGAAGATCCCATTCCCCTCTAACTGTTTGATTCAAAAGTTTTGGATCAGCACAAGTTGGAATGCCGTTGACACGGTTATAAGAGCACATAATGCTACTAGCATCGCCTTCCTTGACACACATTTCAAATGGTCGAAGGAATGTCTCCACCATATCTTGCTCAGTCACCTTCAAAAAAAATAATAATTAAAAAAAAGGAAAATATGAAAAGAAAATTATAATATATTTTATTGACAAATGCAAATTTTTATTTATTTTTTCTTATTGTACCCTGGCATCAAAATGGAAACGATCAACTCCTGACCAATTGTCAACATCATAGGCAGCATAATGCTTGCAACAAGAAGAAACTTTGAGAGGTCTAGAGTTGGGATCCGTATAGTTATCATGTCCCTCAACATCCTGTAAGCCTCTAACATAATTAGCAGCATACTTGCCAACAATAAATGGATCTTCACCGGGTGTCTCAGTGGCTCTTCCCCATCGAGGATCTCTCAGTACATTAATTGTTGGACTCCAAAATGTCAATCCAGCACGCCCTAGATTGTACATGGCTCTTGCTTCTGTCGAAACAGCCTGCAATAATTTGACCCAAAAAGAGAAAAAAAGAATAATTACCAATGCATGTGCTGTCGCTATGCGCATTAATTAATATTCCTAGTAAAAAGCTTTTAAGAAAAACGGGGAAAAAAAAAAAGAAACACTGAACATGAACTACCTGGCCAATGGTTTTCCACAATGACTCATTGAAGGACGCTGTTGTAAGAATGACTGTTGGAAAACTTGTTGCACCGGGGACGAGATCATCGAAATATGTTCCTGGACCCACATTGGAGACGCCATGAAGTGCTTCGGACCACCACTCATACTTAGGCAAACCCAATCTCTGCACTCCTTTACCATGGTTTCCTAATTGCAACACTTTTTCGTCTATCGTCATTCTGTCCACCAAATCCTTAACCCTAACAGGATAAGGAAGCGATGAATCGCAGAATGAAAATGATGACATTTCCAATCCCAGATCATCAAGCCTTTTTGGGTCGCATACATAAGTGAAGTTACTGCCTTTTGGAGTAGCATCGTCCTCACTTAATGTTGATGCATTGTTAACAACTGCTCTCCCATTAGCGCAAACATTAAGAAGAAGAATGGAGAGACTGATGCCGAGAAGAAAATTCAGAACTTTAGCCATTGTTTGAGTTACGATGGAACTAGTGAATTGCATTGAAGTTCGAATGAGGTGTGTGCCTTTTATAGTTAATTATTTCCACTCATTTAATAAAAATAATATCCTTTTTTTCATATCTTTCTGTTGATCATTTTATGCTCATCATTATCCTCATAAGATTTACTCTATCTCATTTATGATTATATGATTATATCTTCAATGGATTGTTTCAACCAAATCTTATTCATACAGTTAGCATAAAGATCCCTTCGTTTTCTCATTTAGCTAGCTTCTCATAATCAACACATTTTCATTGTTCATAATTCTTAATGATAATCAAATCCTCACACGTCAACATAAACTCCTCCTTTTTCTCATTTAGAATTTTATTAATGATTGATTATCAAAATATCAAATAACGTTAATGTTTATACAATCACTTTTTTCTTAATTAATCAGTCTCCCATTTCTATTCAATTTCGTCATATACAGTCTTAAATTTTGTTCATTGAAGAGATGTCCAAGTTCGGTAACACTGTCAAGTGATATTCCCAAGTCGCGGACCATTGGATGAATTAGACTTAAATAAGAATTGTATAGGTTGACATAAAAGATTAGATAAGGACTATGACAATTTAGTGTGACGAGTTTGATTAATAATCGGATAACAATAATAATCTAAATAAGAGAAAATGATATATCATTAAAAAAGATTGATAGATTCGGAATATATTATTATTATTATTATTATTATTATTATTATGTTACCTTGATAAAACTGACTATAATCAGAGAATTGATCTCGACCATGACGGATAACTAATAATAAACATGTGCCAATTTAGAGTCATTAAAGATCAGGTAATTCAGTTGGATTTGAGGTTGAGAAAATGTTTGATATTAAATTTGGATCATTAAGCATATAAAATAAGAAATAACTTTTCATTGGCCACCCTGTCATTGTACAGGCCAGCGACCCAACTGATGATTATGTAAAGTAATTAATGAGAGCACTTAATTGACTTGTTAATTTTGCCAGCCAAACGAAGAATCGGTTGATTACTCTTCTTATTTCGTAAGCGCAGTTGTACATTGCACATTAAAAATCACATAGTTAATTATCGTATCATTTATTACTATTATTTGTGTGAGAGAGATCTTGGTGCATGCAGTCTTGTAAATTAATTAATTAATAAGTTAAAAAAGACCTGAATAGGAAATGAAATTCCCTTAACACCGACAACAATGTTGCGCAAAACCAGATGGCTGATGCTGTTAGTGGCTTAATCAACGATTATTAAGCTCATGCAAAAATTAAACGTGAATTTAATCTTCTCGTATTCTCCAGCGGCCACAAACACCCTTTGGAAGCCAATGACTTGATTGATATGAGTAGTAGCAATTCTTTCCGGTGGCTTTGAATAAACTATCACTGCTTCACTGCCGTCTACCTTGCCTGCGTTTTGAACTGCCATTTTAAATTCGAAAGCGTCATTGCACTTTAAATCGTCTGTCAAAACTGCTGGGCACTTGGAGCTGGAGGCTCCAATAGTGTACTTGATGTCACGGCAATGCTGACGTTTGTCTAATTTTATGTCGACTGGAAATGCGTAAAATGTTAGACTGTACTTGAACTGGGTGTAGCTTAAGCCATATCCAAACGGATGAACAGTTGAGCCCGTCAAAGAATTTGTATGTTCGACCAGGATACCCTTCGCTGTCTACAGGCCTTAATGGCATCGATGACATAGGTAGCTTATTGACATAATCAGCCTTGTACCATGTTACAGGCAATCTTCCTCCTGAAATTGAAAGATTCATGTTTCATTAGTTATTTACACACGCACACAAATAGATTACTTGACAAACAAACTATTGATATATTAAAAAAGTAGAATAATGCTATTAATAATTAATGCTTAATTACCGGGATTTTATTTTCCAGAAACAACATCTGCAATGGCATGACCACCTTGCTCTCCACGATAGCCAGCCCACAAAATGGATTTGATTTTTGAATTACTCTTAGCAAAGGAGATATCAACACCACCTGCAGACATGATCACAATAGTTACTGGACCTTTGGCAGCGTCAGCTACTTGGTTGATAAGCTGAGTTTGGTAACCAGGAAGTGTTGGATTCTCTCTGTCCAAGCTCTCTGCCTCAATGGTCAAATCTAAGCCAGCAAAAATTATAGTAGCCTCGGCATTCTTTGCAGCTTCTATGGCTTGATGCATGAAGCTGTTATTGTTGCAAGGAAAGCTGTAATTCAGGTTTCCCTATCAAGAGAAGCCTTCGAGAGGAGGGATGAATCCGCACAAAATACCTATAGGGTGCATTTGGCACACTGTATTGTATTATTTTAATGTTGGTTTATTATATTATGCTGTATTGCTTTAGCACTATATTATAATAATATTGTACAATATTTGGTGCTACATTGTATTGTATTAATTTTTTTGTGATTAACTTAAATTATATATTTAGAGAATAATATTTATTAGTACCTAGAAAAATACAAAATATAGAAGTCTTAAATTTTAGAAATTTAACATTTTTTAGTATAAATATTAAAAAAATAATTTTTCCATAAAGATTGAAACTTATAGCCTTATAATTGACAACATAACATTTATTTTTCAGTATTTTCTAAATATCTAACATGCGAAATAAAGATCAAAGTAAATAATTCAATCAAATAATCTCTAAATAATATCATAACGTAATGATATTTATATTATTGTTTTTATTAGTATTAATTTTAAATTAATATTATTTAAATTTATTCATATATAATATTTTTATTAGTTATATTAAATTTTTATACATTAATTACTGCAATATTATTAAATAATGTAATATCAAGTTATTTTCTTATTTTTGTATATTATTTAAGTACTTATTAATCAATTTTACATATTAATTATTATATAATTAAATAATATATTATTTAGTAATGGTTTTAATATAATAAAAATTAAAATATGAATAATAAATTATTAATTTATATTAATAATTATGATGTAAAAATAAAAGAAAATAAAAATTAATATTATATTATATTAAAAAGTTATATTAATTATTATTATTAAAAAAAAAAAAGAAGCAAAAGCAAAAAGTTAATGCAGCAACTGCCGCGTTAGCTTTTCTCGACTCACAGTCAGGTTTAGCTAATGCGGCAATTAGCATACCCCATTAATCTCTTGTAAAATTTTTTCAAGTATTGGTACTAAGTTAATGTGAACAGTATTTTAATATCCCATAATTTTGTGTACCAAACACACCCATAATGCATAAGTAAGAGCAAATTCAAAGCCCATAATACATTTAATGTTCATCAAATTAAAGATTAATATTGGCTGTAAATAATATACCTGCATAATTACCAATCATGGCTGCTGTGGCATTGGCAGGAGGCCCAACCAATGCAAGTGTTTTGATCGTACCATTGTTCAAAGGCAGAGTGTTGTTATCATTTTTTCAAAGGAACCAATCCCTCTCTTGCTGCTTCTGCCGCTAATTCAATGTTTTTAGCAGAGCATACATCTTTCTTGCCGGGTTAATAGTGTTGAGGGCTACCATCAAACCAATCTAGCCTCATTAACAAAATATAAAGGCACTTCAATGATCAATGACGTGTCTATGTCGGTCTCCTTGATCCTGCCTTGTTGCATTGCACTGACAGTGAAATTGGTGTAGTAGTCGCCACAATCCAAATCCAGACCTAAAACATCAGCTTACATTAACGAATTTCATGATCAAGTTATGAATCCAATATATAGTCGATAAGGCATACATATAATAATAAGAGACAAGTTAATTAACCTGCTTTTGGTGTTTGTGCTACAGCATCCTCTTTTGTGTCATTGGGAAATTTCTGGTTATCAACTATAACTTCAATTGAATCACAATCTGACGCCATATATCTGGAAATTAAATGAATTTAATTGTTAATTAAAGAAAAGCAAAAGAAAAATTTAAATCAGTGGTTATTGTATTAAATTAGCGGCTTGTCCCATTCCATTCATCTCTGGTGGTTTGTTTCAAGAGTCTAGGATCTGAACAAGTTGGAACGCCGTTGACTTTGTTATAGGAGCACATAACACTGCAAAAATAGCCTTCTTTATCACATGTTTCGAATGGTACTTGGAGCGTCTCTGCCATATCTTGCTCCGGCACCTCTAAAAATTTGTGGAGAAAGGAAAAAAAAATTAATGGCATGCAAATCTACTAATTTTTTGTTCTTAAAGTTACTAACCCTTAGCATCAAAACTCAAACTATCAACACTCTGCCATTTGTCAACATCGTAGGCAGTGTCATGTTTGCAACAAGCAGAAACTTTAAGAGGTCTAGTGTTCGAAATTCCGTAGCATTTTCTTGTCCGCCAACATCTTGCAGACCGCTAACACAGTTAACAGCATATCTGCCCACAGAGAAAGGATCTTTGCCAGCTGTCTCCAGTGTTCTTCCCCATCTAGGATAAGTTACAACGTTAATGTTTGGATCCAAAATGTTAATCCAGCGTGTCCTAAATTGTGCATTGCTCTTGCTTCTGTTGAGACAGCCTAAGCCAATAATTAATATGAAATTTAATTTTGTTATAGTAATGCAAAAGGAAAAATTACAATAATATATATATATACATATATACACCGGTTGCTCATTTAACTACCCAGCCAATCCTTTTCCACAATGACTCATTGAATGAAGCTGTTGTGACGATGACCATCGGAAAACTTGTTGCACCAGGAACTAAATGGTAGAAACATGAGCCAAGAGGAGTGTTTTTCTTGCGACCAATATTGGACACGCCGCGAAGTGCCTCAGAACACTACCATATACATGCAGCCCCAGCCGCGGTACCACATAAGCAAGATCTCCTAGCTGCCGCAATTTTTCATCTAGTGTCATTCTGTATATCAAATCCTTCGCCCTAATAGGAAAAGCAAGTGATACATCACAGAAGACAAAGTCCGAAATTTTCAACTGAATAGCTGCAAATCTTTTGGGATCACGCACATAGGCGGTGAAGCTATTTTTGCTACTTGTTGCGGGTTTAGTGCTAGCTGCTGCATTGAAACAAGTAACAAGAATAACAATGGATATAGTACTGATACATAAAAGGAAACCTGTAAGGTTTATTATGGCTTTGTAGAAGAAGCTCTTGACAACAATTTAATTGCCATGAGTGTTTTTAAATAAAAGTAACAATTAATGGTGAGCCACAGTGTATTTTCAGCTGCATAATAACTTAATTTATATAGAAAATGCAAGATATAAAAGGAAGAAACGAGTCACACACACTTTGATCTTATCTACTATTAACAAAGAAATAACTCTTCCATTAATTATATGACCTCGTAATCGGACTTTTTCTGAATGTATTGCAAATACAGCATTGAAAATTATCATATAATATCACCTAATTGTTACACTAGATAAGTTGATTAAAGGAATATGTACTTACTTACATAAGTTAATTGTGTTGGTTGGCTATGTGCCATCGGCGTGTAGATGTGCAGCGACAAGGAGAGATAATAAATTGTGTTTTTGAAATTTTTGTCAAAATTTTGTGTGTGGTGTATATATGTATGTATGTAGGCGCGCACGCACGCAGGCACATATTTAATTTCAACTCATGCATCCATTCAAGTTTGAACATAAACTTGAGTTTTAGGAATGCTGCATCTTATCGTTGGAGCATGATCTTGACTTTTAACAAAAGAATATTTATAAACACAATTTTAATTTTAAAGTTAAAATTTTAACCTTAATTGATTGAATTAACAATTTTGTGTTTAAGAATAATCTTATTCCATTGTTGTTTGTTTCTTTTTTACATGAAGCACACTAAAAATAAATAAATAATAACATGTAGGTAGAGATGATTTTTTTTTTCAAAATTTGAATGAGTCTGAACTTTCTAAATATATATATTTAAACGAATTTGAATATAAATATTTGAATGGCAATGTTGTGGAAGCATGTGGTTGAGCAATTACCAATGTTATAGCGACTATGACTTTTGGAGAAATGTAAATATGACAAATACATGCAAAGAAAATAGGACACAATAATTTACGTGGTTTGGCGTAAAGCCTACGTTCACGGAAAAAAACTGAAAGATAATTTTATTAACAAATATGAATTTACAAAATTGGAAAAACTCTCGACAAACAAAACCCTAATACACTCAAATGGAACCTCACTAGAACACTCAAGTGAAAGCTCTATCAAATTTCTCAAATTACTTCACTTGTAATTACTCTCAATTCTCTCGATTTTGGGATGCCTTACTCTTTTGAGATGAAACTCAATTTATAGTGTATGTGTAGCCTTGAGTTTCAACAAGACAAGTCGCTATCCTTGAAATTTTCATCACATTGAGATGGAACTTGCATTGCATGCATTAAAGTCATGCATGTTGTCCTCTTAATCTTCATAACATCCATATTAAATTACTGAGAAATACGAAAGCGGAAGCGTACCTGAATCCATGGTGATTCGTAGTGGTTCTTGAGTGTAGGAGATGGACTTCCAATTTTCTTTTTTTCTTGAGTTTAGAATTCTCTTTGAGAGGATTAGAGAATTACAAAAGATTATTTTCGAGAGATTGGGGACCATAACCCCTTTTATATAAATATCGTGACTATTAATTTTATTTTAGAAAACCCAACAGTCACGTATTTATGATAATAATCACTTCAGCCCCTCATTAAAGTGATGATTAAATTCTGGTATCTATGCATTTAATCCACAATAATTATACCCTTAACCATTTAATGAACTTCAATTAGATCACTTAATTCTTGGCTTATTAAATAATAGCACACACATTTTATTTATTTCATGTGTGGCCCCAAATATATTAGATTAATATAAAATTAATCTAACAATGCATACTTTGTCAGCAATTGCATGTGCAATTTGCCGCCACTTTCAACTTTCAACAACAACGCTAAAATTGTCAAACAATTTCACTATCATCTTCACGCTCAAATAGTTGGCAATTTGTCTTTAATAAATTTCCATATTTAAGTAAAAATTTCAACAAGCATGTTTGTTTTTCTTTTTTAATAGCCGATTATAAATGAAATTTTATTTGTTTTTATAAATAAAAATATCTTAAATATGTTTATTTGACATTATTTATATTCTTACAAATCAAAACAGAAAAAAGAGATTACACTTTGTAGTTTAGGGAAAAAAGTATATTTTATAAAGATATTTTTGGATTATAATATTTACTTCTCATTCACATATTTTTTCATTCAGATAAATATAAAAGAAATTTACTTTTTCTATTTAGATAAAAATATCTGAAAATTAGATATAAGTTACAAAAAAAAAGTAAATTTGAAAAAATAAATAAAATTTCAGACTTGAGACACTTAACAAACAAGCCTATAGTCTCGTTGCCATTCAATAATTTTCTTTTTAATCTTCGAAAAATAATCATTTAACATAAGAGTTTATTGTAGTTTTGGATTAAAAAATGAGGACATCTGATAATTTTCAATTGAACATTATCTCTCGTTGTGGTAAATAAATAAAACTTTATAAACCTTAACTATAGCTGAGCTATCTAGACTAATCCAGCATCATAGGAGATGAGGACTATAAAATCAAATTTGAACAGAGATGGAATTATCTAGACTAATCCAACATCATAGGAGATGAAGACTATAAAATCAAATTTGAACAGAGATGGAATTAGAATATTAGAGGAAAATAGTGGGAAATCGTCCACTCAATTTATTTACTTAAATAATTAAATAATAAAGGAATTGACAAATCCTTTTGAACAATGGAATTAATATTTTTTTAATAAATTAAGTTGACTTGGAGGGGAAATGAAACTGCACCATCGCCAAGTAAAATGGTATGCGCACCCGCTGCTAGAATACTATTTGCAGCAAAGTCGATGTTTCTTAAGCTGTCGCAAACATTCAAGGTGAAATTAACCTTGGCACTTTGCCCTGCCGCTACATAAACTCTTTGGAAACCAATCAATTGCTTGATAGGTGTACCCGCAATTCCTGGAAGTTTTGAGTAAACCATCACTACTTCACTGCCATCCACTTTACCAACATTTTGAACTTCGATTTCAAATGTGAAATAATTATCATTGCACTTTAAGTCGGCCGTTTGAACTGCGGGGCATTGGGGCTTGGTGGCGCCATTTGTGTAGTTTAGGTCGCGGCAGACTTGGAATTTATCCAACTTCACGTCAATTGATTTGTTGGAAAAGGCTAGATTGTACTTGAACTGGGTGTAGCTTAGGCCATATCCAAATGGGTACACGACTGGACCATCGAAGAATTTATATGTTCGTCCTGGTAATTTGTCAACAGGCCTCAGTGGCATGGATGTGAATGGAATCTTGTCGACATAATTACCCTCGTACCATGTAAGAGGCAATTTTCCTCCTGAAAAAGTGGAGAAAAACAAAGTTAACTATTATTCGTCGCATATATGAAACTTGTGTCCATTTGCCTTATAGGAGGAAAGAGACAAAAAGCTTACCGGGGTTATATTTTCCGAAGACAATATCAGCAATGGCACGACCGCCTTCCTCTCCAGGATAGCCAGCCCACAAAATGGACTTGATTTTTGGATTGTTTTTAGCAAAGGAGATATCAACACCACCCGCACACATCAATACAAGAATAACAGGACCTTTGGCAGCGTCGGCGACCTGGTTAATAAGTTGAGTTTGGAAACCTGGAAGATAGAGATCATTTCTATCAAGTGCCTCAGCCTCAATAGACAAGTCCAAGCCTGTGACGATTATTGTAGCATCAGCATTCTTTGCGGCATCCGTGGCTTGGGATATCATGCTGTCGTTCTTGCAAGCAATGTCAGCACATCCGACTGCGTAATTCACATTTCCATATGTTGAAAGGCCAGTCATAGGAGAGATGTATCGACATGGAATCCCCTCGTAGTTTCCGATCATGGCTTTCGTTGCATTGGCATGAGGCCCAACCACGGCTAAGGTTTTGATGGTGGCATTATGAAAAGGAAGTGTCCCGTTATCATTCTTCAAAAGAACAATTCCTTGTGCTGCTGCTTCTGCCGCTAATTCAATGTGTTGAGGATTGCATATATCATTCTTTCCAAGAGATTTATATTGAGGGCTTCCATCAAAATACCCTAATCTCATTAGCACAACATAGAGAAACCTCAGTGACCTATCTATGTCCGTCTCTCTGACCTTCCCCTGCTGCACTGCACCAACAGTGAAATTGGTGTAGTAGTCCCCGCAGTCCAAATCCAATCCTAAGTTAACATACACAAAACCATGAAATGTATTTTAATAATATTAAATCCAATGGAAGCAATCTACTTCACAATTATTATTATTAGGCAGTTAGGGCACATAAATGACTAACCTGCTTTTAGTACACGGGCAACAGCTTCTTCTTTGGTGTCGTTAAGGAATTTGTGGCTTTCAACTATAGTTTGGATTGAATCACAATCTGAGACAATATACCTGAAAGAAATTCCAATTAACATGTTGATTAATATTGGTTAATATTTTCAAAATAACCAAATGAGATTATGATTCCAAGTGTATAATAAATTAATTGTACCCATGAAGATTCCAATCTCCTCTGATAGTCTGATTCAAAAGTTTAGAATCAGCACAAGTAGGTATGCCGTTAACGCGGTTATAAGAGCACATAACACTGCTGGCATCGCCTTCTCTAACACACATTTCGAACGGTAGATTGAATGTCTCGATCATGTCTTGCTCAGTCACCTTCATACATATTGTAGTAATTAGAATATTAAAGAAACATATATAATAAACTTGAGCTTAATAATTAACGAGTATTTGTTATATATAAAATTACCCTCGACGAAGTAATTAATTTACCTTAGAATCAAAATGGAAACGATCAACTCCTTTCCAATTGTCAAGGTCGTAGGCAGCATAGTGCTTGCAACAGGCAGAAACTTTAAGAGGTCTGGTGGACAAATCGGCAGTGTTCTCCTGTCCCTCAACATCCTGTAGGCCTCTAACATAGTTTACAGAGTACCTTCCAACAACAAAAGGATCTTCACCGGGTGTCTCCATTACTCTGCCCCATCTTGGATCCCTCACTACGTTGATGTTTGGACTCCAGAATGTCAATCCAGCATTCCCCAGATTGTGCATAGCTCTTGCTTCTGTCGACACTGTCTGGCCAATCTTCTTCCATAATGACTCGTTGAACGAGGCTGTTGTGAGAATAACAGTTGGAAAACTTGTAGCGCCAGGAACTTCACTGTCAAAATGTGTGCCTGGAGGAGTGTTTGTTCTGCGACCAATATAGGAGACGCCGTGAAGTGCCTCGGACCACCATTCGTACAGGGGAAGTCCCAATCTAGGCACGCCATAAGCAAGATCTCCGAGCTGCTGCACTTTTTCAGCCAGAGTCATTCTGTCCACCAAATCCTTCGCCCTAACTGGGTAAGGAAGCTTTGCATCACAAAATGTAAAGTCCGACAATTTCAATTTAAGTTCGGCAAACCTTGCAGGGTCACACACGTAAGTGAAAGTTTTGTTGTCGGGTGCTGCATTAGTAGAAATTACAAGAAATGAAACGCATATGCTAAAACATAATATGAAATTTGAAATTCTTGCCATGACCTTGTACGAGAAAGAAATTAAGAAGCCAGTATATAATCAACTTGATTTTTGTAAGTGATGATGACAATTTATTCGTCCAGTGTGCCATTTTATAAGTAACTTCTACGTGCCTGATTTATCGTCTTATGTTCATAACTTGTAGTTGTAAACCGCAAAATTTTTGAAATTAGTTGTTTTTACAGCAACACATATCCTAGATTACCAGTCTTACCAGATTGATGTTATGACAACCATCACTTGGTTTTGGTCTGTGAGTAAGATACAGCTGTTAATTTCGATCAATAATATCTATATTATTATCCAATCCAACTGAAATCATACCTAAATACACACAATAGCTGTTACTCAATTGACTATTTTTTTTAAAAAGTACAAAGTTACAACTTGGACTTAATAGGATTGGTTTTAGAAAAAGAAATTGTAATAATAAAAATTTAATATTATTTTTTATTAAGTATGACCTAGTTATTGACGCTCGAAATAATAACAGCGGTTTGAATATCCCCCCCCCCCCCCCCCCCCTCTCTTTTCTTTTTTGGATGATGGTTGAAGAATTCCAATTTTTCGGAGCTGAAATCCAGTTCATAAGATTCAGGCCTCAGGACAGTGCTATTTTTATTTTACTTTGAAAAAGATAAAATTGGTTATAATTAGAACTATAATTAATTTTTTTTCAAATATTTAATCAACTAATTGTAATTTAATCTAATTAGCCAACAAACCGTGGTTGGCTAAGTCGGTACTTCTTCTTGTGGATATTAATTATCATATTTTCTGCGTTAAGCTTACAGTGGGCTGTGGGCATCATATTTTGGATTTTGGGGTCCTATTTCTGCTGGGCTTGCACACTTTCATTATATATATATATATGTCAAAAAAGTTGTAATTTAATTAAATAAAAATTTATAAAGAACTTATGTAATGTAGAAAAGTTTTAGAATATTAGAGATAACATGTCAGTTATATAATAAATAAATGATGTTATACGTGTATATTAATTTTTAATTATCTTTATATAATTATTATATTAAATTTAATTACACATGTCATACATACATTAATTAGTTCCATTACCTTCAATATATTTTAAAATTTTTGTAATTGTCGATGGGCTTCAAGCATAACATAAAAGAAAAGATTGAACTTAAAAACTCGTGTTATCAAAGCTAAATAAAAATCTGGGATTTCTGAACGCGAGAGGGTTACAACAATAATTAACCCGACCCCAAACATAAACGAACACTGAGTTCTTTATTTATTATTAGCTCTACAAAGATTATTTTGATGAGAAATAGAAGAAGCAAGAGATGGCATCAACATCCATTTATTATTAACTCCAGCAATAAGAAGCAAAATCCTTCAGCAGCCTTCTAATGATTCAAGTTGAGTTGAAGAGGAAATGAAACTCCACCCACGCCCTCGCCGACTAAAATGGTATGAGCCCCAGATGCTAGAAGACTATTTGCAGCATTGTCAACGATTTTTAAGCTCTTGCAAGCATTCATCGTGAAAGCAACCTTGGCGCTTTGCCCAGCAGCAATAAAAACTCTTTCGTAACCTATTACTTGCTTGATATGAGTACCCGCAATTCCTGGAGGCTTTGAGTAAACCATTACTACTTCACTGCCATCCATTTTACCCATATTTTCAACTTCTATTTGAAAAGTAAACTTATAATCCTTACACTTTACGTCGTCTATTAGAACTGCTGCGCATGGGGGCTTGTTGGTGCCAACTGTGTAGTTTATGTCACGGCATTGTTGATCTTTATCCAATTTGATGTCCACTGACTTGGGCGAAGACGCCACCTTGTATTTGAACTGAGTGTAGCTTAAGCCATAGCCAAACGGATACACTACTGGACCATCGAAGAATTTATATGTTCTTCCTGGGAAGTTGTTAACAGGCCTCAATGGCATGGATGTGTATGGAATCTTGACATAATTAGCCTCGTACCATGTAATAGGCAACCTCCCTCCTGAAAGTTAAATTTGGGAAACATATTAATTAATTGTTGTAGAAATTTGAATTGGAGATATATCTCAATATTCCTCCATCAATTAATACATATAATACGATCCATTTGCTTACCTGGATTGTATTTTCCAAATATAACATCTGCAATAGCACGGCCACCTTCCTCTCCAGGATAGCCAACCCACAAAATTGATTTGATTTTTGGATTATTTTTAGCAAAGTTGATGTCGACAGCACCTGCACTCATGATTACAAGAGTAACGGGACCTTTGGCAGCGTCAGCGACCTTATTGATAAGTTCAGTTTGAAAACCGGGAAGGAGGAGATCAACTCTATCCTTTCCCTCTGCCTCAACAGACAAATCCAAGCCAGCTACTATGACAGTGGCATCTGCATTCTTTGCTGCATCTATAGCTGCGGGTATCATACTGTTGTTTTGGCAAACAATGTCTGCACATCCTGGTGCGTAATTAATCACTTTGCTATATGCGTAAAAGCCATCCATCGGAGAAGTGTACCGGCATGGAGTACCTACTCGCGCGCATGCAGTAATATATCAATTTAATTATTTATAGAGGGGGGGGGGGAGTGATCAAGTTATAGAATATAGCTAAGGATACATACCCTCGTAGTTTCCAATCATGGCCTTGGTTGCATTGGCATGGGGCCCAACTAGTGCTAGTGTCTTGATGTTACCAGTGTTTAAAGGAAGAGCCCCATTATCATTCTTCAAAAGAACAATTCCTTGTCTCGCCGCTTCTGCTGCCAGCTCAATGTGTTGAGGATTGCATATATTATTCTTACCGAGGTTTTTATACTGAGGGCTTCCATCAAAATAACCTAATCTCATTAGCACAATATAGAGAAACCTCAATGACGTGTCTATATCTGCCTCTGCGATCTTCCCTTGCTGCACTGCACCCATGGTGAAATTGGTGTAGTAATCCCCGCAGTCCAAATCCAAACCTAAATTCACCATATTCCAAAGTAGCAATTACTATGTATATATTAACTATATGTCAATGGAGAAGCGTGCGCAAGGCGCATAAAAGAAAAAGACTAACCTGCTTTTAATACGCGGGCAACAGCATCTTCTTTAGTGTCGTTTAGAAATTTGTGGCTTTCAACTATAGTTTGGATTGAATCACAATCTGAGACAATGTATCTGAAAAAAAATACGTATATATATTTACATAGTAAATTAGTCAAAGATACAAAATTAATAAACATGTAATTAATTATTTTTGTTAAAGTATAACGCAGAATGGATACCCATGAAAATTCCAATCTCCTCGGATGGTCTGATTCAAAAGTTTGGGGTCAGCACAAGTGGGTATGCCATTAACACGGTTATAAGAGCACATGACACTACTGACATCGCCTTCATTAACACACATTTCGAAGGGAAGAATAAAAGTTTCTTGCATATCTTGCTCAGTGACCCTTGAATCAAAATGGAAGCGGTCATTTCCCTCCCAGTTGTCAAGATCGTAGGCAGCATAGTGCTTGCAGCATGCAGATATTTTGAGAGGTCTACTGTCCGAATCTCTATGGTATTCAACACCCTCAACATCTTGTAGGCCTCTAACATAATTTATAGCATATCTGCCGACAACATAAGGATCTTCACCCGGCGTCTCCAGCACTCTTCCCCATCTAGGATCCCTCACTACGTTTATGTTTGGACTCCAAAATGTCAATCCAGCATTCCCCAAATTGTACATGGCTCTCGCTTCTGTTGAAACAGTCTGTATTTATATAATACAACAATTAATTAGCTAGTACATGTACTGCAAGTATACGTGCAACTATACAGTCTCAAAGCCACTTGGTGCTTAACTGCTCATTAATTAATTGCATGCCGGGACACATAGATAATTAATTAATTGATTACGTACCTGACCAATCTTTTTCCACAATGACTCATTGAACGAAGCTGTAGTGAGAATAACAGTTGGAAAACTTGTAGCGCCAGGAACTTCACTGTCAAAATGTGTGCCTGGAGGAGAGTTTGTTCTACGACCAATAAAGGAGACGCCGTGAAGTGCCTCAGACCACCACTCATACAGGGGCAGTCCCAATCTAGGGACGCCGTAAGCAAGATCTCCCATTTGTTGCACTTTTTCAGGTAATGTCATCCTCTCCACCAAATCCTTGGCTCTTTCAGGATACGGAAGCTTTGCATCACAGTAGGGAAAGTCCGACAGCTTCACTTTAATTGATTCGAACCTCGCTGGGTCACATATATAGGTGAAGGGAGTTTTTTTGATTCCAGTAATTGGTTGAGGTTGAGCATCACTACCAATTTCAATACAAGTGATGCATATTATTATCAGAAAACTGACTGTTACAACTTTGGACATGGCTTTAATCTGTATGAGAAAGATCTAGCGTAGGCAACTAGTTACTTTCCTAATCAAGTAGCGTGGATATATTGTGTTGTATGCTGTGTTTTTCTTTCATGACTGACTTACTCTGCATGCATCCTTTAAATAAGCGTTTCATGTTCGCTGATTGTTCGCCACCTGCAGTTAATTTAAACCATTCAATTCTCTTACCACGAAACATTTTGTTCATAATGAATCTCACAAGAGTAGAACTAGGACAACCGTGATTTTGCCTCCGATCATTTGGGATGAATGGGTAAACCATGAAAAATGGTTGTGTTTCAAATTCAAACTTCCTAATATACTGCAGTTTTATAAATAATTACGACTTATTCTCACCTCCGATCAGTTGATTATTGGAAATCATTTGATAATTATTTGTAATCATGCCTCTAAAATCAATATCAATGATTTGATTATTTACTATTTACTCTATTCGTTGATCATTTGTGAACCTAATTCGCAAATCAAGCAACCCTACTTGTCGCAAAACTGTGTAATTCACTTTGGTATGTAAATAATTATATAGAACCATAAACACTTGTTTATAGAGTAATTAGTGTGGTAAGTATATATGATTCGTTGATCAAAATATAAAAATAAAAATAAAAGTATGTGGTTCTTATCATATTTTTAATTAATTTATCAAATGATAATATCTTTACAACAATATTGTTTGTACAAAATATTTATGGTTATGTCTTTAGTAGTTGTACATTTATAGAGAACCCATTAGTTGGAGAGACGTATTAACCTAGAACTCCTATAATAGCATACAACTACAAAATATATCTTGTAGATAGGAGAACATTTTAATGATTTACATTCCATTTTCGGAGTGAAGTCACATTATTATAGATGTAACATTATTTTATAAGAAAATTTCTAGAACTGATATGAGAAAAGTATATTATACTTATGATTTATTAATTTAAATTCAAATTTGGATATTAGTTATTTTTGTTATTAGCTAATACTTTAAATATTAAATACTAATATTCATATCTAATCGATAAATTTTTAAAAACACAAGTCTACATGATAACAAAAAATACCAATTTTTAATTTTATCAATAAATTATAATTAACTAAATTTATATTTAACCAGATAAAAATTATTTTAATAAATAAATAATTCAAAAATTCAAATCATGATAAAATAATCATTAATTTAATATTATACATAGAGTAATTTGAGATACCTTTTATAGATAAGTTAAAGTACTTAATATTATGTAAATATCTAATCATGCAAAATAATCAAATTCAAATGGATATTGTTAAAAAATTTAACCACCTATTTGTATGACATGTCATATATAATATTAAATTATGAACGACATGTCATATAAAACTTTACCTCTGGGGGAAAGTTTTACAACATGTCATTTATATGACCGTCCAAATAAACGACATGGCATTTTTCATATATAAAATCTTTATTTATCAACTCACTTTTATAAATAAAATAATTTTAAATATATAATTATCAATAAGTTATTTGTATATTTAATTTTCTTTTAATTATGTGATTCATAAAATACAAAATAATATAAAATATAATTTAATGCAACATACTCTAATTTCATCCAATGCAATTCCATCCAATATGGCTCATCAAATCTGTTTTAGTGTCAAGTTCGTCATCCATATTGGATTAGTAAATCATAATTTTTTTGGCTATCTTTACACATTTTGAAAACAAATTTTTATAAAACATTTGTCACTGTATATTGAAAATTAAAGTATTCAGAAAGTGTGTAAAAGAAAAAAAAAATTATAATTTAGTTCCCTGCCGAGCATACAGCAAGCTCAGATCTTACTCACTGACTGTCTAAGAAAAGGCGGCAAGACTGTGATTTTAACAAATAACGACGAGAGAGCGCGAGACGAAGATGGGAGTAAGAAATCAACTAAGTTTGTTCGTCACTTTCGCCAAAGAAGGATTCGAAAAATCCCTTTTAGTAGGAAAATTCTTCTGCTGTCTCCACGTCGTCAACACTTACGTTTGCACTCCAGCTCTCGTAAGCAAATTCGCAAACACTTGGTAAACACTCTTCAATCCTTAATGATTTCCATTTTCTTTGTTTTAAATAAAGAAATGATTCTGTCTCAGGCTTACGGTCCTAGCATGCTCCCGACTATCAATCTGACCGGCGACTTGGTATTGGCTGAGCGGATCTCCACCCGCTTCAACAAAGTGTGTCCCGGAGATGTTGTTCTTGTACGCTCTCCTGTGGTTCCAAGGAGGATTGTGACCAAGCGCGTGATTGGAATGGAGGGTGATCGTGTTAGCTACGTTGCTGACCCCAAAAGCAGTGACAAATTTGAGACTGTTGTGGTATTTTTCTCTTCTTTTCTTTTTGTAGTTGAAAATTTTTTACTTTTTTTTTTTAAAGTTTATTGAGCGTTATGGGTTGTGTTTTGCCTTATGGGAATTTAAGGTTGTGACTTTAAGTGAGAACAATTCTTCTTGGGGTTGTAGATTGCCCTATTTATTTACTGCTGATTATATTTGTCTTCAGGTTCCTAAAGGGCATGTGTGGATTGAGGGAGATAACTTTTATGAATCCAATGATTCAAGGAAGTTTGGGGCTGTTCCTTATGGTCTTATTGAAGGCAGAGTATTTTTGAGGGTGAGCTTATTAATTAATTACTGTTTTTTTTTTTTTTTAATTTAAAATTTGATGGTTTGGTTTGCTATTCCTGTGGGAAATTTGTGGGTTTAAGCTAACTAGCTAAGAGAGATTTAAACTCATTCGTGGAAAGGATCTCTGCCAAACAGTTCTATCTAATATTGAAGTGCTAAATCATTGGGGAATCATCTTTGCTCAGGAATTAAAGCATTTAAGGCTAGTCTTTTTGAACAGTCTGTGGAGGCCTAGACAAAAATAAATAAATAATAATAATGATTTCATTTGGTTGACAACCTGTGTGAAACAACATTAGCTGAAAGCTTTTGGGCCAAAATCCTGAACATGGCATAGAGGATGTTCTTTGACATCCCAGCTAGTCGCATAAGGCCTATGCTGTTCTTATCCCTCTCTGTTTTACTCTCTTTTTCTTCCATGCTGGTGTTGAAACGTATTGTTTGTTATTTGTGACATGTATGCAGTAACTTAACCTTTTATTCTGAGCTATTGATTCTGTATTCTTTCTAAGTCATTTTATTACCTTCTTAACTGATGATTTTGAGAAACAGAAAAAGTTTTTTGTATTTATTATTAATGTATCATTTCTCATTTTTTTGGGGCGTCTATTTCCTATTCTCTTAATAGATATGGCCACCTAAAGATTTTGGATCATTGGGAAGAAGGGCAGAATAAGGGACTCATTCTTACAAGGTACACTATTTAGCAACATTCGGCAGCCTTTTTAGGAATATAGAAAATGACCAGCTGAACCTGAACTTTGGAGTTTTGAAAATGACTTTGTATTCCCATTGCCCATTATTTGTATTTGTTGACTTCAAATTTGTTTTCAAAGCTTTTATCATTTTAATTTGTAAAAGCATTCTCTCATAAATTTGAAAACTACTTACTACAAAATCACCTTAGAATTCTATTTCTGATTACCATCTATGGCAAGTATCTATTCTGGTAAGTTTGCCTCATTTTGAAACCTTGATGTGACCCTTTTGAAGTGTACCAGATAAAAGATTTGCCTTAGCAAACTTATTATCTATGTAGAGAAATATTGAAGTAACATTACAATAGTACAGTAAGTTGAAAACAGGAGAACCCACGGTTGACCATCACCGAGATAAAAGTAATGGGACTACATTTCATTAATGTAGACTGTATTTTGTACCCTTACCAGATAGAATAGTGACAGCAGTCATTGAGGGCCACAAATCATGATTATGGCTAGACTATCGCCATTGGCACTTAAGGATCTCTTGTCAAGATAAGGGTTGGATTGAGCCAGAATAGCACAACTGCATGCGGTGGTGGCGGCAGTGGCGGCAGTGGCACCACACTGGATACATATATGAAATGAGAAAACTAGGGAAAGTGAACAGGAAAAGAAAAGACGAGAAAGAGAGATGGTGTTTGAAAGGAAGGCAAGCCACTCTGCAGGCTTGAGCTATTCCCTGCTTGAGGCTGCAAGAAAAGAAACACACACAACTGAGGGAAAGGATTACTAGAAGGGAATCAATGAGTTTAGTTCAGTCGATCGAAGTCGTCACGGTTAGAACCATGCTGTATATGTTGAAGTCAACTTTGAGTAAAGTGGCTTCAAAATCGTATCCTTCTATCGTACAGAGATGCCATTTAGGAAAGTCTCATTATTCTCACAATTATGTGCTCAAGGACCTGTTTGATTGAGGTACTGAGATTTTAGAATAGTTGTAGTTATAAAATAAAAATTGATAACATATGATAAGTACGATTTTTAAATGAAAATTTTGACAAAATGATAAAAATATTAGAAAATTTTCATCATACAGATATGAAGTTAATTTAACTTAGTTTTTAAATCATAGCAAATGTTAACACGACACTTTAAAACTACAAAATCAAACAAGTTTCATTCCTTCTTATTTTTTTCCCTTAAGAATGACACTAATTTATTTATTTTTTTGGTTAATACAGGGGATTTTTTTTTTTTAAGGAAAAGGGAACCTAATTTACTCCTTTAAGAAGCAACATGTATGGATGGCAAAATTCTCTACGGATTTAGGGCCGCATGAGGCCCCACCTTAAATGAGAAAAATTTTGGATAATTTTTTTAAAATGCGGTGAGAAATAAGAGAAAAACAATCTCTAAATTCTTAATAAAGTGAGATTTAGTTTTGTACTCTTCACATTCTACTCTCACTCTAATTCTGATTATATATAAATATTTTTTATTTTTTATTTATCAATTACAATATTAGTTAATAATTTTTCTTGTTATTTTTACCTAATATATATAGACTATAACTAAAAGAAAATCCTATGATCTAATTCTTATTAATTCAAACTTAAAATATTGTTATGCTTTCTTTTTTTCTCTTAAGATGTTGCTCTCTTCAAATATTTTTTAATTTTGATATAATTTTAAGATATTGTTTTAAACTTTTAGAGATTTTTTATAAATAATTTAAATATTTTATAATATGATGATAATTTTATTGAAGTCTCTAGTTTTTAATTTATTGAAAACATGTACCTATATTTACTATAAAATAAATAAACCTGGAATGAGATGAGGATAGAAAAATCATTCTCTATATAAAGATCCTCCATCTCTATTCCACTAAATTTATTGAGAAATGAAGTAGGGAATAGAGGTGAAACTTTTAAAAGGATGGAGAATGAGTTAAACTTCCCTACCTCCACCTCACCCCATTGCCATCCCGACTTTTGATGGTATAATAATTTTAAGTGCGTTCCTAAAGCACAAATAGGTTTTTCTGAAGCCAATACCTCACTGTACAAGTACAACCCACAACTGAAAATAACTATTTCTAAATCGATCATAATCTTGTCTCTTGAATATAAAATCAAATAATTGGCAAATCAGCAGGATCATACTTTCTAGAGGAGCCAAAACATAAGGCCGTTTAGCCATATGGGCTGCGACATATTCTAGAACTAGACCAACTGATACATACATGTGGGATAAGCATCTCAGAAGTCCCAAGTAAAGGACAGAACTCATTTTGAATTTTGTTGGTATTTACAATCCCAAGGGGTGGCAAAAAATGGCAACCGTCAAACCTTACGGCTGAACTCCGAGTGCCCTGTCAAGTGTCCAGTTTGTCAGCTTCTTTGATTGTGTATCCAATTTCCATATCTTCTCTTACAAGAGTCATTCAGAAGTTCGGCACACACTATGTGGCAGGAACCGCATAAATATTGTTGTAATGAAATGCAACTTATATCGGACTGACACTCGATATCTGCTTTCAGAAAAATTGTAGTCACTATGGGTTCTTTGTAACTTAAATAACAAAACCAAAAAGATCAGTAGTTGGATTTTTCATATCTACCAAATTTAATAGAAAAAAGGGAATCTGAACCTGATTCTGTGCGCTTGTTGCAGTTGTCCAGCGCTGACGGTGATTTACTGCTGCTGAACTATCACGAATGAAAGTTATTGTTCTTGATTCATCTTGTCTGTTAGCTACTACAAAAGGTGGTAAGTCTCTCATTTCCCACAATACAAATGCCGAGGGTACTGAAGAACCTACAAAAACACGACGGCCTCACAGTTAGCTTTCACAGGAAACTTCTTGACTTTGTCCAACGCTGATGCAAGAATACGAAAGCATCACTGATGTTTTAATCATTTTAACAAAGGAACTTTATTGCAACCTTAGTGAACAAGCTATTATTCTAGGCCTTGCATTTGATGCCTTGCAACTAGCTATAGCAAGCAACAACTTCCATATGATCGGAACTGTTTCGTGGATTCTTATGTTACTTCAAACAAGCAGTAGAGAGTCAATGCTAGTTGTTAATGCCTACAATGGATAGCCACCATACATCCTTTGTTGAAATCAAATTCTGAGTATTACAATAGATTATTTGTGTCTTAGTAAATCACTTAGCATATGGAAAATGTTATTGTACTTACCTACAAAATAATACAAAATCAATAAAAGTGAGGTAGAAACACCATTTATTTCCAGTCGATGCCAGTGATAAAGGACCTGCAATCAAGATCTTATGGTTGTTTCAGAAATTCAATGGTGAAAATGCAAATATTGAATATATGATAGATAAATACATACCGGGATTTCAGTCAAAAGACCTATAAATGCGCTTGGTGTAAAACATAAAACAGAGACAACAGCTAACCCTGCAATCTGCATGTAACAAGTCAGTTTAAAATCACAAGTAATAAAAAGAATTTAGGGATCTTTGAAACTGCTGAATTGATAAATACATCAAGACAAATGCCACCAGTGCCAATATATATGCCAAAGAACAACAGGCTAAAAAAATCAATACAAAAATGGGGCAAAGAAAGCGACATCTATACCTTCCACATCTCAGATGTAGCTCTCTCAGATCTAACTGTCCTCATCTTCAAGCATAAAATTAGTCCTGCGAAACACAGAGCAAAACATATGCTTTAAATAAAAGTGGAGCAGCATATATATACTAGAACTCAGCAAACTATACAGATACCCTAGTCACATGCGTGGCCAATAAAAATCTTATCCCACCATTTTCAGCAATTAAGATAATATTTCCAATTAAATGAAAAGTCATAGAAACTTCTCCACTACCTTCCCCTTTCTGGGAAACTGGTCCAGACAGGCATATTGAATTGCAAATGAGGCTATTCCATTGCATCAAATTAAATTACAAAAATATTATCCCTATCATTTGTGCACATGCGGCTCATAGTTCAAATTTTCACATGCATGAAACCAGCAGTAACAGACTTGAGACAAATTATATATGAAGTCAAAAACAACCATGCACACATACATATTATCTAGTATCAGAGAAACACACACACAACACCCATTTGAGATGTGATGCTATATGCTGCAACCTATAATAAGCTAGATGCTAGTTGTCTAGATCTAAAGAACTTCAAGTAAATATCTTTTATTGACCTCTTCAACAATAAGATTCCTTTCGTATAACAAATTAATTAACGTGGAAAAAAAAAACTTAGCACCGAGTCTAAAACCTATTCCAAGTCACACAAAGCTATTACATCAGCAAGACAGGTGCGGATATTGAAAATTATACCCAAAAATTGAAGGTACAAAATGGTAGTTGCTCACCATAACATGCTAATGCTCCTCCAAGTAGCAGTATTGCTATGGAAAAAAGAGATACATACACCTGTATGAGAATATAGTAATAATGAGAACCAGATAATTAGAGATACAATGTAGAGGCGAGCAATGACAGCATGACTGGGAAATTACAAAACTACAACATAAATGTCCATACCCGGGCCACCATTGATGAATCAATAGGATTTTCTCCCATCCCAATCCAGATTACCACAGCAAATGTCATCATTAAAATGAATACTAGAACAGTAGCCTGGGATCAAGTGCAGAGTAAGAGAATTTCTGAAAATTAAGGTCTCAAATGTGATTGTGGCTGTGACTTGATTCAATTAAGGGGTGTGGTTACCATCATGCTACTATTAATGATAATAAAATAAAGAACAAAAAAAATGACAGCATGGTAACCAAGGGAAATACAGATAACTTTTCATCATTATCATACCAAAATCACAATTTTTTGACGGCTTCCCACGTGAATTGAATGAAAAGGAACACATATTCTACGAGTATCAGTGTTTGGTGAACCAGGTTTGCTTAATGACCTTTTCAACAAAGCTTCCAGAAAACCATGCTCCTCATCTTCTTCTTCTTCTTCTTCTTCATCGTCCGGCTGATGGCAAAGGTCAACCCTATCAAAAGAATACCCCAAGAAAGACAGTGTATAGATTATGAGAAACAACAATTTAGTCTGAAATGGATATGTTGTATTGCAATGTTTCTTATATCAAATTATAATGTTTGCGACGTTTCTTTTTCTATTAACAAATATTATGATTCTTGCTATATTTTGCTTTCCAATTAAATGTATTGCTACAGGTAACTGACAGCAGATCTGGTGTTAACTGAAAATTTAGTCCAACTGAAGTATCTATGTCAACATAGCTAATATTGTTTGATGGTGAACATTAATGACATGCAGTTGAAGACAAAGTCAATACTGAAACAAATAATATGCAATAAACTTTTGACTCCAAATAATGTGTTAACAGGTAAATGATCAATAATGAAAACAAAGAATAAGAAGAAGATGTACCAGAAAGATAAAAGCAGAAGAAATGCTGCAAACAACAGAAGTCTAGGAAAGGCTGCAAAGCAGAAATTCACACAACTCAAACACTTTCATTAAGCTCTTAAAATGAAGATCTAACTATGTTGGAAACCAGAAGCATACCCATGGCAATAAAACCACAGGAGTAGGACCAGCATAACCATCCATTGCAGGCAGCAACAAGAGTTAAAACAAAATAAAGTAAATAACCTGCCAGGTCAACAGTAAACTTAGCAATTTAGTTTGATTCAGAATTACAATATTACCCTTTACAATAGCTGCCACTAAAGTTCAGAGGACCAAAATAGTTCACAAATACTCTGACCTTAGATCATTGAACAATTGAACATGTTATTAGTGAAAAATAAGTAAGCTTGTAAAGTTGCATGGCGTTTAGAAAGACATTCACACGATAAGCTGTAGATGTTACCTAAGTACTATCTTCCGCCAAAAAATAAATATTTAGAAAATAATCCATATGAATGTAAATTAATAATTTCAATCATATTTATTTGACGCATGATTTTATTTTTATTTTCACTGTTGATATGGTCTTATGAAGTTGAAAGCCAATGAAGACATGTAAAGTGAATCCTATGGAGGTTGTTAACAGATAAATGTATAATAATATAGCATAACCATTTTATTTCCTGACTAATGCATTTCATGAAAATTTCTAGCATCCCTAAATCATCAAGAATTATGCATTGCACACAAGCAAGTAGTCATTTAATTGATTGAAAGTTTGTAATATAATCACTAAAAGAAAATAAGCAAAATGAAGACTAGATATGAATGACTAAAGACCCATTGTAAGCTTTTGAACTGGAAGCAACAATACAGTATTAAATGCTTAGCCATGGAAACTAAAAGACAATCATGAATTAAGAAGAACCACTATCAAACTATAATATACGAGTAGCAGCCCAGGCAGTATCAAAATGCAGAATAGGAATTCTTACCTACATTAGAGGAGCCAATTAATAGGTGAAATACCTGTAGACATACATTTCTATTAACAGCGTGTCAATGCACTTACAGTAAAACCAAAAGTAGAGTATCTTTTCACAATAAAACAAGCATCTTTAGCGAGATTTTTTACGACCAAGAACACAAAAACAAAACCAGAAGCAAAATAATTATGCTTTGTTGATTTTCTGGAATAGTTTTCAACTGTATTTTCTCCCTAAACGATTCTAATTGATTAATATTATATAATTTCCTGATAACTTCAATCCAGAAATCCAGTCCCCTTAAATGAAAGCCAAGTAAGATGAGACACCTAAATTTCTTCTGGTTCAAAATCTTTCCAAAAAAGTTTCTGCTTAAGTGTGAGACAAAACACCCAGATTGATCAAGGCACAACTTTTCCATCAACCAATTGGTCTGAAAATAACAAATTTATCTAGCAGCCTGTCATGGCGTTAGTTTCAAGATTTACAAAGTTGTTCATAGGAGATGTAGCACTTACTTTCTGACGAGTCCAGCCAAGTTGTGAGTTCCTCAAATGAATCCTTATTAGCTGATACACAAAGTAGCATCATAATTAATCAGTTTGCACAGTATATAGGGGGAAGACAGAGAGAAAATATTGCAGGCACACCAGAAGATGCACCCATCAAAACATACATAAATGTAAGGGTAGGTTAAACTGCAACAAAATGAAGAGTTATTGCAACAGATGCTGAGAATGCCATCTCATTGGTCCAAGCATTGGCAGCACGAGGCCAAGACAGACAAATTGAGCAAAACTCTTGGCTCGTGCTTGGTTTCAAGCTGTGAAACCATTTCCACTCACAACTTAAAATATAGAGTACATAGGTATGCCAACTTAAATTTTTGGCATCGTTGCTCATTACATGATCCTACATTATACAGAAATTGTTAAAATTTAAATGTAGTAACTCACTTTTTCCTGCATTTTTACTGTTCCTTGTTGATTCTCCTCATTCTCTTTCTTCTAACAAGTATTTTGAGTTGCCCACTGCTTTTCCAACAAATTATTGGGTCATTCATATCTCATGTTTTCACAAATGCTAGTAACATGTTAAATTCACAAACTAAACTTCTAAATTCAATAACCCTATTTCAAAATCAAGGATCCAGATGTTATATCACACACTCCAATGTTATTGTGACCAGGATATCAACCAGTAGTCTCAATACCATCATTAATAGGACGGCATAATCCCCTTAAACCACCACCATTGCTCGAGTATCAATAATCTCACTTCCCAATAAAGTCTTAAATATTATACTTAACCTACCATCTAATCTCAAACCCTGTCAAACCAAAACAAACCCAGTCCAAGAACAATACCAAGAAAACAAATTCCTCAGACAATCAATCACCAATAGACAACAAAAAACGAAAACGTTCATATCCCAGGTACCCAAAAAGAAAAAATATTTTAAAAATTCCAACATTAAGAACATCACCGGAACCAAAATTCTCATCTTTTTAATCAAAATAGGTGAGTATGTATGCACCAAAAAAAAAAAGTTAAATAAAAAATTAATTATGATGATAAAGAGAAAACAAACCTGAGCAAAAGCAAGAGAAGCAATAATGCCATCCACAAAAGCAAGACCCACATTAACACCCACTAACAATCCTGGAAAACAAGACCCCTCTCCCAGTTGTAACATCTTCTCTCTCTCGTTTAACCGATGATGTATCACATAAGTATGCAGCATATACACACTTATACGGGTGCCAGTGTGTGTTTTATTAACATATCACTTTGCCCCTCCAAGTCCAGGAGAGAGAGAGCCAGATAATGTGAGCGAAAGAACAGCTTTTGGGTTAGAAACTATCAAGTGTACGATATCAAAAGAACCCTTTTGTTTTACTGGGCATCTTTCATGCAGTATCTCTCGCTGATTCTATTCATGTTCCTCAGCAAGAGAGGGTTTTCATGAGATTTGTATTTTATCTTTTCTTTTCTTGAATTTGTTAATTTTTGTGGTGTTTCATTTGTCCTAATCAAGTGCCGAAAAAAACAAAAAAAATGTTCTTTTAATGATGATTACGTGGAAAATAGTTAAGGACACGCGTCACCCCACGGCTCCCCGGGCTGCAGAAATCTTGAAGGAGATTCCGTGATACCCTTTTGACCCAGTATTTTGACCTTAAATTTTACATTTTTATATCTAGTCATTTAAGAGAGGAGAAAAAAATGAAAGTGTGCACATAGTCGGAACTATATTCGTAATCAATTTTATTAACTTATTTTCCAATTAATTAATTAACATTCAATCATTCATCAAAAGTTTACAATTATTTAATTTTATTATTATTATTATTATTTGTTTTAAAAGGCTGTCCTTTTGCAGCCGCCTCACCTAACTTCGTCTGTAGAGTATTGGAACAGATTCTATTGTCCTTTGAAGTTTCTTTTTTTTTTTTTGAGACTGATTAATCATCAGATTACTGCATTACACAGATATTTACAACAACTGCTTATTGTAACAGAGGTATTACACTGATATTTACAATCAGATATACATGATTGAGACTTACATTATTACAATGAATTCTATGAAGTACATGTCCAATACAAATAATCCCTCACAGGAGATGATATCCATACTCCACTTGCATTTCGCAAGGGAGAAGGATATAAAGAACATTTAGCCCCCACAATACTTTTGTGGGGGCTAGAACCGCTGCCCTCACAATGCTTGTGAGGGCAGCAGCCCACCACTTCGGCCTTGCCGAAGTGGACAATGGCCGAAGTGGCCATTGTCCTTTGAAGTTTCAAACTCCAGCACAATGGCCCAATTCGAAAGCAATCACATGATTGTTACTAAACGATGCAACTACAATTTGTCGCTGACACCAAATTCCCAAAATATAAAAACTAGGAAAACCAAATTCCCAACTTTAGTCGTTTAAGTTACACATCTTTGCAAAACCAAAAACAAAATATAATGAGTGATACGGTAATAGGGTCATTTTGACTTAAAAAAACAAAGTGAAAAAATTGTTAGACAGATTGTGCATGCACATGGAAAAAAAATAATAATAACGTTTGCTATGTGTTTGCGGTTTCTGTTTCCTTAATAAACATTCTCTTGCTGATGGATTAAAAACTAGGAATAGATCGTTATTATTATTTTTGAATACATAACTAGCAGAAATTGCAGTAGCAACAGCAACAGAAAATTTTAAAATTTAATTTGAGAAGAAATCTATGCCACTGTGAACAGCAATGGAGCGGGTTTGTGGTGGAGATTATGATACCCAACCCTAAATTTGTAGTCATCTAAAACCCAGATTATCCCATCTAAAAAAAAAAAAGACACTTCATTTCATGTAATTCTCTCATTAGTGACAAAATAGGATATACGCCACATACACCAAAATGCCCATATATATGATGGATTTAAATTCTGAACCTGGAATCAGCTTGGCAATTCCATTTTTGCAATTCTGAGTTAAGCAGTGAGTTTAATTGCTAATTTGTTCCAATAATGATGAGTTTTTAGTACACTGTTCGTGTGTGTAAAGACAAATGTCAGCACAATAGACAAACTGTTGACAGTTAGATTGTAGTTTCAGTTTTTGAAACACAGACTTGCAGGCACGAGGCATGCAACCATATAGTTTCATTGTCGATATAGACCGCACAAGGACTCCCAAGTTAGTAATTTAGTAACATGTACTGAAATGCAATACTCGTTTCTAAATTGCCATATGATAAACATTTGCGATAGCAAATTTATAAATTTACTCTAGAAGTTAATCTTTAGTCATTCCTGTATATTACTGTTTAATTAGCTCATTTTTGCATGGACTTTTATTACATCTTTGTCTGCAAAGGATAATGCTAATTCTGAAAGTTGTTTACATGAAGTACCTTCCAAGTTCCATATCAGTCAATGTTCACTCTTCCACAAATGGTAGTCCTTGGAGGTGATATGATACAGCGTAACACGTTGTGCAGTAACTATGAACCCCAATACCTCCTTGATCTAGATAGATAGAGGCCCAGACATTCTGATTAATGGACCAAAATTTATACCAATTTTATGATTGGAACAAGTTTCGGTATCTAACTAGCTAGATCAAAGACAAACTATTACTGATAATGTCATGAGGTGCATCTGATTTAGCAAGTGCGAAGAACAACATAATGAGAATTTACTTATAGTTAATATTTTGAACACTTAACTTTGAAATTAAGTGCCAGCCAAAACTGGGGATAAACCGGCACTCGAACACTGGGTAAGAAGAAAGGGGGCTTTTTTCTCTGATAAGGCCAGCATCTGATGGCTCAAAAGCTACAGTACCGATGCACATTAAATTGAGGAAAATATGTTAAGATAACATCTTAGAATAGATAAATTCATGACCTTACACTAATTATTTCTCTCTGTCTTTCCTCTTAGAAATCCATCACAAAATGACCATATCAAAGCACAGAACCGTTGTGTTTGTTCATGGGAAAGAAATTAGGCAATTACAATCATTTTGGAAATTGCAGCCAAGAAAATCAGTGGGAGACAAAAGATTGAGATGAAGAGGATTGAAAATGAGGATGACAGGTTGATAACATTCTCCAAACGTAAATCCAGGACTTACAATAAGGCGAGTGAGCTTGTCACTCTCACTGGCGCTGAGATTGGTCACCCCTCAATTGAAGCTGTAGCAAACCGCTTCCTGGGGCAAACCAGACGCCAAATGACAACACTCCTGCTTGTTGAGGCTCAGCGCCAGGTAATAATTGATGAACTGAATCAGCTCCATGGTGACCTGCTCGCCAACTGGATGGGGAGAAGGAGAGGGGAAACTTCCTGAAGCAGATGACCAAAGGGAAAGAGACTCAACGGTGGCGGGAAACACCAGTTGAGTAGCTGCTTCAAATGAATGCAGCCTTTGATGATATCTACGTAAAAGTTTGCTCACCGAACTCAACGAAAATACTGTTGCTGCTGCTGCTGCCCGTTCCTCCATGGTTCCAATGAATCCTCCTCAAGCAGCAAATCCATTTGCTGCCAATCCTCAGGAACTTGATCCAGCAAAGGCCTACCGATTCTTTTATGGGTTTAAGCCTGGGCAGTTCTAATCACTGTCTCTGTAATAGTTACTTCAGTTTTCTGTTTGAGGCCTTTCTTTCACTTTTGTCTTGAGTCCTTCTCAAGCAGATGTTCCAAATTTCTAAAATTCCGGATCGGCAAATTCTTTGCATAGAGATTTTCATAATCAAAGCAATTTTTTTTTTTTTTTTTGGGTTGAATGATAACTCCCTGTGCAAAGCATTCATTGACTTTGACTGGAATGAATGTAAACAGTTAACCTCTACATTTGAGAATATATATGTGCGTGTGTGTTTTCTCAAATGGGTATAGTGAACTTTTAGATTCAGTCCTAATTAAATATGTTGTCTTCTATGGTTATTTCTTAATGAGCATTATAGTTGGATATTTATTTGTAGACTATAAATAATCATGTAAGTGTTCTTTTACTGCTGCTGCTGCGGCTATTATTATTATTATTATTATTATTTAAGAACAAAATCAAATAGGCATAATCGAATGGCCGCACTAACCAATATAACAAGACTCTGCCATATAGCGTATAACCTAATCTTCTATTGAACAACCATCTGCAAGTTTTCTGAAGTAATTAAACTCTTATAGCAGAAGATTAAAAATAAAATCATTTTAAAAATTGCAGATAGCCATTTCTTATAAAGTTTTTCTTGTGTTAATTATCTTTTGTCTTTCTCTTCATTTATCTTTCTAAGGCGGTTAGGCACATGTTAGCTATCTAGTCATTTTAATTGTCTCAACTCTTAAGTAACCGTACTTTTTTTTTCAAAAAGCAAAATACGGAAGATATTGTTCCACGAAAAAATCAAAAGAATTGGCCAGGCTTGAAGCCGTAGGAAAAAGGACAGGCTTTTGATGGATTAAATTCCTGAGGATTGGCAGCAAATGGATCTGCTGCTTCAGCAGGATCCTTGGAGGAGCCATTCAGGATGAGGACTCGAGAATTAACAAATACAATCTTTACTTTACAGTTTGGTGACCAATTAAATTGGGTATATATGTACGAGACAAACAAGCCCTCCAATAACTGATTTAATTCTAGATGATGCAGTGCCTTTGTGAATTTCAGTTGATGTGCAATCAAATAACTAATTTAAAATCTAAGGCTAAGTTTGTTTGCTTAGGATTAGATTGGATTAATAATTAAGATTGGACCGGATTAGATTTGATTGGAATAGATTGGATTATATAATACTACCTTATATTTGGTGCAATATTGGATTGGATTATGATAAACTATATTTGAATGAAATTAAATAGTATATTGACGTTTAAATATAAATATGAATAATCCATCGATATTTAATAATAAAATAATTATTAGTATTAAGTTAAAAGACAATTACCAAAAGATTAAATATATGGAAAATTAGTTATTATGTAGTCATAATTATAATAAATAAATAAAAATTAAATTAAATTATACTTGATTATTTAATTTAATTTTTATTACATATTTTAGATATATTTTATTTTACCAAAAAAGTTAGCAAATACTATATATAAAAGCAATCAATTATTGGCATTATTTCATGATTAATTTTACAGTAATGTTACTCTTACTTAGTTGGGAATGTTATTGGCAGAAGAATGGCATGATGTAATAGGCACGTATGCCTTCCAAAGTTGCAAATTTATATATGTGCATGTATGTATGTATGTATGTATGTATCTTTTGACATTAATATATGGTACTTAATTATAATGTTCTTTTTATCATATTATATGATATTTTTTCTTGTTAATTACATAAGCCAACCAAGAATTGTTTAATCATTTAAATTTAAATTAATCTATTAAATAATATTTAAAATCAATTAGAAAAATTGTAATTATAAAAAAAATGGACCTATTGCAAAACACTCACCTAAAGTCTTATTATGTTTAAAATTCTCATTCTTAATAATAAAAAATTGATAGTTAAATATGCACAAAACATAGAAAATGGATAAATAATAAAATAATAAAAGGATAATTTATATAGTACGAAATAAAAGTATTTAATAGGGGTATTAATGAGAAAGAATATTAAAGTTCCGTTCAAATAAAAGTTGGAATATTTAACTCTTTTTTTTCATTCAAACCTAAATATCATATAATCAAATATAAGTTATAGAAAACAAACAAACTAAAAACTCTAAACTTTTAAAAATAATTAAAATTCATACTTCAGACAAAAAATAAATAGCCACTAAACTTTTATAAAAATTAGTGAATAAAATACACGCATGCACGTGTTGGTGTGCGTGTATGTGTACATATATAAATGTAGACAATATAATTTTCTTTAAAAGATTACAAACTGAAGTTCACAATATTACTAATTGAAGTGTGTAACAGACAATTAATTCAAAATTTATATAATTAATGAACACCAAGAGGATATCAACACGTGTGACAGCAACATGCTAAAAAATACAAAAAAGCTAATTTTACCTAATCAAATAAATAAAGAAAAAATATTGTAATTTAGACTAACTTAAAACGCGGAGCAAGAGCATGCAAATGCTTATATGCTTGAATATAAAATTAACAATATGAATGCTTGTATGTGATGACAATAACATGTAATCTACAAGAATTACTAATTAAAGCAGAAGAGGTTGAAGTCGCCATACAGATTTTATTTGATCCAAAGTTAACAAAGATAACGATATTATCATGTACAAGCCATCTTTTTTATAATCGAAGCTCACAAAAAATGGAAGATGGTGTGTACAAGATCCATATAGTTTCTACTTTTGGCATTTTAACCATCATTTTCTTTAGTTGCCCCTTTCAAAAGCAACAAAGAAGATGATGCCTCCATATCATCAATATGGCTTTTTAGATTCTCACGAAGCTTCTCCAATGATGCCTTCATATGGAGAAGTTCATCAAGGCCAAGGTCATTAATGGATTTCTTACAATATTTCGATAACCCTTTTGCTTTGAGAGCCTTGTCAAGCATCTCACCGCGTTTCTTCTCAATTTCCAGCTGATTAACCAAGTCAATTAGTTGCTCGTTGAGCTGCTCGACTTTAGCCCCTTGCTCGACATCAACATGGCTATTAGTCTCGTCTTTTGGGTCCATTTCCCAATTTAGAAGACGCTGAACCACAACATCAACGCTGGGGTGCCCAAATGAGAAAGGCTTTCCCCCAGGAGAAAAAACAACAATCGCAATGTGAGCAGCACATAGCGTCGCCAGCTCATTTGCCTTCTTGAAGAGCCCATTTCGGCGCTTCGAGAAGGTCACTTGCCTTGAGTTGCTATCTTTCACCATCTTCATCTCAATCTTTCGGCGACCCATAATTTGTTGAAGAATGAGAATTTTAGAGAGGATGAGTGAGTCAACTCTCAATATTACCATGTTTATATATGATATATTTAGGAAAGTGAGAAGGAGGTGTTTAATGATGCCAGAATCAGAGAGTTTACATGTTTCTAATAATGGATTTTGCTTCTTCATTACTTCTATATATGGATTATTATTTTGCCGATATTGGAGAACTTTTTAATTTGTTACCTTATTAGTCTCACCCTTGTAATTATGAAACTTTAAGCTTTTAGTTGTCAACAATTAATCTTTCTTGAATTTGCTTCTAAAAGTATTAATTCCATGTTGTGCTAGTTTATTTAGCTTATAATAACATTTAGAATGCTCTTTTAATCATGGTGCGTGCTATGTATTCTTAGTCAATTTAGACTTAGGTCTTGAATTCAAGCATTATAGTATGCATGTGTGTTTAATTAGTAAAAATTAAAAAAAAATTACAACCACTAAGTGGTAATATGATGTGTGTTGTTATCTTTTGGTAAAATAATTTTATTTAATTATTATATGAATGACATAGTACCTCCAATGTATTTTGGGTATTAGAAAAATAAAGTATAATAAATCCGTTGAGTATTTAGTGTGAACGTATATATATGGCACCTAAAGCAATGCGTTTTCTAAAAACAGATAAAAAAGAAAAATGCAATCTATATATATGGTGTATGAATTAATGACCAACTAAAGATATTAGTTGTGCTTACTGATTTTTTTTAATAATGGCTTGACATCCTAAAATTTTGAAGTGAGAGGTGAATAATACATTCAAAATTGTTGCAACACTGTTACTTCTAATTCTATTTGTCTTGCCATTTTTGTTTACATGCAGTTCTTTGTCAGGTATTCTAGTTTTGACATATGTCTCGTTTCTGAAAGCGCGGTCTTATTTTTTATCTCTTTTTTTGTGTCTTTTTTGAATCTCAATTAAAACAACTAACTAGAGGGGAATTTATAAAAATAGCTCCAACACTTTTAAGTTTTTTAAAATTGATTTCAATCATAACTAGTCAAATACAATTTTTTTAAAACTAAATCAGCTCTAACATTTAAGATCATTAGTTGTCGTAGGGCAACATATGTCTATCACGCATAATGAAAGAGTTGTAATTACGTGTGATAGGCATATGTCACCCTGCCTATCGCTAACAATAGGTGCCCGTCACACATATTTTGAATGTTATCTCCAATTTTGTTTTAGCTCGGATTTTTATTATTTTCAATTTTTTTTATCTATTATCTCAAACTAAATATTTAAGAACTCTCATAATAAATAGAAAATAACAATATTTACAACAAAATCCAACATCAATATCAAACCTAAATCCTAAACTTAAAACATTAAAAAAATCACATTATGTAAAAGCATACACTAACCTTAACTTGTTGTTTTATGCATTACACCATTTATTTGATGAATTTGGTAATTTATTAAGAGTCATGAGGTTTGGTGATTTCTTGAGATGGTGAGGTTTGATGATTTTCTAAGAAGGGTATCGATTTGGTAATTTGTTGAAAATGATGAGGGCTATTGGTACTAAAAACTTGTATTTATCTAGTTATAACAGAAAAAACGTTAACATAGTCAATTTCAAAAAAATCTAATAGTTTTGAGACATTCCCTAATTAAAAAGACGTGCTTTTATATATTTTTATTATTTAGATATCACAGAGTCTTGGCAGGGGTGAGCTTAGAGTTCAACTTTGCGGTAGCCAAATTAAAAAATTTCTAAACTGACTATATGATTTTTTTTTTCAATTGTACTACATATAACATGTAAAAATTTTATTTTCATAGTGTAAAAGTTCTTTTCCTATTGAAAAAATATAATATAAATTTGAATAAACAAAGTCTATAAAACATCAACAAAAAAGTAGGCTCACTTATTTCCAACAAAAGGAAAGAGAATAGAATTTGTTAAAAATAAATTAATAATTATAAAGACACAAGTTACTATCAAAATTGATTTTTATGAGATGATATAACTTGAATGATATTTTTCTCCAAAATTTAAACATTGTGAGAGAATGTGGCCCCATAGGGTAAGATTGGCAAAATATGGGTTTAGGCTAAGCTTTTTCAAAATCATCCTTATTTGCAACCCTGATAGCCCTCCAGTAGTCATCTCTAAGCTGTACATTAGAAACGTTTGTGTTAAGTTGGAAAATACTTACCTTGCATAGTACCTATTAAGGAAAAGAATTGAAAGTGTTAATCTTGGGCCACCCTCTTGTGAAATGATAACACTTCAAATTGCCCCCTAAAGTTTTGACAACATCAGGTTACCCCCAATAGACACTTTGATCATAATTAAATATATTAGATTGATCAGATCGTACCAAACTATAAATGTAAAAAAAAAAAGTAACAATATTTAAGTTTTTACGCACCTATTTTGTGATCCATAAAACTCTTGGTTCAAGACATTCAGCACACCTTTTGTATATCCGTCATAAAAGTTAACTCCCTTGAATCAGCTAAATATTATTTCAAATGCTCCAAAAACCAAGTCCAGCTGTCAATGTTATAAGATTCACACATACATACTGTTAATGGAAAGATTCATTGGCTTGCATCAAGTGTAACTGCTAATAACAATACACTCTCGAATGGTTCCTTTAAATGATATCCTTCAAAACAAATAAATGGTCTATATCCCTCCTTGAAACCATCTATAAGTCCTGGAAAACACATAATGAACCTTTGAAACTTACACTTGTCTGCAGGGGTGCTTGATTTTATGATTTTAAGCATTGCTAGTGCACCTGGCATATGTTGTTTAATGATGTAAGCATAATGTCACAGGACGAGAGGTTATATCTTGGGTGTCACGATTGCGGTCCATGACATTAGTCCCAAAAGTCTTTAAAGCTCTAAATATGGTCTCCGCCGCCTACTGACTCTAGAATATTTCTTTTGGCTCTATAAGCCTTCTGTGGACTGACCTTAACCCCACACATCTGTTTGATATCAATAAACATATTCTCCACAGAAAAGGAAATATTAACGTTGATTTTTTTTCTGGTACTTCTTGACAATCCAAGCAGTTGTTGCCTCTAGATTTTTCATAATCTCTTGACATGTATAGATATTATGAAAACTTTTTATTTGGAAGCATTCACCATGTCTCTACTACGAAGCATAGACTTTAAACGGATAGTTGAATGCATAACAATGACATAGTATCCTTATTCTCTCAAATTTCACTCTTTTACCTCGAAAACTTTCTTGATTACAAAAATCTTGAAGGACTCATGCAAAAGACTTCGTGTTTCTTAAAACCATTTCAACCTTAAAATCCATTAGATTTGTACTATCCTCAAACATTTGACCACTACTATGTGAGATATTGCACTGAATGGATGTTCATCATCTAATGATTGGATTGGACCAAAATCAGCATTGTCACTTTCATAACCCTCTAACAACCTACCATCTCTATCACTACCATCACCATGATCAAATTTACTACTACCTTTATGTGTTGCTTCTTCATTATTGCTTTTATTATCTGAATCAAAATATAAATAAAACTCATCTTCAGCATGAGGATGAGGCAAATCATCTATTACTGTCTGTGTTGAAAGACAAGCAACTGATGAATTTGTAGTTGCCCTTGTCTTGCTTGGCTTAGGCCTAGTCTGAACAAACTCATTGTCTACAGAATTTATTTTTCTTTTCTTTCCACTACTCTTTAAAGGCTTAACAGGAACAAGTTATCTATTTTGCCTCTACTGTGCAATCCTCTAAGAAGCCCTTATATAGAGAGAAGTAGTTTTCTTTTTGTTGGAACAAATATGAGATGACTACACTTTACTACTTGTGTGCTAGCTTTGGCAAAATCAAATTGTTCTGGATACTGCATAGACCTGGCAGAGTAGTGTTAAACTGACAAGGAGACGCAATAGATTGCCAAAGCAAGCAACGGCAATTTGTTAACTCTTTATGCTTTATGTTAAAGCAAATGTATACGCGCGCACACACACTTTCTACAAGAATTCTAATAATTTAAGTCTCAATTTAAGGCTCAGCTGATGTGTTATTTATCTAAAAAGATGGTACTATATTAATCTCATTAATTATGAAATTTAGTATACAATGAATATAACTTAATAATTAGGATCGTAATTGTTGGAATCCTTATTGATACTATAAAGTTGATAAAAAAAAAAAAAGGTCGCGTCCAGCCGGCTTCGGAATGGCATGGCATGGCATCAAATATATTTTGCAACCTTTTTTCTTTTTCTTTTCTTCAAATATTCATCATATATTTGTTTGGATAGCATGGAAAATGTTTTAGTCATTCAAATTCTCTGTCATCTCGTCATTCGGCTGCGTCTTCATCTAATTTAATATTTAGGGCTGCCAGCCAATCACCAATTCAACATATTATATAATTCTAGTTACCAATTCATTTTTCTAAATGGTATAATACAACATCAAATTGCTTTTGTAAGAAGGGTATTATACAATCCAAGCTGTTTGGGACAAGACCACAACTCTTCACACATGAAACCCACAGCTCGATCTTAAGTCCTCTTTGGTGATACTCTAATTTTATATATGTATATTTGCGCGGTCAATAATGAAAATTTTCATAGATTTAAAGTTTTTTTAATGAAAGATGATGAAGGATGTTGTCCCAAAGAACATTACACTATAGTCATTTCTTATAAGAAAATACAATTAATTTGTAGGATTGCAAGGCGTAGCCGTTAACCTCAAAAGTGATTTGATATCAGTTGTTCAGACTACTTTATTCTAAAATTAGCTGGTTTTTGACACCGTGCACTCTTTGAGAAATAAATTTATAAGACTATATATATTGTAATGGGAAGCATCTTATCTAGCATATGAATAAAGAAGGAATAAGAGTTTTCGTAAAGTTCTGAAAGCAACCGAAAAGATTATTCTTAAATTATATATCAATAAGTGAATATCGAAAGAAGCATATACTAAGCCAACCGGCCAAGAATTGAAGGTCTTTAACAACTGTTAAGATTGAGTATTAACTACGTGAGCGCAAGGCTTTGAAACAAACCCAAATTACAAATGAATTGCACTGAAATCAACTTTGAAATAACATTAATTACTGACGAATTCCAGCATTAATTAAAATCAGGCTTAGTCAAGCTAATCAAGTTTCAACTAGTTATTGTCCCAAGGGCCTGGCTAAGTAGATTTAAAGCAGCTTCAATTAGCTGATCACTTGAGTTCAAATTCAAAAAAAAAAAGTATGGCTTTTAAAAATTTATTAATTTGGTCCAAGATAAAAATAAAAATTTACAACTAATTATTCAAAAGACAATAAATTTAAATATTAAGATTTTGCTTCTAGCAATGAGTAATATTGATTAGCGCAATCATATTTTTGAGCTAAGCCCAAATTGAATAAGACTAATGACTAAACTCAAAGTTGGAAAGCGTTCACAAAGTTGAAAATTCCCTGTCGATACTATTCGGGTAAATAAATGGCAGTTTCAATAAACGTAGCACATGCCCAAATCGAAAATCACACATTCAAATCGTCCAAATTCGGAAGCCTTTGTATTTATTCCCCCCGGAAACTGCCTACTCTATTTCCTCAGTGCCACTGTCATTTTCTATTATATTCCTCCTTAGCTTTTCCATCGTATTTATGTGTTCGTCTTGTCCCGAAAGAACTGAGGTGTCTCACTTTGATTTGAAATTAATAAGACGATAAATTCCGATGCTTTTTGTTGGTCTTTGGTCGAATCCACCGACCTGGGGCTTACAATTGGCCACATCCTTTTTCACGATTGTGAAAAAAGAGACCGGTTGGGTCTTAATAGTACTGTAAATTTACAACATTTTAGTCTCGAATTTTGTATTTTTTGGAAATTTGGTCTATCAACTTAATTAAAAGTATAAGTTTCATTTTTTTAAAAGTTTAAGATTCTTTTTTCTAACTAAGCACATTAATTAAGTCTTGTATTAGCTAATTAGATATTATATAGTAGCAAAAATGTATTTGATTCGTTTAAGGACGAGTTCTGTATTTCTTAGAGAGTTAAAAGTCTTCTATTAATTAAACTGCGTTAGATATATTATATGGCGGCGAACATGTGTGTATAAAAAATAATTAAATGTCCTGAAAAAGCTTATTGATTACTTTCCACTCCAAGGTGCTTCTAGACACGCACGTATCCGTATCCGTATCCAGTATCCAGTATCCTACACAACACAACTCGCGTTCACTCCTTCACGTTGGTCGTTACCTAACCTACCCTTGGTTTATTTTTTATTTATTTATTTATTTTTCTTTTTTTTTTTTGGGTGGGTTGAGTTTGACCCATCAAAACGCGGAGCAGTTATTCTTGCACACCCGCCACATAAATTACCAAACCACCCTCGACGAATAACCAAGTAGGAAAAAAATACCCTCACATCTTTATGAAATATGAACCGTGTCCCTGAAGAAATTCAACTTTCAGAGTCTTATATATAAGCACCATAATTTTGACGCTCTCATTATTCTAATGTGAACGAACAACAACCAGAGACCAGAAGGCAGAAGCAAAGGGCCGATAGTTCGGTGATTGTATCACATATCATATGGAAAGCACGACCACGACCACGACCACGAGCACAGGCATAAAGAGGCTTAACAGGAGATGGGTTTTATTTAAGAGGCTGATAAAGAGGGAGTCTCTGAGATGGAAGTTTCTGGGAAAGTGGAAGAGGCTCAATCTCCAGATCTCTTTCTTTGATGATGTTCTCTTCAAGATTGTTTCCGTTTTTGAAGCTGTTGTTTTGGTTGCCACCGCCTGTTTCTTCTTTCTTTGTTGCGGCTGTCACTTTTGACCCTTCTTCTTTCTCTTTACGTATCCATTTATTTTATGGCATACAATTTTCTTTTTGGATCTTTTAATGAGGTTATGTTGTTTAACTTTTAAGTTACGCCTTGGATTTGGAATTGGGTTTGTGGAAAGAAGAAGAGAGAGTTGGGGGAAGTTTCTGATTGGATCTGATTGCGTGATCCCCTCCTTTGGTCCTTCGTACTTAATTCGTTTTCTAATTGCGGGGGCTATGGCGGTGGCCGTAATTTGGGCTCTGAAGCTTTGCGGGGGCCGTGGGCAGAAGCTAATTTGCATAAATACATCCAAGAAATAAAAAAAAAAAAATTAAGTGAGATGTAACTTCTTTCTATGAACGGATCTTGGCAGAGAGTTATGTTACTTCTCCCTCCGTGTCTCTAGCCTTGATTAGCTAAAATATTCTCATAAATTAAGTGTTAATTTTTCTCCACGCCAATCGGCCAATGCCCACTTTCCGTGGTGGTGTAAACCTTGCTAATTTGTCTTCTTACAGCTCTCCAATATGTTTAGAAACTTAGAATTGAATTCGTCGGGGTGCAAATTTAGTTTTTTTAAAAAAAAATTCTTTCTAATTTTCTTTTTCTCAAAAAAAGAAAAGAAAAGTAAAACTTCATCATCTTTGGAGGAAGAAAATAACAAAATCGCCAATGTCAACCGTCTTGCTGTAACTAGGCCTGACAAAGCTATTCTATTAAGCTCGCTGGGCTCTTCATGGGGAGCCTTATTGTTTTACAGTGCCCAGTAATTTTTGCAAACTTAAGGTCAAATAGACGAAATATGTACCATATATATATGTAGTTTTTTTTGTTCAGAATTTTAAAAGGTGGAAAAGTTTGAAAAAATTTTAAAACTTAAAGTATTATTAAAATAACACTTTAAAATCATAAGACTTCAAAATTTTTCTGAATTTTCTTACATTTTAAAAATTTTAAAATATTATATTAGAAAATTTCTAATACATACATCACATTGTAGGTAAGCAAGAAGTAATGAGTCGAAACACTATTGACATAAGTGAAATTCTAACTAACCACACACTTGCACGATAAGACAGAGTAATTTATTTCTAATTACAGTGTAGTACATTGTGCGCAATTTAAAGCCTAATAAATTCAAGATGCCACGAGAAAGGGGCCTAACTACGGTACCTAATTAAGTTTGACTTGGCAGCCAGAAATTCTTCCAATTTACTTCTTTTTCTGGGACATCAAATTGGAATCCTTCAATCCAGTTATTGGAGACAGAGATTTTTAAACCCGAAAACCCGCAAATATCATCCAAACGGAACGGATCCTACATTAAATCTAGTAAGCGGCAGCGTTTCAGACGACCAGAGAAATCAGCCACTAGAATCTCCTATTTCAATTTTGAAGATTATAGTTTTTAAAAAAGTCAAATGTTGCGGACATAGTTGACCTTGAACTGATTCTAAGGCAATTTCGTTTCACTTTCATCCGTCCCAATCTCAGTAAAATCAATGTTATACCACTCAAAACAAAACTTAATGCATCAGCTGACGACATTGAACGAATTAATTGAAATTGAGCTAACTGGATCTATGCTCTAATCGTCCACAAATAATAACCCATGGTTGGAGCGTCGCATTGAGACAGCAGCCACATCCCCATCATCGCCAGGATAGTGTTGGACAACCAGAACAGAGGCACGAATAAAATCTGAATAAACTAACAAATCCCCAATAGCTCCAATCTCCGGGCACTCACTCCAGCCCAATAAATCAGCCGTGGCCGCCGACGCTGTAACTTCTCTTCCTACAATGTATAAACCAACCTTCTGAAGTTCCATCTCTCTTAAGGCACCTGTTGTCTCTTCTCGATTATTCACTGCCTTTTCATAATAATTCACGTTGTGCTCGCCCGCAGTCTGTAGCCTGAACTCGTTTACAAACTCCGCATCAACCTGGCTTTGCCTTCCATCAATACATTTCGAATATCGGATATCTTCTTCCTTCACATTGTTGTTGTATCTAGAGTGAAGCCGCAGAACGGTTAGTTGAACCGACGGGTTCGCTGACATTCTCCACGCAAGTGCTAACGCTTCGCGGTCGTCTGGGCCGCCGATGAAAACCATGACCACATGTTGCATCCTCCCGTTGTCGGATTTGCCTTGTCCTTTGTCCACGAAGATTCCCACAGAACATGGTGCATTGGCTAATATATTCTTGTTCACTTCACGAAAGGGTGATGACCCTGTTGTATCGGCGTTGCTGTTACCGGCTTGATTATGAAAAGGAAGAATCATGAACGCTATGTGCTTGTCTTCTGCGAGATTGCATACGTCTTCGTGCATAGTGATGAAAGGTGACATTGCAGTGAGGGGATGAACCGAGATGCCTGTGCTCCGGTTTTCAAAGGCTTCAAATATATTGACGATTCGGTCCGACGGGGAACTCCCAACGCGCTTGTATGCGGAGTTCTTGCTCGAGGTGTGGACAATGAGCACGGCAGAAGCGCTGCCTCTGAGCTCAACAAGGTGGAGGGCGAAGATGCAGAGAGGGGATTCTTTGGTGGCATTGGAGAGCTCGAGGAGGTTGATTGTGCCTAGTACATTGCCAACACCGTGGACGCATGCAAGAATTCGGAGCTCAGCTCCTTGTTTTGCGCGCTGTATGCTCCTGCCCTTGTATTTGATAATACGCGTTGAGGACCTGTACATTGTAGAAATGATAGGCGCAACTCCGCCGGTCATTATCACGATAGCTATCACCATGACAGCATACTCTTGGTCGTGCAAAACCTGACAGATCAGATTACTAATACTCTTCTTGATTGTTCTTTGGAATCAAAAGTATATATAGTACTAACTTAAGAAGAGCCCAATATTTTTTGCCTTTTATTTTAATTTATATGGTTCTTAAACTAAGAAAGAGATTTTATATATATATATATATACTGAATCCAATCCAGACAAAGTCTTGACCACCGAGAGAGAAAATTATTAACTAACCTTTTTGTCCCAGCCGAGGTTAAGCACGACCACGGCCAATATACCTTTGGTGTTCATAAGTACGCCAAGAGCCAATCTATCTTGCAATGGCATGTGGTAGGAGTGAGAAACCAAGAGAGTACCCAGAATCTTACAAAAACAAGTCAAGATTATAACAAACCCAGCCAGGAACCAATTATGGACCTTATGAACATTAGTTCTTATCCCACACATTGCAAAGAACAGCGGCAGCATAATCCCAGATACAAAGTCCGCAAACCTCTCAAAAAGCAAAGCGCCCAGATCCCTATCCGGCATTATAATTCCGAAAACAAATGCCCCCACAATTGAGTACGTGCCAGTAACTTCCGTAACAAATGAGCAAATTACAACCCCAATAAGAAAAAAGCACAAATAGGAATCGCTGTAAGCATTGTTGTTTCCTTTTGAAGTGCGGCGAATAAGCCACTCAAGGCCTGGACGCACTGCATAGATGCATGTTAAACTGAAGGCAATAGTCGAAATGATGGCAGCAGGGGCATTTTTAGGACTAGAACGTATTGGTAACACAACTGCCACCAGAATCCAGGAGCAAACATCACTGATCATAGCAATAGACGTAGCTAAACGTCCAATATCTGTTTGAAGGAGCTTGAGTTCTCCCAGAATCCGAGTAACGGCAGGGAAGCCTGTGACAGTGAGCGTGAGGCCCCAGAACAGGCATCCGCTGGGATCAGTAGGGAGATGCAAGAGGCGGGCTGTGAGGAAAAACAAACCAGCTCCCACACCCATTGGAATCAAAGCTCCAGCAGCTGCTATGTTCAATTCTCTCTTGGAGGAACTCTTAATAGAATTTACGTCCATCTCTAAACCAATCAAGAATATGTACAAATCCAAGGCCATGTATGCTACTGTCTCCAACGTCGTCACTGATCGCACAGGAAATAATTTGGAGAAGTATGCTTTCCTTCCAAAAAATGATGGACCTAACAACAAACCACCCTATATAAAATGAATATTTCACATTGTTAATTGGTTATTTCTGACAAACAGCAAAAGGAATTTAATTCCACAAACTATAGTTTTTTTTTTTTTTTGGTTTAAAAAGAAATTCAGAACCTGGAGCTCTATGTACAGAGAATTCCTAAAAGACAAATTATGCATAATCGGATAATCCATGCATTGGAATTGACAATTTTTTTTTCCATCTTTTAGCAATATTTGTACAAAGGGTAGAATTTTAATAAAAGTGAAAAAGATTTGAAGGAACAGTCTTACTTACAAGAATATCTGTGACCAGACGGGGTTGACGGAGAGGTCTGAGAATGAAGTAAAGAGAGCGAGTGATCGTAATGATGAAGGCAAGCTGCACAATAAGGAGAGGGATGGGTTCAAAGAGAGGGTTTTTGCTTGGCCAGATGCCATTTGTGGTGGTTACATTAAGAATGATACATGTATTGGAAAAATTTCTATGGTTTTCATATACATTTGTGACCATTTTTTTCCCCTCAAGCTTGGCTTCTTGAGCAAATTCACCCCGTGCACACCACGGTTGGGTCCTCCTGATATGGCCAGGAACTGGGGGAGAAAGGAAAAAGAAAACAAAACCGGAGTTCGGTTAAAGAGTGCATATTCATAGGTAAATTATTTTGGTTGTCAGCTCTAATTAGGGTATCGTTTTGTTCGTTGGGATTTTGTTTTCGACAACTTTTGAGTAGTTGGAACCAGAACCAGATGATTGTATCTGATTTTGCGGTCACACGGTCATCTGTCTCACTTGATGTCTTCATCCATCCCCACATTAGTTAGATTCTGACAAATATATCAATTATATTATATGATTGAAATGATTAGCGGTTGATGAGCATTAATTCTTTTCCAAATATTTAATACATTTGACCACACCTCATTTTTAATTGCTAAAATATAACTTAAAAATAAATAAATAAATAAGCTTTGATCTCCACTTCGTAGCTACTTACATTTCAACCCAAAATATGAGTTCACTCATGAACACAAACTACTGAACTAGAATAATAATAATCACCTTAATTGTCAAATCTGCATCCAGGATAACCTCAATGCAATTGCCAAGACCTAATTTACAAGGATAGTACAGACAGGAACAAAATTGAAAAGCAATTCGTGAATTCAATAGTGATCCCCATAAACTGATATACAACTAGTAACCCAGTTCCTTCTATTCCTCATGAAACATTGTACTAATAATACAATAACAACCCTACTCATACCCATCAAACTCAGAGTCTTCTTCACTGTTCTCAACTTTGCCATTTTCCTGAAATAATTACATATTTATTGAAGAAAATCAACTTAGCATTATGCAACTGAGCAGAATGAGAAAAAATGATAAAAGTTTTAACAGATGTGACAAACAATGCAAAGCTGTCACCTTTCTCTTGATGTAGTCAGCCATGGCTCTGTCAAACTCAGCTCGTTTCTCAGTGGCTATATCATAATATTTAACTTTTTCCTACAGGCAGGAAATACAGACGAAAGGTTAGTTCTTACAACCACAACCATCCTTTCAATCTTGGAAATTCATTGAAGGATACATACTAGTATCTAACTTCGTCCTTTGCAATTGGATATGTTTCACGTAAACATACAAATTAACTTAAACTTACAGAAAAGATTACTGGCACATGCATAGTCTAAAAATATCCACGTAAATGATGAAAGGCCCATAGAAAATCTAGAACTGACCCTACTTTAACACCAAGTCACTCATGATTATCTAAACAAACATGCCACCCACCTCATATGTCATAGTTTTCCATTTCTCTCCACAAGCCTTGCCAATCTGAAGAACATATATATATAAATTAATAAATTAATCATAGCACAGAGAAAGTGAGACTTTTGCAAGATATAAGAAGAAATCTAGTACATACAGCACGCATTGACTTGATGTCCGGATTCTGCTCTTGGAATCCCTTACGAAAATCCTCCCTTGAAAGTTAAAAGAGTAGAATTCAATTAATAGATCGAAATCCCAATAAGATCTGTAGTTTAGCATATGTCAGAGTAGTTCTCTTCTCTTCTAGGCCTTGCAAATATTATCCTCTAATCAGCAATTTTAAAAGCATCAAAAGGCACAAGTGTAAACCCTGACAATTATCTTCACATTTTATGATAATGAAACAACAAATGAATAATCCAAATTGAGCAACAACAAGCTAATAGCCTATTATTCAATACAAAACAGAATCAAAACAAATGATTTGCGAATAAAACAAAGCGAACTAAAACACATACAGGAAGTAGAAGAAAGCAGTGGGGGGTTTCTTGGGCATCTTAGAATCAAGCTTCTCGTGTTTCTTCTTCAGCTTCGTTGTCACTCTCTTTGCTGAAATGGATTTCCGCTCTTTCTCAATACCAACAGCAGCAACTACACTCTGTCGTGTCGGCCTCTTTCTCAATACCATTTTCCTAGCCCAATTGCAAAGTAACACCCAATTCCGTCACCATCGTTTTGTTAAAATTTCGTTTTATTAAAGTGAAAACTACAGAACCCTTAGGCCAACTGTGTCTAATAGCTCCTTTCAACATAAAAAGTAAATAAATGAAGGATTATAAATATATCTGAAATTTTGAAAATTTATGCTTATCATACAAAGAGAATAAGATTAGAGAAGAGTACAGATTGGAAGCTGATGAAGACTGCGATTCCTTCGATTCGTTTGCTGCTTTCTTCGCCATTTCTCCTCTCTCTCTTCTTCACTCTGAGAGCTCTGCGTTAACGAGGAGAAACTTTCTGAACCGCGGCGTATAGGGGAGAAACTAACTATCAATCCAAAACGCGGCGTTTTATCATTTTAGGATTTTTTTGACGGAAATGGCTTAAAAATTAGGTCTAGCTACCCCCTATTTTGTCTTCTTGTGTTTTCACCGTTAGATTTAATGTGCGAGTAGATTCAACCATAGGATTCTGTAGTTTGGTAACTAACGCTACACATTGTATCCTGAAATTTTAAAAAAATCAAATGTTTCGAAATTCTGACACATAAATCCAGATTGTATTAATTTGTAAATAATTTAAACAATTAGAAAATGGGTAAGCTGTCTCAAGTTAGAAAATTAGACATAAAAATAAATATCAATATCTAACTCTATTTTTTTAATTTAAAAAGTGAGATAAGTAATTATTTCACATTAAAATTCAATTAATAAATTAGCTTAAAAAACAAAACTAGCATGACATTACTAAAATAAAATATTAAATGAATAATTATAAAAACTTTGTATTTTATCTTCTTTTCTTACACTAGTCGCTGCTTTAAAATGTATGCAGACTAGACTTTAAATAAAAAATAACTACAATACAATTTAATTTCAAAGTTATTAGTTATTCAAAAATAACAAAACTTAAGCTTTATCTATAGATTTAAACCAATATGACATCAATGACTTATAGCTGAAAAATTTGATTTGTTATTTTAATTTATTCAATTGCCATGTCCTCACAATTGTCATCCAGATATTCAAATCAAATTACTGCAGTTTGTTTTGGTTGTGATGTGAAAAATAATTGAAATCATTAATTAGTCAATGATATTTTAATTTGAAAGGAGTTGCTGACTAACGATTAATTAATTATCTAAGTAGAGAAAAAGAAACATAATATTTGAATATAGAGGAGAGGAAAAAAGAATGAAAAAATAAAATTATCATAAATTTATAAATAAACTATAAATAAAAAAGAAAATATGGAGTCAAGTGATAAAAGACAAAATTGGGCACCGTTCAAAGTTGCACCACAGTTTTGTCCAAAAAATTAAGGTCAAGTTATAAAAATTGTCCACTGAAAATATATTTTTTAAGGGCAACGGCAATTCGCCAAAATTAGATCTCTTACAATTATATATAAGATAATATTATTCATTATTCAATATATTTTTTTAAAGTCCATTATTCAATATATTAGTTGCACATAATATTAACATTCTAAGTTAAAATCGCTAATAATAGCGGATCGTAAATTCAAATATTAAAACTTCTAATATTATTATTTCTAAAATAGATCACCCTAGTTTTCTTGTTTTGTAAGCCTTAGAAAATTATTTAGCCCGCTAGGAAAAGAAATTAATAAAAGAAAACATAGGAAGAAACGGATATCGTGGGAGTGTATGATATAATACGTGGATTACGTAATATATCGTATGTGCTACAGTCCACAGGAGCTCACCATTTGCTCAACCACCAGCAGCCAACCCCAGCTTAGCACGGAGGCTGTGGCTTCTGCTTTCAAGCGTTTCATTTTTAATTCAATTTCCCACTCACTAGTTAACAACAGCTAACAGGACTCTCATCGTTTGCATCGCCCACCTTCTTCTTCATTCATTCATTGTTGGCTCACTGAGGCATAACCTCAAACAGAAAACATGCAATCTCTTCAATCCTCTTCTCTCCACGCATCTCCACTAAATCCACTTCGCAGCAAATCCAACTTCAATCTCCCCAACAATGCGAGACCCACCGCAAGGAGAGTCTCCTTCATCACTGCTTCTTCAACCAAATCCGCTCCCAAGCGGGAGAAGGACCCCAAGAAGCGCGTGGTGATCACGGGAATGGGCTTGGTCTCCGTGTTTGGCAATGATGTCGATGCGTATTATAACAAGTTGTTGGATGGTGAAAGTGGAATCACTATGATTGACCGGTTCGATGCTAGTAAGTTCCCGACCCGGTTCGGCGGCCAGATCCGGGGATTTAGTGCCGAGGGTTATATTGATGGCAAGAATGATCGCAGACTTGATGATTGTTTGAGGTACAGCATTGTTGCTGGCAAGAAGGCTCTCGAAGATGCGGATCTTGGTGCCGATATTTCTAAGAAGGTCAGTTAAACTACTTCGTATTTGATGGAATAGTGATTTTGCATTTTGCTTTGTGATTATCGATCCATGGCCATGTTTAGTGATTTTTAATCACTCGCTGTCAAGTATCAGTATAAGCGCATGGGTGGGTGCAAAACATGAGCAGCCAATAAAGCGAGTAACAATAAGTGTTTATTAAATACTTTTTGCTGCCATGCTTTTAAAATTAAGCAGAAAGTTACCCTTAGAAAATTTTCATTTGCTTGATTTGTGCTGGAAGTAATTCATGCATGTATGAATTCTTTGGATGGCTTATATGTTTGTTTTTCTATTATTTGTTCAAACTAATCAATGGCCGTCTATCGAATTAGGAATTCAATATCATTTTAACGACCATATTGAAACTCACTGCATTCTGGTGTGACTTCTCAGTAATTGAGGACATTGAGGTGTCCCAGCTGAATATGCCCAAAAAGCAGTAGTTTCCAACTCCTCCTCCTCCTCCCCCCCCCCCCCCCTTTTTCTTTCTTTGAGTAAATTTTGACCAGCATTTTATACTCATTGCAGATTGATAAGGAACGGGCTGGGGTTCTTGTGGGAACAGGAATGGGTGGTCTTACAGTCTTTTCTGATGGAGTCCAGGCTCTAATAGAAAAAGGTCATAGAAAAATAACCCCGTTCTTCATTCCGTATGCTATAACAAACATGGGTTCTGCTTTGCTTGCAATTGACCTTGGCTTCATGGGTCCAAATTATTCAATTTCAACTGCCTGTGCGACCTCCAATTATTGCTTTTATGCTGCCGCCAATCACATCCGTCGAGGAGAGGCTGATTTGATGCTTGCTGGTGGAACTGAAGCAGCCATTATTCCTATTGGATTGGGTGGTTTTGTTGCATGTAGAGCATTGTCTCAGAGAAATGATGACCCACAAACTGCTTCTAGGCCATGGGACAAAGATCGGGATGGCTTTGTCATGGGAGAAGGTGCTGGAGTATTGGTAAGCTCGCATTGTTACCACACTAAGGGTAGAGTGTATACATATTTGTTCTTGTACTTCTGCTTAGAGTTTGTGGGGCAATTACATCTTTCATTCTCGGCAGAGAAGCTGTTTGTGAGCTTCTTGTTGACATATGCATATATTTTTTTTTTGACAGGTGATGGAGAGCTTGGAACATGCAATGAAACGAGGTGCACCGATCATAGCAGAGTACTTAGGGGGTGCTGTTAATTGTGATGCTTATCATATGACTGACCCCAGAGCTGATGGACTTGGAGTGTCTTCATGCATTGAGAGCAGCCTTGAAGATGCTGGTGTGTCGCCTGAGGAGGTGAACCCTTTTTTTCTATAAACCAGTCTTATTGCATGGTGTTGTTTGGCATAACATCGTCTTAGTGTGCAGTATCAGGGAAAGATGCATTTGAGTCTTATTATCTGATTTGAACTTAATTCGGCTGATTACCTATTCAGGCAAAAATAAGAAAAAAGAAATAATTAGGCAAAAGAACACTTGATTATAATTGTGAAGTAGTTTGCAAGCACTCATTGGTTTGGTAACCTGAAGAAGTGTTGGGCCCTATGGACCATAAGTGATGTTGCGCTGGAATGCTTTTGTGCTTTGGCTCTCCCACTAACTCTGATCTTTGTTAGTGAACATGTTTGTATCATCTTAAGTTGTGTTAATCATTTCCAAGCCATAAAGCAGCAAATTGAACCACTCTTTTTCAGGTCAACTACATAAATGCTCACGCAACTTCCACTTTAGCTGGTGACCTGGCTGAGATAAATGCTATTAAAAAGGTGTTCAAGAGCACCGCAGGGATCAAAATCAATGCCACGAAGGTATTCACTCTTTCTTTAGAACTTGAGCAGGCTAAGGTGTTACAATACTCTCTTGCCATCGGCTGGCTTCTCTTTCATCTGACTAGTTTTCATTATATTTCAGTCTATGATAGGGCACTGCCTTGGTGCAGCTGGGGGTTTGGAAGCAATTGCCACTGTCAAGGCAATAACCACGGGATGGCTGCATCCTTCCATTAATCAATTTGTGAGTGTTACTTTTTTGTGCACACCATTTTTTTGCTTTGGGCAATTTACATAATTTGCTTTATGTAGTACAAACCCTAAAATTTGCAGTTATTAATTCTTCAATGCAATGAGGATAATTTCTATTTTTAGTAAATCAGAACAATATTTCAAACATTTTACATCATTTTTTTAATCTAAAACATTTCCCACAATCATAATGTTTGATATTTTCTTTTCCATGAATTCAGAACCCTGAACCTTCAGTTGAGTTCGACACTGTCGCCAACAAAAAACAGCAGCATGAAGTGAATGTTGGTAAGTTGCTGGAACATTTTAATCCCATGTCACTCTCATTTTCAATTTCTTTTTTGCTGGCATCCAGGATTACTCACTTAGCTAATCTATTTCAGCCATCTCTAATTCATTTGGATTTGGAGGGCACAACTCTGTCGTTGCATTTTCTGCATTCAAACCATGAATCATTCAGCCTGCTCATAAGTCAAGAAGATCTGGACATTAATTGGTCAAGGAGCCGCATCATCCTGTCTATTGAGTTGCTGCATATTTATTTTGAGGCATTTGTAACTGTCATGTAATAATTGTAAGTTGGATTTTAGTTCAGGATAATGAGCCATTTTCTCCTTTCAACCATTGGATTTATGCGGCTAGTTGAGAGGGCATGAAATTTTGTCAGATTTTTAATTATGCTGTGGACAGAAGAATGAGCTGCCGAGGTCTAGCATTAATATCACTCGTGGCTCTGTTCTTCATTGTTTGTTATGTAGGATTTTCAGGTCTTACAAAGCTGATGGGCTATGGTTTATTTAAGGAGTAATGATACAGCCACAAACTCTTGTACAAACTTATTTTGTACAAACTGATGTGGCATGATAAGATTGGTTGAATTAAATATTACTTGGCCCACATGATTTGTTTTTATTAATATATATTTTCATTCAACCAATGAATTAATGCTACGTCAGTTTGTACAAAATAAGTTTGTACAAGAGTTTGTGGCTGTATCATTACTCTTATTTAAGTTAACCCGCATATTTGGATCCCGGACACGGATATCTTTATTTTAATATAAATTTTTGACAATTATTTTCAATATAAATAAAAAAGAAAAAAATAGCCGCATTGCGCTAGTGTGTAATTCACATTTTCCTGATTTGAGACCTCATAGCCGTGGGCCGCCAACCATTTCCTCTTCTCTTCATCAAATTAAACCGTCGTCGTCATCGCTTTAACCGCCATTTCCTCTGCTCTGTGTTCATCATCATTATCTGCCGCTATGTTTCTCTTCTTTGCGTTGCTGCAACCCCCAGCTCCGCTACCAGTTGAACATTGGACACCAGCCTGTGTTCATCATCATCATCATCTATCATATTAAATGTAACTGTTTTTAAGTTCTATATTTCAAAAGCTTGACTATGGTTAGGGATGGCAAAATACCAGCTTTGGGCTTTCACTTATTTTTCAATTTTTTTAACTATTGTAATTTTAAAATGAATTGTTCATCAGTAAGCTATCATAATAAACAATGAATTATAGAAAACGAGTATTCCAAAATAAATTAATAAATAAGGAAAATAAAGTAAATAAAACTTTAGATATTTAATTTTTTAATATCAGATTCTCTAATTCAAGTATCGTCTTAATTAATTAACAATTAAAAAAGAGTTTGATTCAAGCTTTCTTTTTTTCATTTTTCCATTATTTCTTAAATTTTAATTTATTATTATAATTCATAATTTTATTTTTAAAAAAATGAAAAACACTTGGGCTTGGCTCGGGCTTTCTTCCTTAAGTCCTTGTTGAGACCCTCATATGTAGGCCCGAGCCAAAGCTAGTGGGATGCCTAACTGTGTTGGCATTTTTTACTTTCTTTACTACAATTACACTAGAGATGTGCTAATCTCAGATTTTTTGGGCATGCCAAATATATAAGAATTATTATGTTTGATGTGTGTGTTTGAATGTGTTCACATCTTGTTCCAGTATAGTTTTTGATGATTTCAAGTTTTTAGCATTCACCCTCATTTGACTGTTTGTTCCAAGAGCATTGTCTTATTGTTTGTACAGTGCCAGCTCCTAAAAGTTATATTTAAGGTATTATTCATTATTGCATATTGCACAATTCATAGTTTGTAAAGTAATTCGAGTTTAAAATCCACAATTTGCAAACTCTAATTTTTTTGGGTTGAAGGAATTAAAAAATTAGGTTTATATCCGAATGCGGTACAACAAATTGGTATTCAGATCCGGAACTAGAAAGGCCGAACTTGGATCCGGACCTAATTTTGTGATCCTATTCTAGAATCTTACCTTAGGATATTTGACAACTTGTTTTGGCTCTAAATATTTCATATCTAGAGTGATGAGTTTTGTTAAGTTTTGTGCATAAGTAATTTAGTGGTAGGTTTTGTGTTGTTGATGGTGATGAAGAAAAGTGGTGGTGGTGATAATGATGGACTTGATGATAATGAGGATATGGAGTAGAGGTGGGCATTCGATTTGGTTTTTATAGATTTGTGAGTAAGAAAACCAATCGGTTTGTATTTCATTTGTCTCAAAATTAAACTGAATTGAAAAGTCCATCAATTCTCTTATTTAATATTAAAAATATAAATATAAGTATAAATATTGAAAAAAGTGAAACCCTTAAATGTAAATCATTTCTCGCTTTCAATTCTAATAATATTTCTGAAAGACTCTTGTAATTTTTCTCTTCAAATGTCTATTTTCCTACTTGTGTGATAAATAGAGGAGTGAAAGAATAAACTTTCTTTTAAATGACTCTTCAAATAGAAACAAATTTATATTATTTTATTCAATATTTCCATCCACCAAAGTTAACTACCTATTTTTTTTCTCGTCAAATTTATTCACACACCATTTTTCCACTCCAACAAATTTAATTACCCTCCAATAATTCTGTTGATATGCTTTAATAATTTTTTTTTCCTATTATGTTTGTCCATTTTTAATAAAGTGCATGCTAGTTGAAAAGACTACTAGAAATTAATAAATTGAACATATAATATGAATTATTATAATCACTTCAAAACACACAACAATTTAAAGAAAAATATAACACCACAAAACAATAATAAAAAAAAGTCATTAGAGCCAAAAAAAAATTATGTAGCCTTTTTTTAAAGGAAAAAACAAATAGTAATTATAACACTTTTCTCTTTAGTAAAAAAATAATATAATATAAATAAAAAAGAGAGAAATCACTTGATAATATAGAAGAAAGAGAGAAACATTATCTCATTTGAAGAATTTTAGTTAGAAAATATTTTAGAATCTTTAATGCTGATGCGGCTACAGATGACAAAAAGTTTGACCTAACACAGCCTAAATTAGTAGGACTTTGATGCGAATACTAAGACCTAGGGTCTGGCTAGGGTTAAAAAATGCAAGCCCAATCATGTTTGGGCTAGGGTTAGGGATTTATTAAAAAACTTGAGCACAACCCTTGCCCTTGAATATTGATTAAAATAAATTTTTAAAGCACATTTAAAAAGTTTAAATATACCCATTTCTTAAAAAAAAAAAAACTCTTGAATGGTCTAAATACACCGGTTCTTCATAAAACAATAATGTTAAGAGTCAAACAATTTGTACAAACTAGTAAATATAAACTGATATGGTATGGAGAAATTTGCTAAAAAATAATAACAATTATCTTTTTCTTTTTAATTGTATGGGCTCATGATGGTTTTTTACAATCAATCTCTCATGCTACATTATTTTGTATATTTTTTTTTATACAAAGTAATTGTAACTCTATCATTACTCATTATAAAAATAAAAAAATAAATATAAAAGCAAAAACCCTACCATTTCACTTAATCTCCTTCTTTTTCTCTTCTAAAAAATGCCACTTAGCTGCCAGCTCCCAATTATCCATAGTCAAATGCAACCCACCAGCCACTATAGTTTGAAATTCAATTTAATTTTTTTAAAAAGTAAATTCTAAAAAAAAGAAAAAATATTTCTTAGTCTTTCCATTTGAATATTATCGAAACTCTATCCACACCCTAAGTCTCCTCTCAATGTTGTAGTAGATTTTCAATTGGTAGAGTTGAATAATAGATTCATTGAATAGATAATGGAACTCACTTTTACTTCAAATTTAAGTTTTATTGATACATTTAAGTCATTAAAATTGAATACACTGGTAGTCTTGCGGAAATACTTTTCCCTCAAGATTTCCTTCGGATTAATCTATAGGCTTTGAGAAAATAGTTAGAATGCCTGGTTTTTTTTTTTTCCATTTACATTGTACTTTTATTATTAGTTTTTTGCATGCATCGTATTTCAATAATTTCGTTTGTATTGAACAAATATTTTGAGGAGTAAGACTTGTTAGATGTATTTTAATATCTTATTAATAAGTTCTCTCGTATAATAGAAAAGGATTTAATTAGAAATAAAAAAAAAAAGACCTTGACGGAACTACATGAAAAGCTAAGCAAAGGCGAGTAACCATGGAAATTAATGAAGCAAACTAAAAAAGTGTGGGTTAATAAGATAATTTGCGCAAGTCAAGTATCATTACTGTCAAAAATAAATAAAAAAGAGAGATAATTCTGACCCAAAAAAAAAAGCCCACTTAATATTTGGGCTCATTTATGAGGATTGGTCCAACAATTGTCCCGCCAAAACAGGGCCGTCTTCATCATTTTCCCGCCAAAACCACAGCCACGGCTGAAAGTAAAGATACACATTGGCCCCCTCGCCGTCATTCTCTCGCTAATCTAACAATTTTACTTACTCTCCATCCCAGCTCCGAAGTCCGAACCATATCCGGTAGTTACAAAATGGATATCAGTCAGCAAGAATTTCAAGAACGCAAGCGAGAATTTTATGATTTCTTAGAACTAAGTGTGCGTATTCATCTCTTTTACTCGCGTCTGTTTTTGTTAATTATGCAATCTTTTTTTTTTCACATTCAATGAGGTAAACTTTCCTAGTTTTGGTTGATGATTAGATATACCAAGATGAGATCAAGGCCATGATCAATCACAAACGCTGCCGCCTCATCGTCAACATCTCCGATCTCTACGCTTTCCGAGAAGACTTGCCTCCCAGGTTAGTAAGACGGGTAGCAATTTAGTTGTTTATTAATTTTTTGTTCAAACGAAGCTAATTTGAAAGTAAAAACCCATCTTAATTGAATTGGTGTTCATCTGATGTGATTTTGGTTTTTGTGGCAAGTTGTTGTTTGGTTGTTTTCTATGTTCTTTTTTTTTTTAAATGTGATTTTGATTATATGATTTGCTGAATTTAGGCTTCTCAAGAATCCAGTTGAGTACTTGCAACCATTCTGTGATGCGGCGACAGACTGGGCACGCAATATTGACCCTAAGTACTTGAAGGAAGGAGAACATATTCTTGTGGGCTTTGAAGGTCCGTTTGTTTCCCGTTGTGTTACTCCAAGAGACCTTCTTTCTCAATTCATCGGCTCTATGGTCTGTGTCGAGGGCATTGTCACTAAATGTAAGCTTTCGTCATTCAACTCTATTATATTAATACTTTCTAATCATTTGCAATTGATTTGAGCCATTGTTTATGCTCATCAGTTTTGCATAGCCAAATCACTAATGATTTTGGAGATATTGAGAGTAATGCATTTTTAATTGTCATATTGATGTGTGTAGATCTAATCTAGGAGTCATCTCATATTTAGGTTCTCTTGTAAGGCCAAAAGTTGTTAAAAGTGTTCACTACTGTCCTACAACTGGGAGCTTTCTTACTCGCGAATACCGAGATATTACATCAAATACGGGTGTGCCAACTGGCTCTATATATCCCACAAGGGTAATATCAGGTTTTCAGCTTTCATAGTTATGTTGTTATTGTTTACAAGACTCCCTTATGGAGGATACTGTTTCAGGATGAACATGGTAACTTATTGGTGACGGAGTATGGATTATGCAAGTACAAAGATCATCAAACCTTATCAGTGCAAGAAGTGCCGGAGAAATCTGCACCTGGTCAGCTTCCACGAACAGTGGATGTCATAGTTGAGGATGACCTGGTTGATTCATGCAAACCTGGAGATCGGGTGGCCATTGTAGGTACATACAAGGCTCTTCCTGGCAAAAGCAAGGGCAGTGTGAACGGAGTATTTAGGTATTTCCAGTCGTTTACCATTGACATTGCTTTTCTTTCTATACAGCAAAATGTTGTTTGGCTTCTGAACTTTACATCTTTTCCCCCTTCAATATAGGACTGTTCTGATAGCTAACAATGTTTCTCTGCTCAACAAAGAAGCGAATGCACCTATCTACACTCCTGAAGACTTAAAAAACATAAAAAAGATTGCTGAGAGAGATGATACATTTGACCTTCTTGGTAATTCACTAGCGCCATCTATATATGGGCATTCATGGATAAAGAAAGCTGTGATTTTGTTGATGCTTGGTGGAGTGGAAAAGAATTTAAAGAATGGCACTCACTTACGAGGGTGAGTTGCTTCGGTTCTCTTATGTCAGCATATGTTTTTGATGGATATCATAACCAGCCATCCATTGTTCTGACCAAATGTGTTTAACTACTCTTCAATCTAATTTTTGCTTTATTCAGGCTACATGTTAATGCTCTTCATACGGTGTGTCTTGTTTCTTTTAGGGATATTAACATGATGATGGTTGGCGATCCTTCTGTTGCAAAGTCACAACTTCTGAGAGCAATAATGAATATTGCTCCCTTGGCCATATCAACCACTGGTCGTGGTTCTTCTGGTGTTGGTTTGACAGCCGCTGTAACTTCTGATCAAGAAACAGGTAAACACCTCAATTGCCTCTAGCAATTTAGCTTACATGTTTCCTTTTTACTTGTCATCCACCCACCTCTTCCCTAGCATAAAACAAAGGAATCGAGTCTCCCACCAAGGTTGGTCAGAAGGATGGATCCCTTGGTCTAATGGTCTTTTACAAGAGGTCTAACCTACAACCATTTTTTGTGGTCATTTAGCTTCACATGTTAATTTTATTGGAAAATATATGAACTTTGATCAGGGGAAAGAAGACTAGAAGCTGGTGCCATGGTACTTGCTGACAGAGGTGTTGTCTGCATTGATGAATTTGACAAGATGAATGATCAAGATCGTGTTGCTATACATGAGGTCATGGAGCAGCAGACTGTGACCATTGCAAAAGCTGGTATTCATGCATCTCTGAATGCTCGATGCAGTGTTGTGGCTGCTGCTAATCCTATCTATGGAACTGTAAGTGGTAATTCAGAGCTACTAAAGTTGGATGTGAATACTAACTACTATATTTCTTCTTACTGATGCTTCATTTGCTTGATTTTATGCTGGTTCTGGGTGGCATGTACAGTATGATCGTTCATTGACTCCAACCAAGAATATTGGACTTCCAGACTCTTTGCTTTCTCGTTTTGATTTACTGTTTATTGTATTGGATCAAATGGATCCCGATATTGACCGACACATCTCGGATCATGTCTTACGGATGCACCGGTATCGGTCTGTAATGGATGGAGGTAGCTCAGAACTTTTCTTGTGTTTAACAGACTGGTGGCCTTGAAATGATGTTTGAAAGTGTTTGCTAACATAATTTAATAATATAGGAGAGGCAGGACTAGATGGGAGTTCAAGGTATGGAAGGGAAGATGAAGTTGATACCGACCCATCCGTGTTTGTCAAATATAACCGAATGCTGCATGGGAAGAGAACACAAAGGGGTCAGAAGCGTGATACTCTCACCATCCAGTTTCTAAAGAAGTATATTCACTATGCAAAGCATAGGATTCAGCCTGAACTGACTGACGAGGTTGTGATTCTTATTGTACTTGTTAGCTCTTTTTTTCTTTTCTTTTTTTGTCAATCTTCTTGTAATTTTCGTGTCTTTCTAAATTGCATGTCTGCTGCATCCTTTCCAATTTAACATAAATTATAGACTTTCTCTTGTGGGCAAACAAAATTTTGTAATCATCTTTGTTGCTTGCAATTTGTCTGGAAGGCGTTCTCACTATTTTATTCACAGGCATCTGAACAAATTGCAATAGCATATGCAGAATTCAGAAATAGCAGTTCAAATGCAAAGGTCAATATATGTAATTAGCTACAATTTATCTTTGGCATAATTATTGCAGTGATAATTTTCTTAGTCATCAGCTATGTTGCTTGCTATTTGTAGACTGGAGGAACGCTTCCTATTACAGCCAGAACACTAGAAACCATAATACGTCTCTCAACTGCTCATGCCAAAATGAAGTTGAACAGGAAGGTACATGATTGTGTCATGTATCAATATGCTTTTCCAGTAATCTGATAAATGATGATATTGCGGAATGTCTGTTCACTTTTATCCTTTGGTTTTCAAAAATTGATTCATCCTTTGATTTTTTTTTATTCTTCGAACTGGGGCAGAGGGAATTTTTCATAATTAGGATCTACTGGTCTTTCTTGTGTTTTAATGACCTGATTGTATGTAATAGAGTTTGTTACGCCAGTGTTCTACACAAAATAGTGTTTGATAAATGTATCTTGGCAGATTTCAAAGTCTGATGTTGAAGCTGCTCTAAAAGCTCTAAATTTTGCAATATATCACAAAGAATTAACTGAGATGGAGGAGCGCGAACAGGAAAGGCAGAGAGAACAAGAGACAAATCCAAGGGCTGAGCACCCTGGCAGAACTGATAGAGCAGACCACAGCACTAATGATAATGAACGGTGAGAATGACGTAAGAATAATCTTGGCTTTTTTGTTGAAATGCACTAATTTTGGAAGTCATGGATTATCCCAAGATCTAGTATTTTTGGTTCTATTGGATGAGTTAAAATTGAAAGTATGCAATTGAACCTTCTCTCTCTCTCTATTTTTCTGGGCTTAGAATTTTTTTGAGTTGCATGATAAGCAGCAATGGAAATTATATTGCGGAGGGAATAGATGAAATATGAAGTAAATCTGATAATGTTTTATGTAAGTTGACTTGCTTTCATTTCTATTTTCAATTAGTTCCATGGATGTAGACGAACCTCCAGCAGCTGTATCCGGTGTGAATGTCTCTCCTCAAAGGTCTGTATGGTAGCAGGCACTTGCTTATCATATTTAAGTTTACCCCATTTTATGCATTTCTTTTGCAGTACATCTCCCTATTAATAGTTTGTTAACTTTTCTTTTGTTGGCTTGCAGAATGGAAGCATTTAATTCAGTATTTGGTCAACATATGAGGGCAAATCGCTTGGATTTGATAACCATTACAGAGCTAGAGGAAATTGTCAACACTGGAACGGATGCCCATTATTCAAGGGCAGAGATAACATTCCTATTAGAGGTGAAGTTGATCTTTAATTAAATTCACAAGAATGAAGTCAGTCACGCAATTTTGATTTTTTTTAGTGAGCATGAGCTATTTTCTATCCCCAAGTCCCGCAATCTGTGTAAGCCTACTTAACTGTAAGTTCTTTCTATGTCCTTCAGAAACTGCAAGATGAGAACAGAGTGATGATAGCTGATGGAATCGTACATATGATATCATGATCTGTTAAGAGGAGCATCCATGATGGAAAAATTTTATAAGGTTTGTAGTTCCTTTAAATTATGAGATTGAATAGATCTGGTTCTACTTTGCTCCCATTCAATCGATTCCCTTCATTTTAACAAAACACTTTTTGCATTTTTGGATTAGGAAATTGCTGACGGAGCTCATTCTCGGAGGGAATCAACAAAATCTCCCTTTTCTTGAGGAAACTGAAAGCTCAAAGCTGGAACAGAGAATTACAGTTTATTGAAGTCGCAGTTCTTAGATACCCCAAAGAGAAGCAATGTATATTTAATTTATCTTTAGTATCTTGTATTGCGAACTCCCTGCAACATCTGGTATGTTCCATGCTTGGTAGGTTATTTGTTTTTGTCTTGGTCCCAGCTAGAGGTGAACGAAAGATGAGAAAAGATTGATCCATCCATATCCATATCTTTTTCAGTTATATTTTTCCTTTCTGTTCAAGTGTTGGGGCACATTCTGAATTGTGATTCTTTGCCAGACTGTAAAATCTTGCTTGCTGTGTAAGTCTAGAATGCGCTTAAGGTTCGTATGCAATACTTGTTTATATGGATTACGAACGAGTTGAGAATGTGAATGCCCTGGGAAGAGTCAATCGTTTGCCTTTTATTTTAATAATAAACAAATCCATGCTTCTTGATTGCTCATAACACGTAGATACATAGCATTGTGGGAATTTGCCTTGAAAGGATCCGCACTATCAAGTTTAGATGAGAATATTTCTTCTTTTAGAAAATATTCTTATATATATTTAGATGAGAATTTCCTATCCACTAGTTTGTGGGTGGAGTCTAAATTTTTTAGAAATTTGTGAACATTAATTTTGAAGTATATTTGTGAGTAATGGTAATATTAATGTCATATAAAAAAATGGTAATATTAATGTAAAGATAATTCTCATTAAATTCAAAAGAGATATTATAATTAGAAAAGAAGTTCTTATATATAAATATATTTTTTTCTTTCCACCTCCATGGTCATAATTAAGCTTCCATTCTTTTAAATTTCATCTCAAAATTAAGTGATGTCCATTCTTATAAGATTATCAAAAAAAAAAAAAAGATTTTTGTTCTTGACATTTGTAAAGCTCCTGGAATTTTTTTTTTAATAATCATCTCCGTTTTGGAGAAATTAAGATTGAAATGAGTGTTATCGTGAAAAATGAGAATTCTGGAGTAGGTATTTGAAAATGGGAACAGAATTTATAAAATTGTTCATCTTTTTTTTTTAATAAAAATAATAATAAAGCAATCACAGTGGAACAAGGCTTTATAATTTGACTACCCCAAATCCAATCAAATAAAAACTTCAATTTTTGAAAAAAGAAGCACAATTTTCATGGAACAAAAACTGATTTCATCACTAATAAAAATTAAATTTTTGCCTCATCAAAATATTTATCGTCGTTTTATCTCTTTATCTTTTCAGGTAACTTTACTTGGGTTAAAAATATAAATTCTATAAAAGGAGTTTTAAACGGGTCTACTGTAAATTTAGTTTTGCCTATACAATATTGGACCATTTCCGGCTTGTAAATATTTTATTTTAGGGTGGAGCTATTTGAACTCACCAAACTACTCATTAGATCCACTTTTAAAAATATTTTTTATGATTAGAACACCCTTAAATCAAATTACAGTTATAGACATTAAAATATAATAAAAAAGAAAAAAACAAAATTTTTACTCTTTCAACCCATCTTCATATTCAACATAATTTTATGGGAAATTATCATTCGTGTACCCTAAAGATACACTTTTATCAAATATACTACAACACTTTCAAGGTGTATCACTCATCCACCCAAAATTGCCAAAATGTATCTAGCCACCACTATTCCGTCAGCCACCGTTTGCAAACTAACATGTCATAAGGGTAAAATTGTCTTTTATGATAGCAGAATCTTTGATTTAAAATGACATGTCGTTCAACGCTGGATGACGATGTCGTTCGCTTCAGAACGACATCGTTTCATTAATATAAAACTACGTCGTTTCAATAGAGCTAAAACATAACAATGAAACGACATCGTTTCATTGTAATTGAGACAAAATAAATGTGAAAGGGAAGAAATTCTTGGCAAACATTCGAGAGAACGCTTCCAGCAGAGGGAAAGATTCTATCTACTGAAAACAATCAGCCGCTCTTGCCCATTTCCGCAGACTTTTCACCAAATACATTAAATATCCTCAAGATTTAAACAAGTGTAGCTGTCGTTTGTGGAGTTTGATTTGAAGAGTTAGCTTGTTTTGCTCGAAGACAGCAAGTAAAGCACCAGTTGTGGGTAACGTTTGCATGTTAAAATTTAAACATGGGACTGTTTTTATATGTTAATTGAAATCGTTTTTTGCTATTATATGTTAATGGTAATGTGTTTACTTGACTGTAGTATGGTGGTGTTTATTTCGCATTTAATTTTTAAAAAACTTGAGTTTGCATTTATAAGTATGCCCTGTTCTGTTTGGTGTCACAGCGTCCATGTCTCCAATGGACTTAGTAATTTCGTTCAAAAGAGAAAAACACAATATTGGCTTGATTCATTCTGAAGATTTTACTGTTGATAGAATAAGAGCTGAGGCATTGAAGATAACCAGTGTACATGGGTTAGATGAAGCTGGAAAAATCCTATTAAATGTGATGAATTCAGAGAACAAAGTGAAGATTGTATTAGATTCTGAATTTGGGTTAAAATGCTTAACTGGGATACATAATTTGATGGGTTTAATTACATTTGAAGTTGATGTCATTCCAGTTTTATGCCCTCAATATCCAGATTCTCCGTTAATACATTCACTGTTGTTTAACCTAGGAATACAGCTGCCTACAGAAGTTATAAATACATTGAATGATCATTTTACTAGAGTAGATTTAGAGAGAGGCACACCAAATATTAGCCATTCAATTAAAGATGAAGATGAATTATTATCGAACCGATCAGATAAAAGAATTGATAGTGATGATGATGATGATGAGGATGAGGAAGTTGTTGTACAGCCACCACCTGCTGAAGATGATTTACTATCGGATTGGTCAGATAAAGAGATTAACAATGATGATGATGGTGGTGAACCATGTGTTGGGTACATGAATGATGTTGAGCCTGTTAAGGATAGCGATGATAATGAGAGTAGTGATAGTGATGCTGATGTATTACTGGATGATGATACCAGGGAAGTCCAAATGGTTGTTAACTCTTCAGATGAAGACAAAAATGCTGGCAGTGTGCAGTTTAGAGATTATTTAGAGAAACATGAGTATAAATTAGATGCTGAGAATGGGTGATGTGTTCAGAGATGTGGGTCATTTTAGAGAAGTGTTGCATGAGGTGATGGTCAGGAAAGGGTTTAACATTAACATAAAATATAGTGAACTAAGGAGATATTATGCAACTTGTAAGGAGCCTGGCTGTCCATGGTTTGTCAATGGTGGAAGATTGAATGACAGAAATGGTTTTTGGTTGCGAGGGTATCACAAAAAACATGAGTGCAAGCTTACGAAGCAATCTGTGAAAGTGACCTCTACATGGATTGCTGAAATGATTAAAGGACATGTTGCTATTGACCCTAATGTTAAGATATCCATTCTCAAGACTTATATGCAGGAAAAATTCAGATTGAAGATTGAGAAGCTAACAATGTATAGGGCTAGAGATAGAGCAAGGATTCTGGTGTATGGTGATCAATCTAAGGGTTATCAGAAGCTGTTTCAGTATGCTACAGCTATTCATCAGGCTGATCCAGGAGCTATGTGCAAGGTGCTTTGTGATACAGTTAGTTATCCTGAAAAATGTCTGTTTCAGAGAACTTTGTTGCTTTTCCAGCACAAAGAAATGCTTTCCTGAATGGTTGCAGACCATTTATTGGAATAGATGGATGCCACTTGAAGGGGAAATATGGTGGAGTGTTATTGGCTGCTGTTGCTGCAGATGCTAACAAAGGGATTGTCCCATTGGCATTATCTGTATGAGAGATTGAGAATACCGAAACATGAGGTTGGTTTCTTGAACACTTACACAATTATTTCGATGATGGAAGGCAGGTAACATTCATTAGTGATAGGCAAAAGGGGCTGTTGAATGCAATCCCAAACATATGGCCTTTTGCCTATCACAGGGCATGTTGTAGGCATGTGTATGCTAACTTTGCCAGAGACCATGCTGGTGCCAAATTGCGAAATCTTTTCTGGAGGGCAGCTAAGAGCAGCAACAAGCATGATTTTGATGAGGCAATGGCACAGATCAAAGATGAAAAGATAGAAGCTTATAATTGGTTGGAAAGAGAACTGCAGGGGTACACTTGGTCTATGCATGCATATGATAGAAACTGCAAGGTGGAGAGAACTGACAATAATGCGACTGAATGCTTCAACAGTTGGATTTTACCTTATAGAGATAGGCCTGTTTTGTCAATGCTTGAGGAGATTAAATGCAGACTTATGAAGATATTTACAAAAAGAAGAAATGAGGCAAATAGCTGGCAAAAAACTATTGCTCCCAGAATTTACAAAGAGCTAGATAAAACATACAAAAAAGGAGAGAAAATGACTGTGCACCCTTCAGGAGACTTGAATTTTCAGGTCATTGATAAAACTTATTATCCAGCTAGAAGGTTTGTAGTAAAATTAGAAGACAAGACCTGTGATTGTGGGTATTGGGAAATTGCTGGCTTACCCTGCTCTCATGCCATGGCTAGCATAGGTTATGCAAGACATGAAACTGAAGAGTACATTCCTTTTTGCTTCACGAAGCAGGCTTATATTAATACTTGCTCAGTTATGTTTAGTCTCATTCCTGATGAGCGTATATGGGAGCGTGGTGAAAGGCCATTGATTGATCCCCCAATTGTGCATAAAGAAATTGGAAGGCCAAAGAAATGTAGGAAGAGGGCAGCTACTGAACCTAAAAAACGCAGCAGGAAATTTTTTGTCAATTGCTCGGTTTGTGGTGGCTCAAACCACAATATAAGATCTTGTCTATTGAGAAATACAACGATGACAGACCGTGTACCAAGTGGCCCAGGTGAGGGCTCTAATATTGGATCAAAGAAAAGGAAAACTGCAAGTACTGCTGGAACAAACAAAACAAAAGGTTGAATTTCTCTTCTTGTATTTCATAGTTCATAACTGCATTTATAAAAGTTTAATTTATTTTTAATTTTGTAATGTAGGAAGGGCTGTAGGTGTCAGCTTATCTCCAGGTGAGGGCTCTAGTGCTGGTGCTAGATCAAAGAAAAGGAAAACTGGAAGTTATGCTGGACCAAATAGAAAAAAAGGTTGAACTTTTCTTGTATTTCATAGTTCATAACTGCATATATAGAAGCTTAATTTAATTTAAATTTTGTAATGTAGGAAGGGCTGTAGGTGTCAGCTTATCCCAAGTCAACCAATCTCAAAATCCTTCACAAGCTTCAGCCGTAACAGGTGTTTTATACTGAGTTTGATGCCCATTTTGTATGGCATAACTTCATTGCGAACAATCTGTGAACTATATATATGTGGTTTTAATTTATTATGTATTTCGTAATGTAAGAATGACTTCAGATTTATCACAAGTGAACCAATCCCAAAACTCATCACAATGGTCTACTTAACAGGTGCTTTGTAATGAGTTTGATGCTCAATTTCAGTTTCCTTAAACTGTGCTGTTTATCTTATTTCAACTGAACTTAATTGTGCTCTTGCATGAGCCAAACCAGATTTTTTGAATATGTTTTGTCTGTTGGAACATGTATTAGAAGAGATTCTTATTTGTCATTTCAATATTTTGGATGTCTCTAATGGATTATTACTATTGAAGATACATTATTTATTGGATGTGTTTTGTTGAAGATATATTTTATTTATTGGATGTGTTCTGTTAAAGAAAATTTATTTCGTGGATGTGTTTTGTTTAGATGATGGTTGTTTTAACTGGATTTTACAGTCCAATTCCAGATTATTATTGATTACTTTCTCATGAACACAGTTACAAATACACATACTAGAACAATTAGAATATATTTAAGCTTTCCCTCAATGATTTTCAGCCTCTTTTTTATTTTCACAACCTCATCAGCCAGCTTTGAGTTTTGCTCGTATGATATCTCCTCATTAGTATTAGGATATATGAGAGATTCAGTAGTTAGCCATTCCCAAAAATCACAATGCTTCGCTCCACAATGCTTCCACTTGCATGACCAAAACATTGCATTAGGATTTTGCAGTGTAGTTGACACCATAGCCACTACCTGCACGCCACACTTGCAATATTTTGGCTGGCATTTCACTTTTTTGTATCTTTTGAATTCATTGACAGCAGAACTTGATGCCTCACTAGAGGCCATTTTCAAATGAATGTTAGGTGTGTGGTGAAAGAGAGTAGGAGTGTGCTGCTGGTGATAAAGGGATAACAAATTTTTTGTTTGTTACAATGTAATGCACGATTGATTTTTGCTTATAAAGGGATGGCAAAGTTTTTGTTTGTTGAAAGGAAATGTGTTGCTGATCTAGCTCATTATATAGCCAAAAAATATAACTGTTATTGTCTCTAACGGATATATTTTTCTTTGCTTGGTTTGTGGGGTATTTCTGTCTTTCTGTGGTATTTTGAGTCTTAAGGGCATATTTGTCATTTCACAATAATTCTGTTAGTTTGCAAACGGTGGCTGACGGAATAGTGGTGGCTAGATACATTTTGGCATTTTTGGGTGGATGAGTGATACACCTTAAAAGTATTGTAGTATGTTTGATAAAGGTGTATCTTTAGGGTACACGAATGATAATTTCCCTAATTTTATTAAACCTAATCATATTTTCATTAAACCCTAATCGATCAAGAGGTGTGATTCTTCTGTCAAGGCATATATTTTAAAAATATTTTTATATTTATTCACTCTTTAAATATTCCTTTTTCATGCTATTGCTCTATCACATGAAAAATTTATGAGCAATCATTTGTCAATTTAAATTTAAATTTATGAGCAATCATTGTAAATATGCAGTCCTTAACTAAGAAATCAAGCATGCTGACATAACTTGATGATAGCAACCCCGAACAAAGGAGAAGCATCCATTTAGACTCCTTATGACTTGTTGGGTGAGCTTTGATCATTTCAGAACTTCTGAATCGGTAAATGGAAATTATATTGTTGAAAACCACCAATAAGATGCCTCCGAAATCATATTCCTTGCGTAACTTTCTTCGGAAAAAACTTTTTGTCGAAAAAACTTTTTTCGGATAAAAAAAAAAGTTTCAATAAAACATTTATCTTATGAGTTTAATGAGTAAAATTACTATTATTATAAAATTTGGGTTTAGTAATGAATATATTATGCTTTTTAAACCCACTAAATTATTCATTTACCAAATAAACTCAATTTTAAATTTTACTCAATAAACCCTTTACTTTATTTAGTGGGTTTATTGAGTATAATAATGAACCCTTTACTTTATTTATTCATTCGTTTATTCTGCGAGAATTATATATATATATATATATATATATATATATATATATATATATATATATATATATCTGAAAAAGAAAGAAGAACATATTGGAAGCGAAGCAACGTGGCAAAGCCATGGCTTTGTAAAATTTAGGGGAAGCCAAATCCCGAAAACTAAACAGACAAATCGTGTGAGTAGTCTATGGCCACTCCTCTGATTCTGAGAAATTGTCCCACTCTCTGCACTCTCAACTCTAACCAACCCCCTCTCCGCACTCTCACATTAACTCTTC
>NW_006262688.1:35013494-35094277 GCF_000493195.1 Citrus x clementina
GGTAATTATTGGCTAGTGGACTAAATACCCGATACTGATATGGAAACCAATTTGGGTTAAGGGATAGGTAGCAGGGATTCAATTTAACCACACCTAAAAGAATTTTTCTCAATTGAATAAGGAGGTGTTAATAAAAAATGGGGGGGGGGGGAGGGGGGGGCTTTAGTTAGTAAATTTCCTATTCTTGATGTACTACACAATGCACTCATTGTTTTAGATGGGACAAAGTGAAATAACTGAGGAAGCAGAAGAAAATGTAAGTGTGAAGCAGAAGAAGATATTTGTGGCTGGAGCAACTGGCAGTTCCGGGAAAAGGATTGTTGAGCAGCTTCTAGCAAAGGGTTTTGCTGTCAAGGCCGGGGTTCGGGATCTGGACAAGGCTAAAACTACTCTTTCCAAAGACAACACATCTCTTCAAATTGTTAGCATCTCAAACTTTCTCAAGCACAGTCAGTTTGTGGGAATTGAAATTTAATTGGGGCTTTTTCTTTTTGTTAATTTTAGGAATTGTATTGAGTTCCTTTTTAATAGGTGAAAGCAGATGTGACCGAGGGTTCTGCCAAACTAGCAGAAGCTATAGGCGATGATTCAGAAGCTGTGGTGTGTGCCACAGGGTTTCAGCCTGGTTGGGATTTGTTTGCTCCTTGGAAGGCAAGTTGGTTTTGTATCTCTTCAGTAGATAATCTGTACTTGTTTTGATTACGTAGACTCATATCCATGTTGAAAGACAACCATTTGCAATTGCTGGTACAACTATGCTCACATCTTTTCTCTTGTCAGTCGTTGCTCTAAAATTTCAATCTGTTCTTGTGTCAATCCATGTACAAATGCACCCATGTTGTTGTACATGGTTGCACATGATTAATCTCACCTGTGTTTATCTTACTTGCTTACACCTTTGTTTATGACTTCAGAAGTGTATTACCAAACGATTATTGGGTTAGGGGTTATAGTTTCATATTTGGTATTAATTCTTGAAATGATGAAATCAGTCGTTAGTCTAGTGGAGTTATGTATACAGCCTTTCATATTAAGTTCCACGGTTTTATCGTTAACATGCATGATGCATCCCAGAATTCAATCCTCCATCTTGATTGGATGCATGAAAATTTGTTGTTTCATACTTTCATCTTCCTGACTATTTGGTAGATTATGCTCTGTAGTTTTATGTAGCTTATGAATTTCAGGTTGATAATTTTGGCACAGTAAACCTTGTTGAAGCATGCCGGAAAAGAGGCGTTAACAGATTCATTCTTATTAGCTCCATTTTAGTCAATGGAGCTGCAATGGGGCAAATACTAAATCCAGCTTACATTTTTCTGAATGTGTTTGGCCTCACCTTAATAGCAAAGCTTCAGGCAGAGCAATACATCAGGAAATCTGGTATTAACTACACGATCATAAGGCCTGGTGGATTGAGAAATGAACCCCCAACTGGAAACATTGTCATGGAGCCAGAAGTAAGGGCATTTATTTAAGAACTTCCAGCTTTCAGATTTCTTTTATGCTTGCATGTGTACCACAAATTTGATTCTTGTATTCTCTCTTTAGGATACTCTTTATGAAGGTACCATTTCCAGAGATCAGGTCGCAGAAGTTGCTGTTGAGGCACTACTTCATCCCGAATCATCTTACAAAGTTGTGGAGATCGTTTCTCGTGCGGATGCTCCTAAGCGTTCGTATCAGGATCTTTTTGGTTCCATAAAGCAAGGATGACTTCATATTTAAAATAAATATGCAGAGGCTAGTGATATTATTATTATTATTATTATTATTATTATTTTGGGTAATTTTTAAAAACCTCTCATGAGTTTTGAGGTTGTTGCAAGTAGATGGCCAAGATCGTTTTATTCGTAAAAAATCCCCTGCTGTCAGTTAAATTTTCTCTTGATTGATAGTTGATTTTAAAAAAATAATATTATCCCTGGTGACAGTGCAATCCTCGGCACGAAAATCACCATTCTATTTTTTAACATTTTTACCCCTACCAATTCTGAATATTTGCAATGTTTCAAGTAACTAATATAACTATTTTATCCTCTTTAAATTGTTAAGATTTCTTTAAAATCCTAAAAAAATGAAAAAATTGAAGAAAGAACAACTACTACCAATCCCATCATCACCCATTCAATTTTTTTTTTTTTAGTCTAGTCAATTTCTTCAAAATTGATAAAAAAACATTCTTCATCGTGATCAACATTTAGCAACATCATCAAGCCTATAACTATACATTACCTAATCCAAAGCATTAAAGACGAACGAGAAAAGAGAGTTATGTGATCGTAGATCAATTTCTAAAGATCGGATCAGGCCACTCTCAAGCTTCCACGTCAGTGCCCTTCTTGACCGGAGAGCAAATGAGCCATTTCAAACCACAGGGATCCTTGACCTTTCCCACGCGCCCAGCCGCCCACTACAACATGCGCCGTTGTCTTTAGCAAGCTTACCCTCAACAACAACTCCAGCTCTCACAACCTTGGCGAGGGCAGCCTCAACATCATCAATCTCCAAGCAGAGGATGCATCCGATTCCCATATTTTTAGTTGCAACAGAATCATCGAAAAAGTCAGAGACAAGAAAAATGGAGCCGGCAATCTCGAATTGAGCTCATGTTCAGCCTTTCGTTTGGTTTCCATGTTGCGGTTGATCTCCACATCACCAAACGCTGTTTTGTAGAACTGAGCAACGTCAGTAACCTTCGATGCTTCCACAAGCAACTACAGCTTCATCCCATGAAGTTGGCCGAGGTAGCAGGAGCAGTCATCTTCACGGTGTAGTTCAGAACATCAGCCATTGAGAGAGTTTTGGTGTATAGACAAAGGGAAAGAACCTGAACTTAGGAGAGAGAAAATCAAAGAGAGAGAAGAAAGATGAAACCAAAGAGACGAAATAAAACAAGAGAGAAAAGGAACTTCACCTATTCAAAATGACAAGTCACTGTGCTAAAGGCAATAAAACGGCAAGTCTTTGATAACATTGTAAAATGTCAATAATGCCCCCAACTAGCCAAACGGTAACCAAAGGAACTAAAATGCAGGGGTCTTTTACAAATAAAACGATCTTGACCATTTACTTGCAACAGTCTCAAATCTCAGGGGAGATTTTAAAAAATTACCCTTATTATTTTTTGGGTTGGTAACATACAAAATAGCATTCCAACCTCATCTTGCATATGCTGAATGCTCTGCTTAAGATTTTTTTCGAGTTGTCTATGGCCAGTGATTTGTCTGCCAGCTCAGAGTTCTGAATCTTCGTACATTTGGATTTTTGTCGTTGGTTTCATGAGTTCCAGATCTGAGGAAGATTAAATTGTGTATCGGTATAACTCTGATTCTTTTGAGTTACTAAAAAGAACAATAATTAATTATTCTCTGGTCTCTGATGCATCAGGTAATCAAAACTTCAGTGGCTTAATACGGACTAATAGAATTGGACACCATGCGAATCTGTGTCAGTAGTAATACTAATTGAAAAGGATCAGTGAAATAGATGATTTTGCAGAGGCTTTTATTATCCCAAGGAAACAATAATCTCTTATTGGATATAAAAGATATAACAGGATAATTGAGGGACCTGTCTATGGTACAGATTCTGTAACAAACATCTCCCGTCATCCCACCAGCCCATTTTCTGTTGTTTAGTTTCTCACTCCACATCCAACCACATCCAACGGCTGATGCTGCAGTCTGTAGCTTACGGATTCTGTAAGCTAGTCAAGTCCATAATTCAGAAGCTCTGGATAATGAGCTTTCAAATTCTCAAAAATAAAAGTCGCAGGAATGAAACGCAAACCGTATGCAAAGAAAGAGGTAAACTAGTCAGGAAGTAACCAAAAACCAAGCCAGAAGAGAAGCCATGGCTGCAACAAGCAAAACAGGAACACCAAAATAGCAAGTGATGAAATTTACAAGAACCAAGCCAAAAGAGAAGCCACGGCTGCAACAGGCAAAACAGGAACACCAAGAGCTGCTCCAATGCTTTCCATTGGTGCTGGTGCGATTCCTCCCAAATCTTCGGCCGCGTTCGTGGCCACAAAAGTGCCAAAAGCCAAAAGAACCATAATGTAGATGGTGAAAGCCATGCTCATTTTGCTACCCTCCATTCTCTCACTAAGTACTCGACTGATCACCTAGTGAGAAAGTTGCAGAAGTGATATTCTTTGGACTCTGCGAGTAGCCGAGTATAATGGAGACTGCGTATGGGTTTTATAATACTGTTTTAGCATATAATTAAGAATCTGCCAACTATACTATGTTGGTTTAACCACAAACAAAATGATTTGAAGGTGATGCGCTGTCAGTCGTATAATTTTTCGTTTCTCACTCCATTAACCTCTGAAACCAGCCTGGATTTAAACTGTTCAATGGCACGTAACCATTTAGCAATCATGCAAATTCTCTAAATACTATTGTTTCCAGCTTCCAGCCATGTTTTTGATAGTTTTAGTGAGGATTAAGGCTGTAGCATGTGATGGTGCAACATTATATAAAAAGTTTTTGGTGAATATGTGTAATCTTATCAGGAAACTTTGCTGTCTACGATATTTATCATGATTTTGATAGTAAAAAATTACGAGAAAAGTGACCAGTAAACGTAATCAATTGAAAGCTTGCTTTTTCGGCAAAAGGAACCACGTTAGAGTATCACCTAGCTGATTTTGGTACCGATAGACGGACAGAAAATGGGCATTATTTATTGAATCTGGCATGTGGTCAGTGGAGCAAAAATAATGCATGCGCACTTGCAATATGTGATTTATGCAGCCTCGTATACTTTTAGGTAACTTGGGTATTATACGGGCTGAGAATTTGGTTTGGCATTCCAACTCTGACTTTCTAGATTCTAAAGAAATAACATCTTGCTGCTAGATGATTGTTAACTTTCGAGAATTTTAGAACCAAGATGATCATTGATAAAACCTGATCCGCTACTAAAATGGATTTTATGTAGAAAATGAATTCGATGGCACTTAGCGGTTGAAAGACATCAACAGTTCATAAAATCAGCCAGAAACATTAATGAGACGTGCAAAATTGTTCCTTCTACGATCTATCATCTATTTCATGTAAAACATGACTACACTGTACAATATTAAATAAGTGTTAGTATACAAAGCAAGAGTTCAAAGATTGAAATATACATTTAGCTCCAAAATTATGGCATTAGGGTGATTGGGAAATGATTGATCTGGTAAATCAATGCCAACTTCAAGAAAAATATTGTCATCACTTTAGATTCATGTCTGTTCCATATTTGATGCTGCCTTTTGCTTTTCCAACAATTTGCGAAGATAGGCCTGTCTTAGTTTCTCCCGGCGAGCTTCTGCTTGTTCTTGCCTGCGCAATTTCAGCTCAGATGCCTTTTCTCTTGCTTGGTTTACTTCTTCATGAACTTCCCTGAAATGGAAAGAAAACCACTAATCAATCGTTGTATGGATCTCAGTGGCATGATGTACAGAGCCTAGCATGTAATAACTGCAATCAGATCAAAAAAATAAAATAAAAGCAAACAATAAAAGAATAATAACCAAATTTTATGTACGAAAGCTGTTATATAAAATAATTTTATGAAATTTACTGTTCCTACACTCGAATTTTGAACAATTATTCAATTTTCATTGGCTCTGTTCTTCTTTTGCATGATATTATATGTTAGCATATTGTTTGTTTGTCTCAGGATGTTAGTCAAGTACACCACCATCAGGAGATAATACGAAAGGAATATCCTCTTTCCAAATTACTCTCTGGTTCTCTCATTTTATAATTGCTCTACTTGTCCTACTTTCCCAATTTTTTTCCAGTTTTCCTATCACAAATACTTATTTACATTCTTTCTATTGTTACCTACTTACAAAAATGACAGTCCTCAAGCTTGTCAATTATGGCCATATTCTCCTGTCACCCCTCCAGTTAATTCTTTTTATTCCTTCTACAAGGTATACCCCGTACATCGACCTAAGAAAGCCTAAAGCCGGAATGTACCCTTGTTTCTTCAATTGACAATATATAGTAGCTTAATTGCGCAATATAGAAATATATTACTACATAATTTCTGTTGCATGAACTCGCAGCCGTTCCACCAAGGATCACAAGCAATTCTAAGCCCACTGAATGGTATCTTTAGATAAAATACAAGTGACAATCCATATATTAGACCCCTACCCACAAATTTAACAGTCACAACGTGTGCCATATAGACTATTAAAATTGCGAGTCAAAACTCCCACATCATGTTTATTTAACCTTCACAGTATGCCCAATACCAAATGTCATACAAACAGAGAGAAAGATAGAGGAGAAAAAAAGAAGAAAAGAATTAAGCTTTACCTCACAAAACGCTTGTGTTCACTGTTGTCCATTGCTCCAGATGTTCGCCCAGGTGCAACAAATTTCATGTTGAAAAGCATAGAACCATTGTCCTCGTGTTCATTATTGTCTGATGGTGCAGCAGTAGAAACATCAGAGCCATGTGGCTGCTGCGATTCCAGCTCTGTACTCTTACGGAAAAAGTCAACACAATACTTCTCCTTGTCTTCCTCATCTGATAGCTCTCCCCTCTGCAGTTTCTCATATAACTCAGCCTTCTTCTCTAATGCAGCATAGCTCGCTGATCCATCATTAGCTGCTTTCAACTCAAGCTTGTCCCTAGATGTATATACACAAGCAAGCATGATTAATCTCAGTAAAAGAATCAAACACGCAATCGCTTAATACGCCGAAGTCCAAGCCAATTATTGGAGCAGTTTATTATTAACTCAACACCACCACTGAAAATTGAATAAAAAAAATCAAAATTTTAAGTGCTCAAACATTAAACGAAATTAGGGTTCTAAATGATAATCCTCATTTATATTAAGTCCTAAATAATTAAATCTTAAAACTTGAAAAAAGAAATAACTAAATAAATAAATATGAAAGAAGAGGGGAGCTACTTGAGAGCGCGGGCGTCGACGCCGGAGTTCTTGAGGGAGAAGGAATCGCATGGAGCGATCTTCTTCTTGGCGCGGAGGAACTCAACATCAGGGCCGTTCAACTCCTTGGATTTTCTAGATTCTTCTTGAGACTGGTAAAGCTGGGCCTTGAGTTCCAAGATGGAGGAGAGACCCACTCCTTCTATCGACCGTTGCTTTTTCGGCATTATTGATGATTCCGTCAGCCATCCCAGTGATTCCACCACCACTCTCTTCTTCCTCTCCTGTTCCTGATCCTGTCCCTCACCCATTTTTTGCTCTTGATTTTGATTTTGATTTGTCTTCTTTGAGATTCACGATTGGGGTTTCATAGAGATGGGATGAGAGCCACTGCTGCTGCGTGATTCTCGCCTTTCTTGTTAATTTCACCGCCGCCCTCTGTAAACGACTTGTCGTTTGTTTTCTACGAATAAAGCCACGTCGGCCCTCGTAAATTCAAAAAATATTCTAAATTAACACTCTGACCTATTTTTGACTTATAAAAAATATGAAACTAATATTTGAGTTTTATTAAATTTTAAATTTTTGCAGTTGGCTGAGTGATTTAAAAAAAAATTATTTTAATAATATTTTAATTAAAAAATGAGTTTTGAAGGTTGATTTTTTAAGTGCATATAATCCTCACCTATTTTATTAAATAATAAGAATAAATGTGTTGCGAATAAGCATTCAACCTATTGATTTGAAAAAAAGAGTAAGTGTTGCTATCATTTTATTAATCATTTATTCTCCTTATATATTACGGAGAATGTTGGGATTATTTACACTCTAAACATTCAAATTTTAATAGAAAAATCTATTATAAATATATGAATTATTATTAAAGATAATTTATTATAAATCAGTATTATTTAATTATTTTGAACACCCCTATAACATATTCAATATATAATTCTCATGCCCTAAATCTTAAAATTTTTATTTCCAGCATAGCAATCAATATTTAAATAAACAATAAGGAAATCAATATTTAAAAAAAAAAAAAGTGACTGTGTATCATTGCTTTTTATTAAAGAATTATTAGAGTACACTTTTTGGGCTTAAATCTAGTTGTCCGCATAGCAAGGGTATCCTGGAAACATTTATTGGAAAGGACAAATATAAAGCTAATTAACGAAGCTGCGAAACTACAAGAAATTAATTGGGGGAGCTACTTATTCTCAAAATGGAGAGCTAAAATGTTGACTCTAAGATCTCTAGCTCCAAGAAATCTAGTTGCACGTTTTTATGATCATCCGCTTCAACACTCTTGGTCTTTCGCCAAGAATTAATCAAAGATTGATTAAAGAAACGGGATGAACAAGTAATGGCAATACACGATTTTTACTTTTGTGCTGAATGGTATGTCCATCTCCATTTTGGTACGTGCATTGAGCCATTCTTGCTAGATTCATCGCAAACCGGATAAAATTGTTGGACAATAATAAGTGATCAGGATTTTCATCTCCATCTTTATTGTTCATCTTCATCCATGTTGCTGTAATCAAATCTCTGATGTGTTCACGAGCATCGCTTTCTGAAGCTCCAGTTTCATGCATGTAACATTGAATCGCTTTAGGAACATCACCTCGTTTCACCTCATCCTAAGATAAATCAAGCAAGAAATTAATATTAATTCATTAGACTATTATTATATACACGCATATATTATATGAATCATAAATTAATTCTTTGGAACATATAATCTAATAGAACAGAATGAAAATCATTAAAAATATATAAGATGATGTAACGTACCGATGATGTTGCCAAATCATTTGCAAGTCGAAAAATCATCGATGGCCAACGAATTATGTTGGGGTATTCTTCTAAGAATTGCAAGGCCTCATTTGTTGGTGGATTTGCAATCAGATTATAAGCATGCAGTAGAATTACAGGTCCTGATACTGAAATCCAAGCATTGTCCATGTATTCCTCAAGGGTTGGGATGTATCCGCTGCTGTACCATTTTGCCTCCAACAAAAAAGATTTGCACATATCTGCCCACTGCAATACAAGTATTATTATAATTATCATCATCATCATCGTCAGTAGCAAAACATTAAAAAAAAAAAAAAATTACATCGAAGATTAATTTATTAAAATTAATTAATTACCACTTTCTTAAGGTAAGGAATGACATGAACTCCTTGATCCTTGAGAACATCAAAAGCCATTTCGTTTGTGGAATTATGGAGAACATGAAAACACTGCTTCATATAATATGGAAGTTGATCCATTGCTTTGACATCCCATCTGAAATCAAATTAATTAATTACAAACCCAATTATATTTTAATTAATTGATGAATATTTATGATAGAACTAGCTAATTTAACTGCAGAGAGTGATAGAGAGAGAGAGAGAGTTTGATAAAAGTAAAGACTCGTGTAGTGTACTAACCTCTCAACGGCATTTGTGAATAGCTCAAGTTCATCCAAGGTACCATACACATCATAAACATCGTCAATAGTCGTAATTAATGCGTTCACCTTTGTGGACATCCTTCTGCAATATTCGAACTGAGGCTCCCATACCTCCCCCAAGGCCCAGAAGAAATTCTCCATTATCCTGTCCCTTGCAAAATGCAACTCTCCAAGACCCGTCTTCCTCCACCACGTCGACACATACTTGAGCTCTTCTTGGTGCGCTGCTTGCACAGCATTAAAGTCCAATTTAGCAAGCTCTACCAAGACTTGGTTCACGTCTGGCCCTCTTTGGTACATATCAATGAACCACCTTGCCTCCAATCTTACCATCCTCCAATGTAATGGAAGCTCCAACGCATGCTCCACTAATGTTGAAAGATATCCATCGTCATCATTGTTATTGTGCTTCACGTATTCTTTGAGATGTGTGGTTGTGAAATTTATAGCTTCATTGAAGATATTGCTCTCTTCTTCTACCAGAAGATATGCAGCTTCATACAGTGCTAAAATTCCTTTGATATCGTCACCGAGGCATGATTTAAACTTCCCCTTCTCGTCCATGAAAAGAGAGAGAGTTCCTACAGCAACACATCTGAATCACACACACACATATATTTAGATAGAACAAAAACTTCCATTGGATTTGGGTACGTACGTACCTTGTGCATGCATATCAAAACCATGCTGTCTTAGGAGTCTAAATTCAAGAGCTACGGCATATAACGAACTTTCTTGTTTTTCCTTGGCATGGTAACTGCTGCGACTGTTTCTCTCGTTATATATCCTACTGAGAAATCTTTTAATTTCGTCCTCAAAGTGATAGGATACTCCAAGTCTTTGCAAATTGTCAACAATCTCCAGTTGATGTAACGCATCCACGTAATCAACCTCTTTATTCTCAAGCATTAACCACACTTCTCCCTTCAGCTTTTCGATCCGTTGGGCATATGATTCCACCTACAAAGATTATCAAAAGATAACACCATTAGTTTTTTTTAGCTTCACATATATATCCTGTCAATTCCAAATAATTAATTGAATCATCACTATAGTTATTAAGCATACCACATATTCATTTGACAGAGACTGAAGGTAATCGTAGCCCCACATAGAAGGCTGATAATTGGCAGATCGCCTATTACTAATTGCCTTCTCACACACGCTGGTAGCATTAGCAGCCGTGCATTGGACCGGAGATGCACAAAAGCCATTGCTATTGCTCATGCTGAAGGATCCGACTAATGAGATGCAACTTCTAGGCTGCAATCTCGTGAAGTTAGCAGCAGGCACTGAAGCAATCAGTTGATGAGCCATTAATTTATTTATTAAAAAAGTAATTCTCCTGAAACGTCTTTTCTCTCTCTCTTTCTCAATTTATTTGTATGCTTCGTAGGTCCAAATTCACTGGGTGCCACAATTTATTGAGGGACCTTGCTATGTTATATACTCGGTATGTAACATAGTAAATTGTTAGGAAATTGATGGGTGAAGAAATGCCGTAATTAAAATAAAATTGGAAAAAAATAAAGAAGAAACACAAAAAGGATATTATGAAATTACGTGATTCGGCTTTTAGCCTACGTTCACGGGGTGAAGACAGAAGGAAAATATTTTACTAGTGAAAAGGAGTTACAAGTATTGTAATATTTTAGCTCACTTTCCAAAACTCCAATATACACAAACTCTCAAAACACTAAAACAAGAGCTTTATTATTTAAACTCTACAAAATTCTTTGCTCTCTTAAATGCAGGAATTGCTTCTCACAAAAACTGAATGCTAAAACCAAAATGGGGGGCTTCCTTTATATAGTCAAAATTGGCTATTATTTTAATATTTTCTTTTTTTCCTTCTTGTGGCTTTTTCAAAGTCGTGTTCTATCCTCCTTTTTTTTTTTTTAATATGGTTGGTGCCGCCCTTAGCAAATGTCAAAAAATGGATGTGAAGTTCTTTCTTTTCTAGAAAGAGTGGCTCACCGCATTTGACATTCTCCCACTTGGAGATTAGATTGGGGACCGATCAATCTCCACACCATCTTTTCTGCTTCGCAATTGTCATGTTGCCTACGTTTCTGCTAGACCACAAGAGGATTTACTTCAGATAAACTTGTCAGCATTGATTGGCTTGGTTAAAACATTTGTTAGATTTTCCTTGGTGTGGATTTTTTGTAAATCCACACTTTTATTTTCCGCTACTTCTCGAACGAAGTGATACTGAACTCTTATATGCTTTGTGCTGGAATGAAAGGCTGGATTCTTTGCAATATGCAAGGCACTCTTACTGTCACAAAACACAGAAATTTTCTCTTGTTTGTACCCGAGCTCCTCCAATAACCTTTGTTATTTGTATCCAAATAGCTTTCTTGCAAGCTTGTGTAGCTGCCATGTATTCTGCTTCTGTTGTAGATAAAGCCACAACAGTCTACAGTTTCGAAACCCAGCTTACAGTTCCCACTACAGTAAATTTAACTTTTAAGACGATATTTTTTACAACATTTTTAAGTTTGGTCACAAAATGGTACTTATTGTGACAAATTTTTGAAATTGTAGCTAATAGTCTAGTCTTGACTTATAATATATTTTGTCACCAATAATTTTTATTTTGTGACCCATTAATTGGTCTCTAATTGAACTTTTTTATGACAAAAATTATTTTAGTTGCCAAAAGACAAAATTTTTTGGTGCAAAAATTTTCCTCCAAAAGTGAAAATTTTGTGACAATATTTCACAATTTATGATAAAATACATGGTTGCGAAATATAATTATAAGAGAAAAAACTATTATGTAACTAAAAGAGGGGTGTAAAATTGGGTAAACAATCTGTGACACAAGATATTGGTCTTCAAAACTATTGTGGTTTTGGCTAATTTTAAGACCATATTTTTTTTGTCATATATAATTACTTATGATGACAAAACTAAGAAATAGTAGTTGAAAGTTTTGTCTTGATTAATTTAATATTTTATAACTAAATTTTTTCTTTTTGAGACACATTACTTGGTAGCTAAAAAATAGGATAAAATATTTTTTCTTTTAATAGTTGCAAAAAGATATTTTTTTGGGCATAAAAAAGGGTTCAAAATTACTTGTGTCCTTTTTAATTCCGTGGAAGTAGACAGAAGGAAAATATTTTACTAGTGAAAAGGAGTTACAAGTATTGTAATATTTTAGCTCACTTCCCAAAACCTCAATACACTCAAACTCTCAAAATACTAAAATAAGAGTTTTATTATTTAAGCTCTACAAAATTCTCTGCTCTCTTAAATGCAGGAATTGCTTCTCATAAAAACTGAATGCTAAAACCAAAATGAGGGGCTTCCACTACTAGAATTATGGTCATCTGCGACCAATAAATTCGTCTGATAAGTGCATATTTTCCATATATTTTGCTTTTAATTTCTCCATCTTTTTCTTATTTTGATCTTAAATATTCTAGTTATTTTAATTAATTTTTAATTTAATAGGGAATTAATTAATATACATATTTTATTTTTTTTATATATTTGCTAGTTGTTTTTATTTCTTATTTTTAATTCATTGTATTATTTTATTGAATAGGAAATTAATTGGAGATTGTGAATAATAAAAAGGCATGAAGAAATTCAAATTGAGAAGGAATGAAGATTAAATTGGAAGACAAAAATCAAAGCAATTAATCCAATTAAGAAATGTTGAATAATTAAAAGATTTAATGTTCTCCAATTGGCAATTGGAGTACACGTGCATGGCATTGCAAAAGTGGAAAGCATTTAAACGGGCCCACAATTGACTTTCAAAAGTTGGAATTAATGGCTTTGGGTGGCGTTAAATTGGAAAAGGATTTCAATTCTAATTGAGAAAGGATTTCTTTGGATTTGTTGGAGAAGAATTCGGTCAACTAGCATTATAAAAGGAGAACAGCTGCTGGACGGAAGGGAAAAGAGGGAGAGCAGGGGCTGATCCAATTCTGCAAGAAGAAAAAAAAACAAGGAAGACGCCAGAAGGAATTCAATTGAAGAAAAAAGGCAGCCGTTTGAATTAATCTCCATGATTGGTTTTGTCAATTCTCTTATTCCTAATTCAATTATGTTAGGTTAGATTTTTATTTGGTTAAGGGTGAATTCAAAACCCTAAACATGATATGCAATTAAATTTAAATTCTATCATTCAATTTATTTAATTGAGATTGTTTATGTTCTTCTATAATTAATGTTCATGGTTTATTCTTGTTTTATTTAAGTGGCCAATTAAATAGGACTTGAATAAATATTATTGCTAAATTAAAATTCTTGATCCGTAATTGTCTTGATATTTTAATCATTAGTAGCAGTTGGAATTAGTGATTTCAATTGAAGAACATAACCTAGGTTAAATAATCCGAGCTTGTGTGTTTATTGTCTAGATCAATCTAATATCTTTCTTTGTTTAATGCTTCCATTATCTTAAATTTAAAGAGCTTATTTTAAATTATTTAATGGTTAGAGATTAGGTGAGGAGCTTATTTTACCTAACGACACACTAAGGAAAGATTGAGACTAACAGAGCTTATTGTTGTCTACGGTTGATAGTTTCAATATAAATTGATAATAGAATTGATATATTATGTGCATGTTTGGTGGTGGCGAATGATCCTTTAACCAAAGTTTTCATCATTATTATTTCTTTCTCCTTTAATTAAAGTTTTTATTAAATTCTTGTTCGTAATTTTAATTTCTTTATTTCTTACTATTTAGTTAAAAATTCATAAACCCCCCTTTTATTTTTAATTGGCATTTTCTTTAATTAGATTAATTTATATTATTATTACTATTATTATTACTACTATTATTTTATTTTAAATCTTGCTTTGGAGTTAATAATAAATATAACTAGCATAGTCTCTGTGGGATCGATCCTTACTCGCTCTGTACTAATTATTTATATTAGTGGTAAGGTTTTAAATTTGGTGCACCTTAACGACACTACCAAATTTTTGGTGCCGTTGCCGGGGAACTAGCGTCTAGTTTGTTTATTATCACTCGTTTTATTTTTATTTTTTTTATTTCTTTTCTCATTTTATTTATTTATTTTATTTTAATTAGTTATTTTTTGTTCTATATTTAGATTTTCATGAGCATAGAGGACATTCGATTGAAACTCGAACAACTTAGAGCAACCTCATCATATTCAGAACTCGATTTTGCCATCCACATTCCACTCTCGAAAACAGAGCCAAGCAGCCCAGAACCCGAACCAATGGCTCAGAATAACAACCGAACACTTAAAGAGTTGGCAGCTCCTAACTTGGACCAGCAACCCTTATGCATTGAGAATCCAAACCCTCAGGTAAAATTTGAACTCAAATCTGGGATGATTCATCTTCTTCCTACTTTTCGTGGTCTTGCAGGAGAGGATCCAAATAAGCACTTAAAGGAGTTCCATGTGGTCTGCTCCACAATGAAACCAGCTGGAGTTTCGGAAGAGCAAGTTAAGCTAATGGCCTTCCCATTCTCTTTGGCGGATTCAGCCAAGGAATGGTTGTACTATCTTCCCTCCGGTACTGTCACTACATGGAATGAGATGCGTCAGCTATTTTTGGAGAAATATTTCCCAGCATCAAAAGCTGGCAGCATTCGAAAAGAAATTTGTGGAATCCGACAGTATAATAGAGAGCCGCTCTACGACTATTGGGAACGATTCAAAAAGCTATGTGCTAGTTGCCCCCACCATCAGATAAGTGATCAACTTCTTATTCAATACTTTTATGAGGGTCTACTGCCTATGGATAGGAGTATGATTGATGCTGTTAGTGGAGAAGCACTCGTGGATGAGACACCAGAAGCAGCCCGAAATCTCATTGCTAACATGGCTGCTAATTCCCAACAGTTCAACACTAGGAACGATCTACTGCCGCCACCTAAGCGAGTCAATGAGGTAAGTACTACTTCTCTAGAAAAACAAGTTTCAAATCTTACTTCTTTGGTGCAACAATTAGCTCTAAGGCAACAAATGAGACCGTGTGGCATATGTTCTATGGTCGGACATGCGACTGACATGTGCCCTGCCATCCAAGAGGGATCACATGAGCAGGCCAACGCAGTTGAGGGGTTCCTAGGCCAACCAAGACAAAGGTATGATCCCTACTCTAATTTTTACAATGAAGGGTGGAAGGATCACCCTAATTTTAGGTATGGGAACCAACAACAAGGCATTCCTAATGTGGCACCATCTCGACCACCGGGCTACCCTCAACAGCGGGTGCAACAGCCTTATCAAGTTCGGCCACCTCCACCTCTTCAAAATCAAGGTACGTCTTTGGAAGATCTTGTAAAAGCTCTCGCTACTAACTCTATGCAATTCCAACAGACTACCCAGACACAGCTCCAACATTTAGAGAATCAAATTGGCCATTGGCCACATCTATGAGTAGGATAGAGGCTAGAACTTCAGGAAAGTTACCTTCTCAACCAGAAATTAATCCAAATGAGAATGCTAGTGCTATGTCTCTTAGGAGCGGGAAGCAATTGGAACCATTATTAGCTAAGCCATCAAAAGTATCCACAACATCATCGCCCTCTGTGACCAATTCCTCCCCTGAGGCTCTTCCTTTAACAAGGAAAGATGATTCCCACTCGACATTGCCAGTCGATCCATCTGGCCAGGCAAGTACCCCCTCACCTCGAATTAAGACTCTCTCTATTCCTCCACCATTTTCTAGCAGATTTAAACAATCTAAGAAAGAGGAGCAAGAAAAAGAGATCCTTGAGACCTTTCGTAAAGTAGAGGTAAATATTCCTCTACTTGATGCTATTAAACAAGTGCCGCGTTATGCAAAGTTTTTGAAGGAGTTATGCAGCAACAAGCAAAAGTTGAGCGGTAATGAAAAGGTAAGTGTAGGAGAGAATGTTTCTGCTGTACTTCAAAGAAAACTTCCGCCTATGTGCAAGGATCCAGGTACTTTCACTATCCCCTGCACTATTGGTAATACCAGATTCAAACGATGTATGCTAGATTTAGGGGCCTCAATTAATGTTATGCCATATTCGATTTATAACTCCTTGAATTTAGGCCCAATGGAAGAAACTGGTATAATTATTCAATTGGCTGACAAATCTAATGCTTACCCGAAGGGGGTTATGGAAGATGTTCTTGTGCAGGTAAATGAATTGGTCTTTCCAGTTGATTTTTATATCCTTGAAATGGAGGATGAGTTGTCGCCCAATCCCACTCCTATTCTGTTGGGGCGGCCATTCCTTAAGACAGCCCGAACCAAGATTGATGTTCACGATGGAACCCTTACAATGGAATTCGATGGTGAAGTGATCCGCTTCAATATCTTTGAGGCAATGAGGTATCCCAGTTATGTTCATTCTGTTTTTGCCATGGATAATATTAATACTTTGGTGCAGGATTTCTTTGAATTATCCGGTAATGACAGTTTTGAAATTGCCATAAGTAAGAATCTTACGAAAAATGATTCTAAGGAACATGCAAATTTGATAAAGTTGGATGATGAGGTAGAGGAAGCTATGGCAATCTTAGATGGAGCAGTCACATTACGCACCAATGGGTATAATGTTTCTTACCTTGAATTGCCTTTATTAAACGAGAAACTTTTTCCTTCAATTGTGCAGGCACCTACCTTAGAACTTAAACCACTCCCAGAACACCTGCAATATATTTACTTGGGTGATAATGAAACACTTCCAGTTATAATTGCTAAAACCCTCACCCCAGTTCAACAAGAAAAGTTAATTAGGGTGCTTCGAGATCATAAGACGGCGATTGGCTGGACCATTGCCGACATTAAGGGAATTAGTCCTTCCATGTGTATGCATCGCATTTTGCTAGAGGAAGGGTCTAAACCAACGAGAGATGCACAACGCCGCCTTAATCCACCAATGATGGAAGTCGTAAAAAAAGAGATACTGAAACTCCTTAATGTGGGGATTATTTATCCCATTTCTGATAGTAAATGGGTGAGTCCTGTGCAGGTAGTTCCAAAAAAATCAGGCATCACAGTGGTCAAGAATGAAGAAAACGAGCTTGTGCCAACTAGAGTTCAAACTGGGTGGAGAGTTTGCATTGACTATCGTAAACTGAATGCAGCCACTCGCAAGGATCATTTTCCTCTGCCATTCATTGATCAAATGCTTGAAAGGTTAAGTGGTCACTCTCATTATTATTTTCTTGATGGTTACTCAGGTTATAATTAGATCGTTATCGCTCCGGAAGATCAAGAGAAAACAACATTCACATGCCCCTTCGGAACATTTGCTTACCGACGCATGCCGTTTGGTCTCTGTAACGCTCCTGCCACTTTCCAAAGGTGTATGATGAGTATTTTTTCTGATTATGTGGAGAACATCATTGAGGTATTTATGGATGATTTTACAGTTTATGGTGATTCTTTCGATAAATGTTTAGATAACCTTACACTTGTTCTTAAACGATGCATTGACACTAACCTTGTGCTTAATTGGGAAAAATGTCATTTTATGGTTAATCAAGGTATTGTACTAGGCCATGTTATTTCTGAAAAGGGGATTGAAGTTGATAAATCTAAGATAGATCTTATACGCTTCTTACCACCTCCCACTAGTGTGAGGGAGATTCGTTCTTTTCTTGGTCATGCAGGTTTCTATCGCAGGTTTATCAAGGACTTCTCCAAGATAGCTTTACCTCTCTGCAACTTACTTCAAAAGGATGCAACGTTTGACTTCAATGAAGAGTGCCAAAGAGCTTTTAAGAAGTTAAAAGAAGTTTTGACATCGGCCCTTGTGATTCAACCACCAAACTGGAATTTACCATTTGAGATTATGTGCGATGCCAGTGACTATGCTGTTGGAGCCGTGTTGGGCCAGCGTGTGGGCAAGCTTCCTCATGTCATCTATTATGCCTCTCGTACATTGAATGATGCACAACTTAACTATTCCACCACAGAGAAAGAACTTTTAGCAGTTATCTTTGCGTTAGAGAAATTTCGTTCTTATTTAATTGGATCTAAGGTAATCGTTTACTCTGACCATGCAGCTATTAGGTACTTGCTCACCAAAAAAGATGTCAAACCGCGCCTTATACGATGGATACTTCTATTGCAAGAATTTGACATAGAGATTCTAGATAAGAGAGGTTCTGAGAATTTGGTGGCAGATCATTTGAGTCGACTTACCTATAACGAAGATGCACTTCCATTGCATGAGAACTTTCCAGATGAGCAGTTATTACATGTAGGTATAGTTACTCCTTGGTATGCAGATATTGTTAATTACTTGGTTACCAGGACAGTACCGAAAGAGATAACCCGTGCACAAAAGGCCAAGATCAAGAGTGATGCCAAGTACTATGTGTGGGATGAGCCATACTTGTGGAAGCATTGTTCTGATCAAGTTATTAGAAGGTGCGTACCCGAAACTGAATTTACTTCTATTCTCACCTTTTGTCATACTTTGGCTTGTGGAGGACATTTTGGACCAAAGAGAACAGCCCTTAAGGTACTTGCAAGCGGTTTTTATTGGCCATCACTATTTAAGGACGCATATTTGTTTTGCAAATCTTGTGATCGCTGTCAGAGAACAGGTAATTTAGGACCTAGAAATCAAATGCCACAATCTCCCATTCTTATAGTTGAGATTTTTTATGTTTGGGGCATCGACTTCATGGGACCATTTCCTTCATCGTTTGGTAATCTTTATATTGTTCTTACGGTTGATTATGTTTCAAAATGGGTGGAAGCAAAAGCCACCCGAACTAATGATTCTAAGGTTGTGGTAGATTTTATAAAGAGTAACATCTTTACAAGGTTTGGAACACCAAAGGCAATTATCAGCGACAGAGGCACTCACTTTTGTAACAGGTCAATAGAAGCCCTCTTTCGAAAATACAACATCACTCACAAGGTGTCTACATCCTACCATCCACAAACTAGTGGGCAAGTTGAGGTGTCTAATAGGGAAGTGAAATCAATCCTTGAAAAGACAGTTAATCCAAATAGAAAGGACTGGAGCTTACGGCTTGATGATGTATTTTGGGCATATAGGACCGCATACAAAACTCCTATCGGTATGTCACCCTACAGGTTGGTATATGGTAAGCCTTGTCATCTTCCAGTGGAACTTGAACATAAAGCATAGTGGGCTGTGAAACAATGTAACATGGAACTGGACGTTGCCGGTCAACAAAGAAAGCTCCAATTGCAAGAATTAGAGGAAATTCGAAATGATGCCTATGAGAGTTCACGAATCTATAAGGAAAAGACTAAGGCTTTTCATGACAAGCAGATCTTGAGAAAGAATTTTGAAGTTGGACAGAAAGTTTTGTTATTCCATTCTCGCCTTAAGTTGTTTCCAGGTAAGTTACGTTCTCGATGGGTTGGGCCTTTTGTTGTTATTAATATTTTTCCTCATGGTGCAGTTGAGATCATGAGCTTAAAGACAGGTAAAGAGTTCAAAGTTAATGGTCATAGGTTGAAGCCTTACTATGAAAATTTTCAAACACTCAATGTAGATGAGGCTCTACTTTATGAACCTGCGTACGTTGATGAGTAAAACTTGAGAACCAGGTCAGGCTGAAGACAATAAACCAAGCGCTTATTGGGAGGCAACCCAATGGCTGGAGAAAAGATTTTGAGAGCACGCCATAACAGATTTGATTTTTCTCCTTCTCATTCTCATTTACTTTACCTACGTTGTGTTGAATTTTGTTTGTTTCTGTTTGTGTGTCTCATCTCATTTTCCCATGTTTAATTCTGTCTTTTGTTAGCTTAGGCTTCCATTGAGGACAATGTAAGAATTAAGTGTGGGGGGTGGATTTCGAACTTAGTTTTTGTTACTTCGTCTTTTTCTTTTTCTAAAAAAAAAAATTGTTTTGAATATTAGCCAGTGATAAGAATTTGATTGACAATGAATATGGTCCTTAGAAAGGGTTGAATATTACCTTAGTTTATACTTGATTCTTGTGTTGATTTCCTCTTAATTGAGATTCTTTAAACCATGAGCACTAATATCAATTCTTTCATAATTTTGACTTAGAATTTGAGATTGACGCAATCTGAGTTAAGAATTTTAGATTGAGTAAATGACTGTTTGTCTTGATTCTTATCTCCACAATACAGTGTAGTATACACAGGCACCATAGTCAGAAATAACTACCTATAACCCTTAAGAGTAAAGCTATCCTTGAGTAATTTGGGTCTATGTACCACCAGTATGTAGAGGATAATCTACCATGAGAAGAAGGCTACCTTAAGGGGTAAAGTGAAAGCTCCTGACTAAAAAAAAAAAAAATGCACACAAATGCCTGTAAAAGAAGAAGAAAAAATTGGAGATCAAGATGATAAGATTAGTTTGACCTATTCTTTTCTTTGTTCGAGGCAAAGGTTGTTGATATTGAAGATTTTGGGAATGAATTTTAATTGAATTGATTCACAAACACTATGAGAATCAAAAGAGAGATGTGATTGACTATTGAATTAAAGTTAGAACTTCGATAATATTTGAAATTTTCTTTGAGCTATATGACTTATACAATCTTTGAGGCTATTTTTATTTTAAATTCTTTTGTTCTTTGTTTAAAAAAAAAAATTGCAATGATGTTTGTGGGTATCATCGCTGAAGCCCTCACGAGACTATAACTCGTCCACTAGGGCCGCCTAGGGGTTTAAAGGCTTGTTGCATACGCTAAATGCAATCGTGATTTCCTACGAAAGTGGACTAGTTGAGGTTTTCTTTTTATTTTTGTTTTAGGTTTACTCGAGGACGAGCAAAGGGTAAGTGTGGGGGAATTTGATAAGTGCATATTTTCCATATATTTTGCTTTTAATTTCTCCATCTTTTTCTTATTTTAATCTTAAATATTCTAGTTATTTTAATTAATTTTTAATTTAATAGGGAATTAATTAATATACATATTTTATTTTTTTTATATATTTGCTAGTTGTTTTTATTTCTTATTTTTAATTCATTGTATTATTTTATTGAATAGGAAATTAATTGGAGATTGTGGATAATAAAAAGGCATGAAGAAATTCAAATTGAGAAGGAATGAAGATTAAATTGGAAGACAAAAATCAAAGCAATTAATCCAATTGAGAAATGTTGAATAATTAAAAGATTTAATGTTCTCCAATTGGCAATTGGAGTACACGTGCATGGCATTGCAAAAGTGGAAAGCATTTAAACGGGCCCACAATTGACTTTCAAAAGTTAGAATTAATGGCTTTGGGTGGCGTTAAATTGGAAAAGGATTTCAATTCTAATTGAAAAAGGATTTCTTTGGATTTGTTGGAGAAGAATTCGGTCAACTAGCATTATAAAAGGAGAACAGCTGCTGGACGGAAGGGAAAAGAGGGAGAGCAGGGGCTGATCCAATTCTGCAAGAAGAAAAAAAAACAAGGAAGACGCCAGAAGGAATTCAATTGAAGAAAAAAGACAGCCGTTTGAATTAATCTCCATGATTGGTTTTGTCAATTCTCTTATTCCCAATTCAATTATGTTAGGCTAGATTTTTATTTGGTTAAGGGTGAATTCAAAATCCTAAACATGATATGCAATTAAATTTAAATTCTATCATTCAATTTATTTAATTGAGATTGTTTATGTTCTTCTATAATTAATGTTCATGGTTTATTCTTGTTTTATTTAAGTGGCCAATTAAATAGGACTTGAATAAATATTATTGCTAAATTAAAATTCTTGATCCGTAATTGTCTTGATATTTTAATCATTAGTAGCAGTTGGAATTAGTGATTTCAATTGAAGAACATAACCTAGGTTAAATAATCCGAGCTTGTGTGTTTATTGCCTAGATCAATCTAATATCTTTCTTTGTTTAATGCTTCCATTATCTTAAATTTAAAGAACTTATTTTAAATTATTTAATGGTTAGAGATTAGGTGAAGAGCTTATTTTACCTAACGACACACTAAGGAAAGATTGAGACTAACAGAGCTTATTGTTGTCTACGGTTGATAGTTTCAATATAAATTGATAATAGAATTGATATATTATGTGCATGTTTGGTGGTGGCGAATGATCCTTTAACCAAAGTTTTCATCATTATTATTTCTTTCTCCTTTAATTAAAGTTTTTATTAAATTCTTATTCGTAATTTTAATTTCTTTATTTCTTACTATTTAGTTAAAAATTCATAAACCCCCCTTTTATTTTTAATTGGCATTTTCTTTAATTAGATTAATTTATATTATTATTACTATTATTATTACTACTATTATTTTATTTTAAATCTTGCTTTGGAGTTAATAATAAATATAACTAGCATAGTCTCTGTGGGATCGATCCTTACTCGCTCTGTACTAATTATTTATATTAGTGGTAAGGTTTTAAATTTGGTGCACCTAGGGATGGCAATTGTACCCGCAAACCCGCAAACCCGCCCAAATCCACCCGTCAAAACCCGCCCGTTGCGGGTAATTTTATCCGTTACGGGCGGGTTTAGTATTATAAATTAAAACCCGCATATGGATGCGGGTGGGTTTGGTATTAACCTTATACCCGGTGGATACCCGCATGGATATCCACCAAACCCGCAATAATTTTTTTCAAATATTTTTAATTTAATTTAAATATAAAAATATATAAAGAAAATAATGTAATTAATCAAATTACCAAATAGCAAAATGCTCAAAGTTGTGTATGTGTGTATATGGCTCATCTCTTATTCTAAAGTCATAACCTAAAGAAAACTAAAGGCATTTCCCTTCGAATTAGTATTTGAAAATATTAATCTTAATTATTATTTTAGGCATTGTGTTAGATGGGTGCTTATGGTGGTGAATAAAATAAATATATTCTCTTTGATCTTGTTTTAAATGATAATATGAAATGTAATTATTATTTTTAGATATTAGTTTGTATTTTTTAAATAGATTTGTATAATTTATACTTAAATTTGAGAATTTGTGTTGAATTGATGTGGAAATTTTAATTTTTCATTTACATTGTTTAAATATAAAATTGAATATGTTATATGGAACTTGAGGTTATTATTATAAATTTATATATTAAATATTTGTGATTTTAAATACGGAAACCCGCAAAAAATCCGCCGGATACCATTGCGGGTTTGGTAATTGTTAAAACCCGCTGCGGGTTGCGGGTGGGTTTGGTAATTTAAATTTTGTGCGGGTTTGGGTTTGGTAATGGCAAACCCGCTGCGGGCGGTGCCCATTGCCATCCCTAGGTGCACCTTAACGACACTACCATCGTCGCAGAAAATATCAAATTCGTCACAAAAAATAATTTGCAACCAAAAAATTATGGTTGCAAGTTGGTCACATTAGGTATGTCGAGGAAAAGTATCCGCGACCACTTCATAAGTTGGTCACAGAAAATAACTTTTCGCGATGAAAAAAATGGTCGCAAAATATAATTTCACTTTGCCTCCGTTACTTTTTTGCAACCAATTATTTCGTCACGGATTTAGAATTTTTTACGACCATACTCAAACTGGTTGCAAAAAATTTAAATATAATATTATGTTTTAATTATAATTTTATAAAATTATAATTTATTTAATTTTTCTTTAATAATTAAGACAATTATAACCAACTTCATGAAAGTAGAAAAATTAAATTAAAAGTTATTATTGATAAAAAAAATACACAAAAATTTTTGCAAATGAAATTACATTATTTAGAACAATTACATAATTGTAACACTTGGAACAATTACATAATGATCTTCAAATAACATTGTAATATTTGGAACAACTATATTTATTCATAAATTTCTTGATTTTCTTCACCTCCTTGCATCTTGATTTTCTTCACCTCTTTGTATATGATCTTCAATATTTAATTTCTACAAAAAAAAGCACAAAGGTTAGTTAACTTCTACACATGATAATTAAATAAAATTATGTAACCAAAAAAAAAAGTTTGTAAGGAAAATAAGCTAGGAAGATAGAGTGAGAACAAGGGAATGAGAATTATAAGAGTGAGAGAACTTAGAGATAAAAATGAAAGAGAGAAGAATAATACAAATATATATAACATACTTGTCTTTTGCGACCACGTTTAAATTTAGTCGCAAAAACTTGTTCAAATTGAGTTTAATTGTATAAGGCGGTTCAATTTCCGCAAAAATATTTCATTTTTAGCGACCAAATAATGATTTGTTGCAAAAAGTATTATAAATATCTTTTTATTATTTGGTTGGCGGTAGATTACCCGCCAAAATCTTTCGACTTTTTGCGACAACTTGAAAGGGGTCGCAAAAAGTAGATATTTTGAGACGAAAATTTAGTTTTGTCACAAAAAGGAAGTTGTACATTATTTTTATCACTTTCTTTTTTGCGACGAAATCTTGAGGTGGTCGCTGAAAGTATAGAATTTGTGACGACAATGTTTTTGGTTGCAAATAAATTAAAAGTAAATATAATTGGCAAATGCTTTTGCGACGAAAATTGTGTTTGGTCGCAAAAAGTGAGTTTTTGTGATGAACTTAATTTTGGTTACAGAAAAATAAGACATTTAGCGACGAGATTGCCCATAATCGTAAAAAGTGACATTCTGTGACAAAAATTATATCGTTACAGAAAATATGATCGCAAAAGAATATAATTCTTGTAGTGTTCCTTTATATAGCCAAAATTGACTATTATTTTAATATTTTCTTTTTTCTTTCTTGTGGCTTTTTCAAAGCCATGTTCTATCCTCTTTTTTTTTTTTAATATGGCTAGTGTCGCCCTTAGCAAATGTCAAAAAATGAACGTAAAGTTCTTGCTCTTCTAGGAAGAGTGGCCCACCTTATTTAACACAAACGAGGAGCATCCACGCATTGCAGGAGAGAGGAAAAGTGGTTGGAACTCACCTGATACAAGGTCAATTTACACTGGGTTGTTACATACAGAGTCTGTAAAGTAGGCACGTAGCCTTGTCCTTTATAGAGGCCATAAACCGTTGCGTATTACACTTGCCTCTTCCTTGACCCTCGAACCTATAATTATTTTAAAATAAGACTTTACCTATCTGATTATTACCTAATCAGAAACTTCTTGGCAACAAGCAATGATGTTTAAAAGAAGAATCCGATTTTCAAATGAGAATGGATTTAAAACGTGATCATATAAGTTGTTTTTCTCTGCCGATACATGCCAGAATGAATTAATTTACATGATATAATTAATGCATAATCATACATTTTTTTACACCTAAAAACCAAAAAAAAAAATTACTTAAGCATACTGCAATCGTGCAATCCCATGGAATATCAAACCATCAGCTGATGAGGATTGAGTGATGCGGGATAAGTATTTAAGTTTAATTATTTTTTATCAAGTGTTTTAATTTTGTCAATTAGATTTTATATTAAAGTTGTATTTTAGTATGTCATTAGAGTTTTTCTATTATTATTTAGGCGGTAGGTAGGATTTAATTTTTGTATTTGAGTTTTTTAATTTGGGCCAGTGGATTTAATTACTCTATTTATAGTAGAGTGTTATGTAATTTGTTTAATGAGCTTGGATTAATAAAAGAAAAAAAGAAAAATTCTCTTTTATAATCTCCTTTAAAATTATTTATGAAAATCTCTTTTATAATATTGTTTAGTTGTTCGGATTAGAACATCATTTAATCTTATTGTAAATCGTGAGATATTTAAACTTTTATTATCTCCATGAAGTATTTTTTTGTATATAATTTTTTTTTGCTTCCATTACCCACTACCTTATTTATAAGGTTGTACTGTGTTTTATCCCCAAAGTTAAAAAGCCTTGTAGCATGCGATTTTTTTCTGAAATTGTTGGTTATCTTATCTGCTGAAATCTGCTATATCTATAAGATTTCGCATGCATGCTTATGATATTAGATAATTAATTTGATAAGGTCTAAAGTCGTACCCTATAAAAGAAACTAAAATACAGATCAAGTGTAAACTGTGCGACTTGATATGTTGATATTTTAGCTGTAACTGTTTGATTTAATTATTAATAATCAGCACCTCGTTATCTCGAGATCACTAAAAAACAAAAAGAAGAAGAAGAAGAAGAAGAGAAAAAATATTTCACAAGGTGCCAGTTAGTCGTGAAGCTGTCTTATGAATGGCAGTGGGAGCTAGCCACGTTATACAGAGTCACTTAGTTGAATTTTGACTGACGTTAACATGTTCGTTCAATCTGCCATATGTATATCTTGCGTAGATGTTGAATTTGTACTCGTGCAACAAATTATTTTTTATTACTATACGGGCAGGCAAATCAGCGTCTTATGTTATTAAATAATCAAGACCGTATGCCATCAGCATCTTGTGTCATTTCTAATCTACCTGTAAATTAACCACGCCTTGTTAATTACGTGTACGCGGTATAAAACCAATAATTTAATCTTGGTTCTAATTATTAATTACTTCCCAAAGAACATGTGCTGAAATGTTGTTTAGATAACTGCCCAACAAAGAAATATTCGGAGAAAATTCTCCGAAACAAACACTGATTTGAGCATTCATTGTTTTGATTATTACCAGTCGCTGCTTTAGTGCAAAACTACTTGGATTTGAGCATTCGTTGTTTTGATTATTCATTGTTTTGGCATCAATTAATAGAGGTAAAAATGTTACCTGGATCCTGAACAAACTTTAATTTTGAGAGAGTATGATATGGGTCCAGCTGCAAGATAAATAAAGCTTCATCAATAACGAAGAATATTGGAGATCTAATTGGTAAAAGTGAGAACCATTGAAAAACGTAGTGTTATTTATTCTTGATCACAATGTAAACAAAAAGGATTAGGATATCAAGCACTGGCTTTGCTGAGCATGAATAAGTTGCAGCTGATAGAAAGCGTCCCAATCCACAACCTCGTCGAGCATTATTAGCTTCACATCTTCCTTCAGCTTTGCCACTTGGCATATAGTTCCCCCTAATTAATGCACAGGAACTTGATCATAATAAAATCATTTATTATATTTATCTCTCCAAATTAACGTAACATTATATAATTAACTAGCAATATAATATAATTATATGTTTGTACCACATAATCACTTCTCAGGGGTTGAACGTACGTAATCGCGGCCCCATATAGAGGCTGAAAATTGGCAGATCTCTCATTAATAATATTAATCGTTTTATACACATTCTGGTGGCGACAGTAGCCATGAATTAATGGAACTCGAGACGGCGAGAAGCCATTGCTGAAGAATCCAACTAAGATGCAACTTCTTCGATCTTCTAGGCTGCCACCCGATGAAAGTGGGCACGGCTACAGTACATGCATGTATGTGATACATGCAAGCAATAAAAAAAGGAAAAAAAAACAGAGCAATGGTTTGGCTTAGGGATGGCAAAATCCGGGTCCGGGTCCGGGTTTAGCCTTTCCGGATCCGGACCCGGATTTTTTCATCCGGGTTCGGGTCTGAGTTCAACCCGGAAAAATTCGGGTTTCCGGATTCCGGGTTTTGAACCCGGATCAATGAATCAATATTAATTTCTAAAATTCTAAAAATAAAAAATTAATACATTTCTAAACAATAACATATTTAGATTAATCAATAAAATTAATTAAAAAATAATATAAAAATTAAATATCCGGGTTATTAAAATTTATTCCGGACCCGGATTTTTTTATATTCCGGTGCGGGTTCAACCCGGCCCGAATTATCCGGGTTCGTCCATGTCCGGGCCGGGTCCGGGTTATTTTGCCATCCCTAGTTTGGCTGCCACAAACACTAAAAAAATAATAATAATAAAATAATAATAACTGGGAGCAACCGGTTGCCCCTTAAATGAATTAAATAATAATAAATATAATAATATTCAATTATAATAAATAAAATAATAATAAAATAATTATTATTTTAATATTAAAGGACACATAATAATAAAAAATTATTTTTATAATAAAAAATAATAATTTCAAGTTTAATGGTATATGAATCAAGTTAATGGTCTTGATTTTGTGTTTATTGGTCCATTAATTTCATTATTTTCATGATTGCAAGTTAATGATCTCATGTATCATGTTTATTACCTTAAGTTTCAAGTTCACTGGTTCCAGGTTTAATGTTTTATATATCAAGTTAATGGTCATAGTTTCATTTTTATTGGTCCATTAAATAAATGATTTTCAGGGTTGCAAGTTAATGATCTCATGTTTCATATTTATTGTCCTAAGTTTCAAGTTCATTAATTAAATGATTTTCATGGTTGCAAGTTAATGGTCTCATGTATCATGTTTATTGCCCTAAGTTTCAAGTTCACACTTTTCAAGTTTAATGATTTAAATATCAAGTTAATGGTCATGGTTTCATGTTTATTGGTCCATTAAATAATTGATTTTCAGGGTTGCAAGTTAATGATCTCATGTTTCATGTTTATTGTCCTAAGTTTCAAGTTCATTAATTAAATGATTTTCATGGTTGCAAGCTAATGGTCTCATGTATCATTTTTATTGCCCTAAGTTTCAAGTTCACACTTTTCAAGTTTAATGGTTTAGATATCAAGTTAATGGTCATGGTTTCATGTTTATTGGTCCATTAAATAAATGATTTTCAGGGCTGCAAGTTAATGATCTCATGTTTCATGTTTATTGTCCTAAGTTTCAAGTTCATTAATTAAATGATTTTCATGGTTGCAAGTTAATGGTCTCATGTATCATGTTTATTGCCCTAAGTTTCAAGTTCACACTTTTCAAGTTTAATGGTTTAAATATCAAGTTAATGGTCATGGTTTCATGTTTATTAGTCCATTAAATAATTGATTTTCAGGGTTGCAAGTTAATGATCTCATGTTTCATGTTTATTCTCCTAGGTTTCAAGTTCATTAATTAAATGATTTTCATGGTTGCAAGTTAATGGTCTCATGTATCATTTTTATTGCCCTAAGTTTTAAGTTCACACTTTTCAAGTTTAATGGTTTAGATATCAAGTTAATGGTCATGATTTCATGTTTATTGGTCCATTAAATAAATGATTTTCAAGGCTGCAAGTTAATGATCTCATGTTTCATGTTTATTGTCCTAAGTTTCAAGTTCATTAATTAAATGATTTTCATGGTTGCAAGTTAATAGTCTCATGTATCATGTTTATTGCCCTAAGTTTCAAGTTCACACTTTTCAAGTTTAATAGTTTAGATATCAAGTTAATGGTTATGGTTTCATTTTTATTAGTCCATTAAATAAATGATTTTCAGGGTTGCAAGTTAATGATCTCATGTTTCATGTTTATTGTCCTAAGTTTCAAGTTCATTAATTAAATGATTTTCACGGTTGCAAGTTAATGGTCTCATGTATCATGTTTATTGCTCTAAGTTTCAAGTTCACACTTTTCAAGTTTAATGGTTTAGATATCAAGTTAATGGTCATGGTTTCATGTTTATTGGTCCATTAAATAAATGATTTTCAGGGTTGCAAGTTAATGATCTCATGTTTCATGTTTATTGTCCTAAGTTTCAAGTTCATTAATTAAATGATTTTCATGGTTGCAAGTTAATGGTTTCATGTATCATATTTATTGCCTTAAGTTTCAAGTTCACACTTTTTAAGTTTAATGGTTTAGATATCAAGTTAATGGTCATGGTTTCATGTTTATTGGTCCATTAAATAAATGATTTTCAGGGTTGCAAGTTAATGATCTCATGTTTCATGTTTATTGCCCTAAGTTTTAAGTTCATTAATTAAATGATTTTCATGGTTGCAAGTTAATGGTCTCATGTATCATGTTTATTGCCTTAAGTTTCAAGTTCACATTTTTCAAGTTTAATGGTTTAGATATCAAGTTAATGGTCATGGTTTCATGTTTATTGGTCCATTAAATAAATGATTTTCAAATTGTCCTAAGTTTCAAGTTCATTAATTAAATGATTTTCATGGTTGCAAGCTAATGGTCTCATGTATCATGTTTATTGCCCTAAGTTTCAAGTTCACACTTTTCAAGTTTAATAGTTTAAATATCAAGTTAATGGTCATGATTTCATGTTTATTGGTCCATTAATTAAATTATTTTTATGATTGCAAGTTAATGATCTCATGTTTCATATTTATTACCCTAAATTTCAAGTTCATTAATTAAATTATTTTCATGGTTTTAAGTTAATGATAACATATTTTATGTCTATTGCCCTAAATTTCAAGTTTCATTTGTTTTATGTTTAATGGCTGAAATATCAAGTTAATGGTCATGATTTTATTTTTATTAGTCCATTAATTAAATAATTTTCATGGTTACAAGTTAATAATGACATATTTCATGTTTATTGCCCTAAATTTCACGTTCCTTTAGTTTCAAAACAAAACCCATCACAGTACTTACGAGAAACAAAGTCTTCCAAAACTCAAGACCAGTCTTTGGAGGCTCCGCAACTCTGGTAGTCCATGAGATCAACATCATCAACGACCCACAAGGCAGGGACAGAGTTGAAGTCCACCAAGGATAGGGAAGATCAGCAACCCCGCCGTTGATCGTTGCCGAAGAAGGAGATCAGCCCGTGCTTGTGCCGCTGTTGATCGTTGCCTACGAACTCCTTCAGTCGCCGCCGTTAATCATTGCCGACTTGCGCCGCTGTTGATGGCCGTGGTGAGGCGTTTGGCGTGTGAGTGAAGCGGGAGACAGTGGAGATGGAGACGTGAGCTGAGGGTGAGCTGTGATCGCGAGGTGAGGAGTGAGTGGTGAGGACTTTTTGTTTGTTTCATTTACCGATTTTACAGGTTCCCTTTCCTTGTAAATTTTTTATTATTTAATACTAAAATGAATCTCAGCCATTGGATCCACTCCACTTAATCCAACGGTAATTTTTCATGCATGTATCCGATATATGCAGGTATTGTAGCATCAGCCGATGAAAGTGCATGAAGCGAGCAGGTGATGAAGGGACGTTTCAGGCGGTTTCGACTTTCGTGCATTATTACTAACAACAATAGTTAAGAAAGATTAATTATTGTGGGGTGTGTGCTTGTGTATGTATATATTAGTGAAACATTTATTATAAACATAAATTGATAGTATACATATATATTATCATGAGACACTAAGGAACGAGTTAGGTCGAGATTTGCCAAAAATTAAAAAGAAAAAAAAAATTATAACATTTATATTACCAGGCAAGTTCTAATAGCATTAATATTACACAAGCTAAAGTCATAGTCATCCTCATCCATACGGGCATAAACATATACTCGATTAAAAATTACCGTTTTCTTATGTGGCTTTTAAAATGAATTATATTATATGGTAGGTTATACAAGCATATATGTTCAGTTCCATTAACATGCATACAATATTAATTATGAGGGGTAAAACGTCTCTCCTCACCTCACAAGTTGGAGAAATTATAAAATACATCAGAGGTATTATGTCAGTTATACAACAAGCAAATGATGTTGTGACATGTGTGTATTTATTTTGAAAAACTATCATGCAAGTGGTGGTTATATTAAATTCAATTACGCATGTCATGTATGCATCAATTGGTTGTAATACATTAGAGATATTCTAAAATTTCTCCACAAGATGGCATACCACCTAGAATATCTAATTTGCATTATCATCCTTCCATATGTTAGTAAGCGGTTGGCCTGCTTAATTATTTGAAATAATTCTAGAAAGCCTTATCCTATTAATACATACATACGTATACACACACACACTACACTCTGTGAGGGGGGACGATTTATCATATCTATGAGTGCAAAAAGAGAAATCAGAACTAATTGCGTACTAATTAGTTGTATGTATAAAACCAAAGAGATAATTAGAACAAATGGAACTTGCCATGCTATTCATAGTGTTAGCCCAGCAATTATTTCTTGCCACGTCACAATGGGAGCTAAATAAGTTCACACACCTGATTTGCTCTTTAGCCATGATGGTTTCTCAAGCTACTTTGCTAAGATAGCTAAATGGCCAATTAGAGCAGGCGGCTTGCGTACTTCTCCGTCCCATTGACTCCACATGTTTGTCTTTTAAAACATGAGAGATTATCATGTTTCCAAAGACAATTTAATAACTACCAGCATTATAGATTTTAATGAGTTAATTAAGACAAGGATTATCATATTGGACATGCCTCACATGATCAGGGGTCACTTGCCTAGCTTTTTAATAGCTCCAACGTTTATTCGCCCACACTTCAATATTGTCAAATAAATTGAATGAACAATGTTTGTCTCGTCAGATAACGGGACAGCCACATCAAATCCGGTCTGGGGTCATCAAGAATCTTCACAAACTACGAGATTTCCAAGTGGCAGGAGCATGCACCGTGCGAACAGATCAAGCAGCCACTTTAATTGTTAAAAGCATTGAGAATAAAAAGTTATCAGATGAGTTGAAACCAGAAACCTGATAAAATTTTTTGTCGAGGACGGTTTGTGCTGAAACTAATAAAATACAAGACAACAAACTAAAACAACTTCAGAGAAGTGGTATCAACGCCGCTTCTTCCCTGTTGATGCTTCCCAAGCCTGTAAAATGTGATTCACTATTTCCTCCACACCAAGCCCATGCTTGACCTGTAGGCGTATAATTCACGCAAATCATTAACAAGGAAAATATGTTGAGATCTCGTAATCTTACAGGCATCCAACTGTTTTTCATAGAGTTGGCAAAATTTAACATGCCCCGATTACCCGACACAAACACGACATAAATAAATGGGTATGGATAGTCAAATTTAACACGATTATTAAATGGGTCAGATCCGAGTCAACACGATTTTTTTCCGTGTCGGGTTTGGGTTAAAATTCTTAACCCATTTACCCGATCAATGACCCGATTATATTTTCTATTTTAAAATAATTTACATATTCTTATAATTAAAACTCAAATATTAGAGACGATTTTCTTTTTTTTATTCTTTAAAAGGGTGAATATAAACACAATGTTTTATTTATAAAATTTTACATACATTTAAAGCTTCAATAGTGTAAATGTGTAAAAATTGATAGACATTTATATTTTATAATATTGATATATAATATTATATACATATATATATATATATATATATATATATATAATTAAAACCTCAATAGTGTAAATGTGTAATATATTGGTAGATATGTATATTTTATAATATCGATAAATTATGTATGTATATATGTATGTATGTAGTTATGTACATACGTATGTATGATAATGTGTAAATATTTGATGTAACTTTTGTTCAATATATAGATATTAAACGGGTTATTGGGTAACCCGATTATTTTTCCGTGTCGGGTTTGGATCTCAATATTTTGACACGATTATTAAATGGGTCGGGTTTGGGTTGACCTAAATTTGACACGAGATGAAGCTGACACGACACGAACACGACCCGATGACCCGTTTTGCCAGCTCTAGTTTTTCAGATCAAGAAAAGGAACAATCTAACAGTTCAAGAAAAGCTCATCTCATAAATTACGAGATTATCAAAACATATAGCCAACTTGATATCATCAGATTGGGTGGGGCCTTTGCCGGCAATTTGCTATAGGTCTCTCTTCTTAGAAAATATCATTACCTCTTGTAAACATTCATGTAATCATTTGGGGTTAACTTGACGGTAAGCAGAATTTCATTGCACATAAAATCATATATGACACGAAGAAGAGAGTATGCACAGTTCAACAATTTGTCCAGACTATGCACGGTTCACAATTTGTCCAGAAGAGACTTCACGAAACTATGTAATGAGTTATGCTTAATATAAAAATGATACCAATGACCCAACCCACCTGAGCGAAGATAAAAGGCCCTCCATCACGCATCCGGAGTGCATCACGCTCCATTACTGCTAAGTCAGCTCCTATTGCTGAAGCAAGGTCAGTTTTGTTTATCACCTACGACAAGATGCAACAACTCATTCTCATTGACAAACAAGGGATGCCATAGCAGCAATAAAAACTGCTACTGATTTATGGAATCATACCAGAAGATCAGCTTGGGTGATGCCTGGGCCACCTTTCCGAGGAATTTTATCACCACCAGAAACGTCTATTATATAAATGATATAGTCTGCAAGTTCCCTGCTGAAGTTGGCAGCTAAATTATCTGCATGCACACAAATTTTCTTATCTATGAATCTTCTCATGCTTAGTTGTAACTGAGATTAACATTCATGACACCTTACAAAAAATTTTGGAAAAAGCAGTTTCTACGACTTAAGCATGTTATATCATGAGCATTACAAATATGTTCGGATACAAGCACCTCTACCAACTGGCACATAAAGATGAGCCAACTTCCTCAATAGTTTTCATTGGTTCAATTTAAAGTTTAGCCAGATTGCCCGAACGAAAAAACGCAGATTGGAAATGTATTTACTACAAATTACCTCCCCCAGATTCGCAAAGAAGTAGGTCTGCTTTGAACAAGTTAGAAAGTTCCTCGAGAGGGCCCAGATTGATGCTGATGTCTTCACGAATTGCAGCATGAGGACATCCACCTGTTTCCACAGCACGTATTCTCTCCTCAGGCAGAGCACCATTCCGCATCAGGAATTCACCATCTTCTTTTGTGAAAATATCATTTGTGACCTGAAGTATAATATACGCTTCTTAATCTATCATTCAACTTCAATTAGTCATTGGAATGATAAAATTAACAGGAGAAAAATATTAGGGATGATTATTAACCCATTTTTCAGTAAGTTCTTGGGAGATTGTGGCTGATCTCAAAGAAACAATTGTTCTTAAAATGTGCAAACAATTTTCAAATTGAGATACTGGACAGTGAAGTACACCAGTTCCTCTCTGCCTCTCAAATACAACAGAAAAGAAGCTGAATTAGAACAGAGAATCTAAACTTAAATTATGTGTCCAGACTCGTGTAGCTAGCAATTCCGCTACGGATATAAAGGAACTCAGTAGGAACATAAAAAGTTCCATATGCTTCAGTATTGACATCATTTTCCTTCTTTTTAGAACTCATTTTTTCCGGATGTCACTTCATCATTTCTTCTTCAAATTGGAATGGAATAATAAGCAAGCTATATGGACACGATAATTAAAATGAATCCCAAAAGTTCATCAGTACTTACAGCTGCAAGACTGTACTTGTCCCGCAAGAATTTACACAAAGCCAGCATTAAAGCTGTTTTCCTGCAAGGCATGACGCAGCAATACCCATATATTTTATTTCTTTCTTGAGACTAGCAACAATGATCACAAACTCACAAGAAAGACAGCCAAACAAAATAGAAAAATTTACAAAAACAAAGGATAAATAACAGTTGCCCACAAATCCAATTAAATACACTTTGAAATTCGACATTCGGGGTTAACAGATCAACAACATTAAATCAATTTCTAAACATGTGCAAAAAAATTTTTTTTTGAAAAAACTAATATCAGCAACAGTAACCCAGACGATATTATGACTCAAGAGAGTAAACAAAACCATTTTGCAGCGGAAGTTTCAGTTTTTTTTTGGGGGGGGGGGATGAAAAAAGAAAAAAGTCAAATTAAAAATTTGAAAGAGAAGGTGAAAATACCCAGTACCAACAGGGCCACCAATGCCAACGGTAAAAGCTCTCTCATTGAAATTTCTGCTGAGAATAGGCGGAGCTCTTCTGCTGAAATAGCCTGGAGAGTAAATGGGTTCGTGCGAGTGTGGCGCCAGTCCATCATGGCTATGATACACCCTTCCGTCTGACCCCACCCATGATGTTGCTGTTGAATCACCATGATTTTTTCTGTTAAATGAAACTATTAGTAATATTTTCCACGAAGAGAACATATAAATGAGGAAAAAAATTAAAAGAAATCAAATCTGAGAGATGAGTTACTCATCGGTATGATCATGATCACTGTCATGATGATGATGGTGGGCGTGGTCATGCGTATGATGATCATGTGAAGCCATTGACTATGAAAGCTTGCAGAGTCCGACTGTGAGGGTGAGTGATCTAGTGGCAGATTGCCAGATTGTTTTATCAGCGCTCATGTCAATGGCGATGGAACTGAAGTTACAAAACTACCCTTCAAAAAATATGCTCAAAATGCGAGCGGAGGTGGACTGTCATGTCCAATTAGTTTATCCTGTTGCTATGCATTATTATTACATTAAAAATCAATCGGTTGGTGCATTTTAAAAATATGAAATCATTATAAGACCTAAGGTTTTTAGGTTGGATAAAAAGTAAGATTAGGCCAATTTAAAGAATAAAAAAATTAGTACAATTTAAAGTTATGTTTTACTGTAGTTTAAATTTTAATTCAATAGTAATAAGTTTATTAATCCTATTTTTACTATTAATATTAAATTTTTATTCAATAATTTTTTAAAATTAACTTGGTTTAAATTTAAGATTAAATGTCAAAATTTTAATTCAACAATTTATTTTAACTAATATGTGAACTGTGGGGAATGTGATTAACAAGCATTGATACCGAGCCATCCTCACTACAGTCTTCATAATTTCAATGAACGTTTTGGACAATGAGTGAGGGTATTCAAATCAGTCTTTGCTCCCCTTAATTCATCCATGTTTCAGCAATCAGTTCTCGTATGTGGTCATGAGCTACTTCTTGGGAAGCTCCAGTTTCGTTCATGTAACATTGAATTGATCTCGCAACATCTCCTCTTTTCTTTTCTTATATATATATATATATATATATATATATATATATATATATATATAAGTGATTAGTTAGTTTAATTGCAAAATTAAGAATAACCAGACTACTAATGAAGCAATTAACTAATAAAATTACACATGTGATAGATACCGATGATGTTCCCAAACCGTCTGCAAGTCGTAGAATGATTGATAACCAACGAACTATATATATGTTGGGCTAGTCTTGTAAGGCCTCCTTTGTAATTGGATTTGCTGTTGAAGTATATGCATGGATTAAAATTACAGGAAGTGATATTGAAACCATGCATTCTCCATGTATTCTATAATTTTTTCTTGGAGAGCTGATATCTATCCGCTATCGGGCCACTTTGCCTCCAATAAATATGATTCACAAGGATCAGCCCATGAACTGTGTGTGTGTGTGTGTGTGAATGCGGGCACTAAAAAGATTTGAGGACGATGGTGGATGCGAATCCTTTAAATCAACTTGACTTGAGCTCATTGATACTCTGCAAAGACTTGAATTATCTTATCACTTTTGAGGATGAAATAAAAAGAATCTTGAATAGGATATACAACAATCATCCATACAGTATACCTCAAGGTAAGGGCCCTGGTTATCATTAATTTCATTACTCATAAACTACATCAAAGTATGGGTATTAATTAATTAGCTACATGTTGAATAATTGATTAACATTTCATCTCGTAGAAATTTGCAGTAGCTTCAGGGATGGGATGAGGAACTCGAAGTCATGCCTGATGAGTAGCGACGACTGCAAAGGAATTTTGGCTCTGTACGAAGCTGCATACCATTTGGAAGAAGGAGCAGATATCTTCTTCCATGAAGCTATAAAATTCACAACCCGATACCTCAAAAAGTTACATCAAAAGACATGACGAGGATCAATATCTGCCCACACTGGGGAATCATGCATTGGAGCTTTCCCTGCATTGGAGAATGCTAAGGTTGGAGGCCAGCTGGTTCATTGTTGTTTACGAAAGAGGACCCGATAAGAACCATTTCCTGCTCCAGCTTCCTAATTTGGATTTCAACAGAGTGCAAGCGACGCACCAAGAAGATCTTAAGTATGCTGCCAGGTGCAATCAGCGCACCTTGTATATTTGATGATTAGTTTGCGACCTTAATTACTTAAACAAGCACAACGAATTAAAGCATTGTACTTAATTATGCAATAAAATAATTACAGTTAAATAACAATTAATACGGTTGATGTTTGAGTTATTGATTCTTACCTATTATCGGCGTAAACTCATCGGCTTTACTAACAGCTACTTTCATATAATTAATAAAGTGGCGGAGGAAAACGGGTCTTGGGAGAAATTTTAGCAAGGAACAAGCAAATGGAGAATTCTTCTGGACATTGGGGGTGATTCTGAACCTCAATTTGGATATTATAGAAGGATATCTATGAAAGTCAATTCCTTAATAGCAATCATTGATGATGTTTATGATGTTTACGATACCTTGGACGAATGTGAGTTATTCACAGATGCTGTTGGTGGATATCCGCGAGGTTCTCTCGCGGATTTTTTCTCTATACCAAACCAATCTGCAACTTACAATGAATTTAAGTTTGAAATAACAAACCTGTATACAACTAAAAAATTTTCCATAATTGATAGATTTTTGTAGGCCATTTTGAACGGATTTACAAGTTCGCAAGTAATTTTGTTATCCCTACACATAAATATGAGTATAAAAAATACTATTTTTCTTAATTTATGACATGTATATTGGTTGGTGTAATTTTGGACGCTTGCATCGCAGATATTTATATTTTTACCCATAAATTGATTGATTTCAACATAAATCATAATCATATATTGATAATCATAGCATATGACCTAGGGTGGGCAGACCTATTCCAATTCAACGAACTCGATCAATTCAATCTAACTTTGAAAGGTTGAGTGGATTATTGTAGGTTAATTAGGTCAATTTTTTTTAACTCAATTAATAATTAGGATGGCTTTGGTTAATCCTACCCACCTCATGTAAATACTAATAATAATAATAACGATATGTTAATCCTCAATTGTAAAACCCCAAAGACCTAAATGGCTAACCTAATTTTTATTTTTTTTATTTTTTTTAATAAAAAATGTATCTACTTCTTTAAACTCTATTTCCAAAGGCATAATCACTCTCTCATATAAGTAAATTTATTATTTTAGAAGTTTAATTTTAAAAATATGTTGGTTTCAATTTCTTTTTAGTTTTTAGTAAACACTTAACAAATCATAATTATAATACTTTCATTTTGTTATTAGACATGATGGTAACTAATTATCTAAAAGTTTTGGATTTGGAATTCAAAAAGGAGACATGGGAAGCCGAGAATAATGCCTAGAAGTTCATTGTCAAAATTCTCTTAATTTTAAGATAATTAGGTTTTTAATTTTTTTTGTCGAACACTAGACAGTGAACAGAATTTTCATGTTATAATAGATTTATATTTGATTTTAATAAGTTTTATTTCAAATTTATATCTTTCCCTTTATTTAATTTTTAATTTTGATTTCACTTTTAATCCAGTCAACACAATCCAACCCGATAATTTAAAGGTTGGATTGGATTAGGTTAAACATATTCATTTAATTGAGTTAGGTTGATTTTATCTCAACTTATTCAATAATGAATTAAGTTGAATTTTCACCAACCCCATCCAACCAAACCCATGCCCAGCCGCATATGTTCCATATGATACGGGATGGGAATTTAGTGAGCAGATAGACAAACTTCGACCGATCCCACAAAATATATACTCCACTCTATGCATTTCCATCACCATTTATGTCTATATACAGGTTCCGTATTTCTGAATTCACCTTCACACTACGTACACAGCTTCTCTAACTTAATTCGAATTCTTCAGTTATTAGCTCTTAAGAGCTTTTATAGTTCTGAACAATTCTAATAGGTTCTTTCATTACATACTAAAATTCAGAAATCAAAATCAAATGATCTTTCTTATAAATAGAGGCCATAAGGTGTAAACAATGCAAAATTTTCATTCCGCTATAGAAATCAATACTTTGGCTCTCTTTCAAACTTCAAAGTCACATATATATTTCATTTCTGTACTTATACAACTACAACCTCTTTTTAAAGTGTTTGATGAAATGCTAAACTTCTATTTTGCAGCTATTAACAGATATCGGGTAATTTCATTTCACAGAGTTAAAAATTAACCCATACCTCCTCAACCTCAAACATCCTTAGATATAATCGTTTATACTTACATTTTACGATGCAATAAGAACCAGGACTGAAATTTTTTCCTCAAATCTTGGCATTGATTAGCAATTTACACGAACAAAATCCAACTGCAGAAGCCACAGCAATACCGCATAAATTTATTAATTATTAAATAGAAGAAAAGAGTAAAAGTAGTAGCAGCAAAGACAGGAGAAAGCTACGGTGCAACGGTGATTATCACCGTTGCACCCAGCCGTTAGATTCCACCGGATCCATTCATCCACGTGGATCCAACGGCTGGATACAACGGTGATACCGTATCACCGTTGTACTGTAGCCGGACCCGCAAAGACAATACCATATATTTTTATCTGATCCTCCTATCTTACATACATATAAGATACATTTTCCTCACATGAACTGTATATGAGTCCCACACATACACTGTTTATGTTAGGAAAATGTATCTTACATGCATATAAGATAGGGATTGCTTATCTTTGTATATATAATCACACACCCCATTAATTCTTTTAATCATTGTGAAATGACTATACTGAGTAGTATTACAAACTTGGAAATATTTTCACACTTTCAACTACACAACAAGGCAAATTCCTATTGGCCAGAAATACCCATTTTAAACAACGGCCATTGCTAGATAGTAGATACATATCATATGTGATCAGTATGTCCCCTGACACCTAAAAAGAAATCCAAGTTTCCCACAGGCAATAAAGTGAGGCCGGTCAGCTATATATATATATAGTCCACTTTTTGATGCATGTTCCATCGTTGGTACTGTAGATGAAGAAAAGGCATCAAAAACTGGACCATGAAATTAAAGCCAGGTAACGTACATACTACATCAGCTAGCTAACACGTTGAAGATGAAATTGAACCATATATGAAATTAATAATCCGAGATTAATTAGCAGCCGGGTAGCTAGTCGAACAAATTCCTGAGAGCATTTCGTTTTGCACACGGCTCCCCCGGCAATGTCACCTTTCCGCGTTCCCTGTCTATCAAATTCACATGAGGTAGAGTGGTACCAGAACCGACCGCTGGTTGCCCATGATCATGGCCTAAGATCACTCCTTGCTTTTGCAAATAATGCCATTTGTCTTGAAACAGGTAAAAGAAAGCAATCAAGGAGATCTGAGCTGTGAAGAGTATAGTCCAAAGCGTAGTGCTTCTTGATGTTTTATTATGGTAGGCTTTTAAGCCCGTGTAAATGTTGATAATCCCCACAAGAGAAATTGCTGTTCCTAATAACCAGTGCACGACGTACCACATACTTCTTCTTTTATTTCCTCTGCGCGCGCCAGAAGATAAATAAATAAATTGATGATGCCAATTGCCATCTGAGATCTGATGAAATTAATTAAGTGAGATTTAATCTTGACTCGGGTGGATTACGCACGTACATACCTCGGAGGCTTGAAGAATCCAATTGAGACCTGCAGCCACAAGGCGCCATAAAGTGCTAGACCTAAACGTTGGTGGTTATTATTGAATGAATTCTCGAAATTCCTAATGGACATTATAGCTCCAACTGTTGCTAGAACCACCGAAAGCATCTGTACATCGAAATTGAAATTCACACAATTAGTTTACTTTTTCTTGCTATATTTAATTATCACAAAAAGGTTGGTTAATTACATTGGTTTTTTGTTATTTATATCAAGTAATAATTGGAAAGACTATAGAATAATGTTAGAGATAGCAACATTTTGAGCCCTAACTTAATATTATGTATTACCCATTTATTATATCAGGAATGTAAAACTACTTATTACTCTATTCTACCATCCAATTGAGATTTAAGTTGAGACACGAATATTAAGATTTCAGCATTGCTATTTTCAAAAATTATAAACATTTTGAGTTCTAATTTAATATTATCTGTTTGAGGGAAAGATGGAAAAGGTAATAGAGCGCCACGTGTCAGCCAATGGAATGATATCAGCACAATCGGAGGTACCCTACATAATCCGAGGTGCCCGACATGACTTGAGGTACCCCGTATAAATAGAGGTACCCTGCACAATTAGAGGTATCCCACACAAATAGAGGTACCCCATACAAATAGAGGTACCCCATACAAATAGAGGTATCCCATACAGATAGGGGTACCCTGCGTAATAGGGGGTACCCCATGTAATTCGAGGTACCCGGCAAAGCGGATGCAAGAGAATCCACCGAAAATATCCGCCATGAGAAACGTCTCCGCCTCCTAAAAGATATCATTTGATTTTGTCAGAATTAAGAATCAAAAGCGACGTGCTAAAAGGAGGGACAGCCGTCTGCTACCTCTGCCAAAAGTGAAGGACACTGTCCCAAGGACAGTGGTCCCTAGCCGCCTACCCGACAGCTACTGCAGAGGTACCCTGGACCACTCTCCAGCGCACGCCACGTTTCCAAAAGATGAGATACGCCGCGAACATGCACATAACGGCCCCAAGAATCATAAAAGCGGTAAAAGGACGTTAGCCAAAAAGGGTATGCCACGTGGCAGCTAAGGTACTCCATATATAAAGGCGCCTAGGTTTCATTCTCCATCATGCTCTCATTCGCCCAAAAACACTCACACTCCAAAAAAGAGGTTTTCTTCAACCTTAAACCCTAATTTACAGAGGGCTAGCTAGCTCTCTTTGCAATAAAAGCTTGAGTTTGCTAACTTGAGCGTCGGAGTGTGAACGCCGGGGTACCCCTGGCTTCACCTCTAACCTCTATTTCATTGTTTTGCAGGCGTGAAGCTCATTTTGAAGGATACCTCTCTTGTTTCTGATCTTCCACCATTGTTACTACTCTCTCTCCCTTTCTCACCTCCCCGCATTTCAGATACACCGCACCGCACACAATAAACTAGTGAGGTACCCCATCTCCCCCAAAAATATAAATTCATTGTTGAAGATTGATTTTGGATTTTCCTACCCCAAAATCAGTTGAAAACAATTGGCGCCGTCTGTGGGGAGACGCACAAAAAGCCTCCTCCACGGTTACCAAACTAGTTGTTGTGTGTACTCCAATACATGGCACCCGACGTACCTCCCGAAGGTTTAATGGGGGATCCTACAAGGATGAGAGAGGACAGCAGCAGTGAAGGCAGTGATCCCGCGAGAAGGGTAGCCCGCATCAGTAAGGGCAAGGGTGTCAAGCAGTCGACGGGTGTTCGCCAAGAAGAAGAACCTATTTCGCACAAGCGTTTTGAGGATCTTGCTCACGCAATACTTAGGGCGGTTGGATCTCGGGCACCCGAAAGTTCACTTCCACCAGTGACGCTAGAAGCTCCACCACCTCAAACGGACGACCAAGCTATGGTCAGAAGAGGGGTACCCGAGGCCAGCAAGCCAAAGCCTAGGCCATCGGGTACCCGTTCTAAGTTTCAAACCATGGGCTCCCGCGACGAGCGTTCCACCGCCTCTTGCAATTCCCGCAGTAGCCAGGGTATGAGGCGTGCAAAGCGTACCCACGAGGATCTCCGTGAGAAGTTAAACGCCAAAAGGGCTTCTCAAATGGCGGCGACATCATCAGGTACACCGAGGGTACCCCTCGAACTTGTGGAAAAGATGGAGAACCTGGAAGCCCAAGTGAAGCTCCTCTCCGAGAAGCAAAACATCACAGCTGCACCAACGCCAATGACCTACCAATCGCCATTCACTATGGAGATTAGGACAGCAGCTCTCCCCGAGGCGTTTGCCATGCCTCAGATACCCCAATACTCGGGTACCACTGATCCCTCGGAGCATGCTGAGCTATACCGTGACCAAATGCTTATTAAGGGTGTAGATGAGAGCGCCATGTGTAGGATGTTTACACACACACTCACGGGCCCCGCGAAGTCATGGTTTCGCTCTTTGAAGGCGGGTAGCATATCTTCCTTACACCAATTGTTATCTGAATTTACTAAAGAGTTTTCCTATGCTTCCACTCAAGATAGGGTAGCCTCCAAACTTGCCTTTATCAAGCAAGGGGAAGCCGAGCCTTTGGCGGAGTATGTAAGTCGTTTCCACCAAGAGGTGCTGCGGACCGGAGCATTTGGAAACCAATACACATTGACCCATTTTGAGAAAAATTTACGGTTGGGTAAGTTATGGCGTTCTTTTCAAAAGAAGCGTCCACTTTCATATGGGGAAGCCCGTTCTCGGGCGTTGCAACAAGTGGAGATGGACGAAAAATGCCAATTGAAGCGCCAAGAAGATAAGGCCGATGTTACAAAGAACAAGGAGAAGCCCAAGAGGGTGGAGGCCCCAATACCGCGGGTGCCCCGAGCACGGAGCCCTCCACGGGCTGCCTTGCGGGGACGAGGGTATAACCCTCAGGGTGCCTCGAGGGTACCCCAACCTCCAAGATCGCCACCACCGGATCAGCGAGAGCCACCGCCGAGGCCTCGGTATGAATCTTACCACCCACTGAATCGATCCCCAGAGCAGATCTTCTACCATATTCGGGATAGTGGCCTCCTCCGCCCTCCTAAGCCAATGAAGAAGTACCCCAACATGAAGCGTAGCCTGAAGTATTGCGAGTTCCATGAGGACTTTGGTCACAGCACAGCCGAGTGCTTCACCTTGCGAGAAGAAATTGAATCTTTGATTCTCAGCGGGTACCTCAAAGAATTTGTTGCTGGCATGAGAGAAGCTCGGAAATCTGCGGAACATGATAAAGGCAAGCGGGTAGCTGATGGCAGTCCTGAACGAGAGGTACCCCTTGGACACAAGAAAGGCGTGTATGTCCGAATGATCATGGGCGGACCGACTTTAGCGGGCCAATCTAGGAGGGCTATCAAAGGCTATGGTAGATCGTTGTCGATAACCACCAATATGGGCAGAGAAGTCAACCTTAATGAATGGGGTACACCGAAGGTACCCCACCATCCCCCGCCTATCCTTTTTACAGAAAAAGATGCGGAGGGCATCTCGTACCCCCACGATGATGCCTTCGTAATTACGTTGAAGGTTGCCACTGGTAAGGTAGCAAGAACTCTCGTAGATACTGGTAGCTCCGTTGACATCATTTTCAAAAGCGCCTTGGATCAGCTATTGATTGAGTCGCCAAAGATCACCCCATATGCTACGCCTCTTATTGGGTTCGCCGGAGATATGGTTATACCAAAAGGCATCATTACGCTGCCCGTTACACTTGGTAAGGTACCTCACCGTGTTGTTCATATGATTGATTTTCTTATTGTAGATCACCCGGGTGCCTACAATATTATATTGGGTAGGCCGTTCTTAGTAGCAACTAAAGCGGTGGTATCCATGCACTATCTCGCCATGAAAGTCCCGGCCGCCCAAGAAGTTATCACCATTAAAGGGGACCAGCAATCGGCTCGTGGATGTTATTCCGTGGCCTCCAAAGTCACTTACCAAATAGCTTCAGATCCGCCAATGAAGGGGTACCCTAGTGGCAGCCAGCCCACACCTTCCCCCTCAAAGCGAGCACTTGCTAGACAGCGGAGAACAGTACTGAAAAAATCTCCTCAAGTAGCCCACCCACGAGAAAAGTTGGAGTTTTCACCAAGGGAGATGGAAGCAGTTACGGGGGATAGCTCGAGGGTACCTCACGGGGACCAGGAGGAGCCCAGATGTGAAGTTGAGGCACCTTTGGATCCCCGAATATTGAAAGATGAAATGCGGGGTACCCCAGTTGAAGATCTTATTTCAGTCTCGATTTGCGCCACCGACCCAACAAAGACAGTGAAAGTAGGCTCCAACCTCTCGAAGGAACAAAGGGAGAAACTCATCACCTTCCTATGTGAGCACCTCGATGTATTTGCTTGGTCCCACTCGGATATGCCGGGTATCCCACATTCTCTCTCATGTCACAAACTCAATGTCAGCCCGCATAATAAACCGGTCAAACAGAAGCGTCGCGCCTTCAATCAAGAGAGGTACGATGCAATTGAACAAGAGGTAGACCGCCTATTAGTAGCACGGTTTATTCGGGAAGCAGTGTACCCCGATTGGGTGTCCAACGTTGTTCTTGTCAAGAAATCAAACGGAAAGTGGCGCATGTGCGTGGACTTCACCGACTTGAATAAGTCCTGCCCCAAGGATAGCTTCCCGCTTCCTCGGGTGGACCAGCTGGTTGATGCAACAGCGGGGCATGAAATGCTTAGTTTTATGGACGCCTTCTCCGGGTACAACCAAATCCCGATGTACGAACCCGATCAAGAGAAAACAGCCTTCATCACCAACCGGGGGTTATACTGTTATAAGGTTATGCCGTTTGGTTTGAAGAATGCCGGGGCTACCTACCAGCGGCTAGTGAACAAAATTTTTAAAGAACAAATCGGGCGCACCATGGAGGTGTACATAGACGACATGATCACCAAATCGGTGCATGCGGGGGAACACCTGGGGCACCTCAGAGATACCTTTACCGTTTTGAGAAAACATCAGATGCGGCTAAACCCTGAAAAATGTGCATTCGGGGTAACCTCGGGAAAGTTTCTCGGTTTCATGGTACAACAACGGGGGATTGAAGCCAACCCCGATAAAATTCGCGCAGTTCTTGACATGAAATCGCCAAGCACCATCAAGGAGGTTCAAAGCTTGGCAGGCCGGGTAGCTGCTCTGAGCCGCTTTATCTCCAAGGCTACCGACCGGTGTAAGCCCTTTTTCAAAGCTTTGAAGACCGGTAAAAAGCTCCAATGGACACCCGATTGCGAAGAGGCTTTCCAAGAACTGAAGGGGTACCTCGTGAATGCTCCACTACTTGCCAAACCTGAGCCGGGAGAGGTGCTGCTGCTATATCTCGCCGTATCCGAGCATGCCACCAGCTCTGTGTTACTCCGAGAGGATGATAATGGGGTACAACGACCTATTTACTACACTAGTAAGGCTATGGTTGATGCCGAAAAAAGGTACCCCACCTCTGAGAAGATCATTTTGGCATTGGTTGTCTCCGCACGGAAGCTCAGACCATATTTTCAGGCTCACACCATTGCAGTCGTCACCAACCTTCCCCTCCGGCAAATCCTTCAGAAGTTAGACATGTCCGGAAGGCTTCTCCGATGGTCCCTCGAATTAAGTGAGTTCGACATCATCTTCAAGCTTCGTTCGGCGATTAAAGCTCAGGCCATTGCTGATTTCATTGCGGAATTCGCCAATGACTCAAGTGGTGAAGGCGATCTGAGATACCTGTTAGATACCCCACCTACCGATGAAGAGGAGCAGGTCTGGGAAATATATGTGGATGGTTCCTCTAACTCACACGGAAGTGGCGCAGGAGTTATTATAATCGACCCGAACAAGGTGAAAATATGCTACGCCCTGCAATTCGGATTCAAGGCTTCAAACAACGAAGCCGAGTACGAGGCAATCATAGCAGGGTTGAGGATGTCGAAGGCTTTGGGAGCAAAAAGGGTACACGTCAAGAGCGACTCACAGTTGGTGGTAAGCCAGATTACCACACAATATCAGGCGAAAGAGGAAAACATGAAGGGATACCTCGAAAAAACCAGAGAATTGATGTCCCAATTTTGCGAGGTTAAAGTGGAAAGGATACCCCGACTGGAGAACAGCGAAGCCGATACCCTAGCAAAAATGGCGTCCCTTGGTGTAGCTCAGTCAGCTGGCCCCATCACAACAGAACATATACCCGCCCCCAGCATTGATCTCCTAGAGCCGTTGGAAGTAGGATCACTGTCCAACGAGGTACTTTGGATGGAGCCTATCATAAGGCACCTCAAGGATGGAGACCTCCCCTCAGATAAAAGTGAAGCGAGAAGACTAAAGTATAAAGCTGCCCGGTATTGCCTGATCCAGGATACCCTATACAGAAGAGGGTTCACTCTTCCTTACCTTAAATGCTTGGGAAGCGACGAGGCCGAGTATGTCATGAGGGAGATACATGAGGGGATTTGTGGCAATCATTATGGAGCACAATCACTGGCGCAAAAAGCTCTCCGTCAGGGGTACTACTGGCCAACCATGCGGGAAGATGCCAAGAATATGGTACGAAACTGTGACAAATGCCAAAGGTTCGCCAGGGTACCCCACCTACCCCCAGAGAAGCTAACAGTTATATCTTCCCCTTGGCCCTTCGCTATGTGGGGAGTGGACCTCATTGGCCCGTTACCTACCGGGAAGGGGCAAGCAAAACATGCAATCGTGGCGGTAGATTATTTTACAAAATGGGCGGAAGCGGAGCCACTAACAAGCATCACAGAAAGGAAAACCACCGAATTCATTTGGAAGAACCTCATTTGCAGATTTGGAATCCCTTATGCAATTATCAGTGATAACGGCAAGCAATTCGATAATGAAAAATTTCGAAGCTTTTGTTCGGAGTTGGGGATAGCCAACCGATTTGCTACACCTGCCCACCCCCAATCTAATGGGCAAGTCGAAGCCGTTAACAAGATTATCAAAGGTATCCTGAAGAAGAAGCTAGAGGAAAGAAAGGGAGCATGGGTAGACGAGCTACCTGGCGTACTGTGGGCATACCGGACTACTCAAAACACCTCCACCAGGGAGACCCCGTTTTCCCTCGCATTCGGTGTTGACGCAGTGATTCCTGCAGAAATCGGGGTACCCTCTCACAGGGTTGAATACTTCGATGAGGCCGAGAACACCTCCTTGGTTGCTTCAAACCTTGATTTGGTGGCTGAAAAAAGGGCTAGAGCAGAACTGAGGACAGCCATATATCAGCATCGCATTTCGGGTCTATATGAAAAAAAGGTACGCCCTCGATCCTTCAAGAAAGGAGACTTGGTCTTGAGAAGGGTAACTCAGAACACTAGGGTACCCTACGAAGGTGCTTTCGGGGCAAATTGGGAAGGACCTTACCGCATCGACAAACCCGTTGGGACAGGTGCATACAGGCTACTCCACATGGATGGCACAATTGTGAGGCACCCCTGGAACGCTGCAATGCTACGGAAATATTACTAAAGGACAGTGTCTCAACCTTTAGTCTTTTGCTGTTATTTGCTTTCTTTAATGTTTTTGTGTGATAGGCCAAGTAGGGTACCCCAAATGCCCTATGTTGTTCAGTTACAACTTTAGAGTTTCTTTAATTTTCAAATGAAAAGAATAGGAGGTCTTGCGGTCTCCCATTCTCCTCAGGGTAACAAAGCTAAGTCATGTATTGATCAACGCTTTCGTTATCTATAAATGCATTTTCTTTCTCAACAAATATGATGTGAGTTCTTCCTTTATTTTTCGCCACTTCGATCTTAGAATGCAGATTACATTCATTTATCGCCATTAATATACCCTCGCATCTGGTTATATGCAATTCTCGCCATACGCTTGTCAGTTATGACTAACCTATCACAGGACCAGCCAAGGTACTTGATATGCCTAGATCGTGACGATCTGTGTAAAGCCAAGATAGGCAATGGAGTGAACAGCCCAGGGGTAGCCTTTCTGCGGAAGCATGACAAAGCTACCTAGACAAAGAGAGGGAGGGTCAAAGAGGACCCGAGGGTGAAGAAAAACCGGCATACCCTAGCGGCACGAAGTTCGGCTTAGGTATGAGAACACCCACACCTCCGTCCTCGTACTTTTGCAAAGTATGGGATAAGCTATTCAAAAATTCGGAGAGCACTTCGAAAGAATAAGAAATTGATTGGTTGGACCAATTGAGCACTTTCAATTTTTGATCGAGATGTCGCGACGATGTTTTGATTACCTATTTGTGGAAAATCCGCCATGGTTGCCGAGGAGGGCATGCACCAAATTCGCCGCTCAGTGTAAACCAGCAGGCGCCTGATGTTGAATACTTGTTAAGGTACCAGGGGTACCCCATTTTAAAAAAAAATGATGAAATGAGAGGTACCCTAGGAATTTGTAAGATAACAGTTTAGCCAAGCATTCGTTTGCAGAATAATGCAAAGTACAAGAGGACTAGATGGTATGGTATCATAACAAAAGAGAAGTCTCAATAAAACAAAATATCCCGAGAAACCAAAAAGAAATAAACAAAGTCCAAATAGCAAAATGTGGATAGATCCGATAAACAAGAGCACAGTGAGAAGGCTACACCGAGGGGGGAACGCGATCCCCAACATCCGTCTCTAAAGGGCGATCGGCAGAAGACTCCGAGGTACCCGGAATATGAGCCGCCGAAATAGGGGCATCCGAGGCGGGCAACGACTGAGGCTGATGGGGTACCCCAGGCGACCCAGAAGGGGTACCCGACCGTGCCTGGGAAGACTTCTTCCGCTCCGCAATTGTCTTCAGAATGGCAGCCTTGTTGACAAATTTCTGCACGCGGGGTACCTCCAACGCCGGATCCACACTCCACACCTCCGTCATGATGAGTGAGAATGCATCCTCCGCCATCGTCTTTTGCCGAGATAGCAGATCCCCGTTGGTGGCCCTCAACTCTTCACAATCCTTCTCCACCCTAGCTTTCTCTTCCGATAGGCCAGTAATGCGTTCTTGCAGAGTTTTAACTTCTCGAGCGAGCTGATCCTCACGAGATTGACGGCTTTGAAGCTCACTCCTTAACTTGTCGACCTCTGACTGTGCGGCAACAAGGGAGTCGAGATCCGGAAGGCAGTGGCTAAGGAGAAAGGATGCATGCGGGTCATGCAAGACATGTTAAATATATGTGTATGGCGAAAAGATCAAATAAGTGAAAAGAAAATGATGAAGAGTACACCCGGGGTACCCCAAGAAAGCCTACCTCTTGGGTAGCCCTAAGTGCTTGACCATAACGCTGGCTCAAGCTCATCTTGTCAACCTCTTCAGCAACCTCGGAGGTGACATTTTCAGCAGAGTAGTAAAAGTGGCGAGCCAAGTGCGAAACCTCCTTGTTAGAAGCCGGGTCTAAGTCACCCTCACGTAACTCATCGGGGAAAGTAGAAACCAGCCCGAATTTTCTCTTCTTCGAGCGAGGGGTACCCTTTGACCCGCTGTGGGAGGTACCCTGAGATTTCCCCTTTGGACCGGGAGCTCGAGGAGGTCGGGAGCCTTTCGGGGGTACCGCCGAATCCTGAGATCCGGAAGCACCGCCCACTACCGCTTGGAAGAAGGCGTCGAAAGCATCACCCGTCGATTCCATGACTGCACCCAATGCACAAAAGTTATGTTAGCTGGACAAGTACTAAGTACTGCAAAAGTAAAAATAAGAAATGGAAAGCGGAGAAGCGAAACGAAGAATGCAATAATAATGGGGTACCCCAGTCCCATAAGTAATAATAGGATACCCCCCGACACCCAAATCATACATGAGTCACCCCCAGGAGCAGATGTAGGACTTCGGTCAATCAGCCCCGCTCTCCATAATCGGCTCTCCTCCAGCACATCACTACCCCTCTGTGCACCTCGAAGCCTGTCCATAAATTTCTTCACCTCTCTCCCCACCTCCTGAACTGGGCATGATCCTTTAGCCCATGTCACACCTGTGAAAGCATAAAGAACTCAAGGTTAGTGAGACATTCAGGCGAAAGATTCCGATTAAAAACCATAAGTAAGGGAGATACTTACAGTCTACATTGAAGGAATGAGAAACCTCCACGGGGTCGCCCTTCTCACCTAGAGTCTCTGTCCCCCACCTACCCTCAGCGACAAACCATCCCTTTCGGTAACCCTTCTTCAAGGCAGGGTTCCCCTCAACGATGTGGCCATGATCACCCCAGGGAGAGAAGTAAGCAATGCCGGGACCCTTAGGCTTCTTGAATTGGTAAAGGCCCCTCAACTCCCGAACAGAAATGTCGCGCTTCACGACCTCCAACCATAACACATGTAAGCCCGTCAGTGTCCTCCACCCTGGAAGGGACAGCTGCCCAGGAGCTACCCCCAAGTAATTAAACATTTTCATAAAGAATGGTTGGAGGGGCAGGCGGAGTCCTAGATCGAAGAGGTCGATATGGAGAGCAATCCCATCAGACTTTGGACACTCGGGTCGCTCATTCACATGGGGTACCCTAAGCTGGACAGACGGAGGAATATTGTATTTGGCTCTAATTTGCTCCAACTCCCCCAAAGTAGCCCTTCTAATGCCTAGGGAAAAAGGGTTGCTAGATTTTGAAGGTGTGGCAGGGGGAGATTTAGGCGGTTGGTCCGAGGAATGAGCTGGAACCTTAGGCTTGGTTGGCTTACCCTTCTTTCGAGGATGGGGGGTAGGCCGTCTACTAGGAAAGTGTGGGCTGACACGAGGGGTACTCCTAGGAGGAGGGGGCTCAGAACGAGAATTGCGACTCCTAAAGGAACTAGGGGGGGACCGATCCCCCTCGCTGATGGAGATGTGGGAAGGGGAACCCGTAGGAGGGTTGTCAACCCCACTAACCCCAACTTTACGTCGCTTCATCGGGGGTCCCGTGTGCTTTTTGCCCATCTACTTTTCCCCAACAGCACATCCACAAATTCCCCAGCAATACACCCAATAATACACCCAACGATACACCCAACAACATATCCACAAGCCCCCAACAACACATCCAACAAGCCACACGTTTTCCAAACAGCAATATATCCATACCAAGCACCATCCACCACACATCAACCACCAAATGCAAACACCAACCAACAAAACAAAAAACAACAAAAACAAAAAATAAAATTTTCTCAGAGTATACAAAATAGCGCCACGCTGAATGCGCCAAAGGAGGAGAAGTAATGAGGGATACCTGTGATTCACCAATTCAGCAGATCGGGATTGAAAATCGTGGCAAGATGAAGCTGCAGGCAACCAAAAACAGTGAGTAAAAATATGCAAATATAAAAATAAAAATAAGCTTAAATATATATAATTATTTATAAATAAGTAAATAAAATGAAGAACGAAGAAGCTGCAGTAACCGGCGTCGGCTGTAATGGCTGCAACCACCGAGAACCAACGCCGACCGCCGCAGCTGCAGCCACTGAGAAGAACCGACGCCGGAAAAATGCAAAGGAGGACGTCGGCCAAAAAAAAAAAAAAGAGAAAAATCGAGAAGCTGCAGCCGCTAAACTAACGCCGGAAACCACCAAACCGACGCCGGCTGCAGCCACCGAACCAACGCCGGCCGCAACCACACCAAACCGACGCCGGAAATCACAGAAAAAAACACCAAGCCGAAACGAAAAAGAGAAGAAAAGGGAAGGAAGAGAGAAAGCACCAAGGGAAAAATGAAGAAACGATGAAGGAGGGGTTACCGTGTGTATCGCCGGACTGAGATCTCGCCGTGAGCCGCCGGAAATCGCCTTGAACCGACCAGATCTGGAGCCCAAAACCGCCACTGCAGCAGCCGAGATCCACGCCGGAAAACGTACCAGATCAACGCCGGCCGAGAGAGAAAGAGAAAGAAGAAAGAAAGAAAAGGAAGAAGGAAAAGAGAGAAAAAGGAAGGAGAAACGTGAGAAAGAAAATGGGAAAGAAATAAAAGAAAAAGAGTAAAGGGAGAGTAAAGCCTAGGGAAGATGAACAAGGCTAAAAAAAAAAAAAAAAAAAAAAAAAAAAAAAAATAAAGAAATTTTTATTTTTACCTGTGATAATGTTGATCCAGTTAGAAGAAGAGACGAAATTATGGAAGAAAAAGGCTACTGGAAATAATCAATTTTTGGGAGTTCGTTTGGGGATTTTCAAAACTTTGACACACGTCAGGAGTTTTAAATTCAACCTGACAGAACACGTTGCTCAAGAAAGGAGTTCAGGGATGTTTGAGTGAGATTTGTATTTTCAAAATTCAAACTGCGTGTCAGACGGCTGCCACTTCCCAAGAAAAAGGAGAGAGACATATGAAGACAACTGTTCGTTCTCATCGTGTAAAAAAAAAAAAAAGCGGGAAAAGGAAAAGACAAAGAGAAGATTTTTAGTTTGAAGTACACAAAGTTTAGTCAAGGGAAGAAGCTAAGCAAGGTACCCTCCGGTCCAGCCGCATCGCCACGTGTCACTCATACAATAAGTTTCTTTTGCCTCCAATACTTCTCGCCAAAAAGAAACTAGGGGGATGTTGTTTGAGGGAAAGATGGAAAAGGTAATAGAGCGCCACGTGTCAGCCAATGGAATGATATCAGCACAATCGGAGGTACCCTACATAATCCGAGGTGCCCGACATGACTTGAGGTACCCCGTATAAATAGAGGTACCCTGCACAATTAGAGGTATCCCACACAAATAGAGGTACCCCATACAAATAGAGGTACCCCATACAAATAGAGGTATCCCATACAGATAGGGGTACCCTGCGTAATAGGGGGTACCCCATGTAATTCGAGGTACCCGGCAAAGCGGATGCAAGAGAATCCACCGAAAATATCCGCCATGAGAAACGTCTCCGCCTCCTAAAAGATATCATTTGATTTTGTCAGAATTAAGAATCAAAAGCGACGTGCTAAAAGGAGGGACAGCCGTCTGCTACCTCTGCCAAAAGTGAAGGACACTGTCCCAAGGACAGTGGTCCCTAGCCGCCTACCCGACAGCTACTGCAGAGGTACCCTGGACCACTCTCCAGCGCACGCCACGTTTCCAAAAGATGAGATACGCCGCGAACATGCACATAACGGCCCCAAGAATCATAAAAGCGGTAAAAGGACGTTAGCCAAAAAGGGTATGCCACGTGGCAGCTAAGGTACTCCATATATAAAGGCGCCTAGGTTTCATTCTCCATCATGCTCTCATTCGCCCAAAAACACTCACACTCCAAAAAAGAGGTTTTCTTCAACCTTAAACCCTAATTTACAGAGGGCTAGCTAGCTCTCTTTGCAATAAAAGCTTGAGTTTGCTAACTTGAGCGTCGGAGTGTGAACGCCGGGGTACCCCTGGCTTCACCTCTAACCTCTATTTCATTGTTTTGCAGGCGTGAAGCTCATTTTGAAGGATACCTCTCTTGTTTCTGATCTTCCACCATTGTTACTACTCTCTCTCCCTTTCTCACCTCCCCGCATTTCAGATACACCGCACCGCACACAATAAACTAGTGAGGTACCCCATCTCCCCCAAAAATATAAATTCATTGTTGAAGATTGATTTTGGATTTTCCTACCCCAAAATCAGTTGAAAACATTATCTATTACTCATTTATTAGATCAAGAATGTAAAATTACTTATTATTCTATTCTACCATTTAATCGAATAATGCAACATTAATTGATATTTAAGTTGAGATAGAAATATCGAGATTTCGCCATTGCTATTTTCAAAAATTGTAAACAGAATGTTGTGGATGCAATCATTAAAAGCTAAAGTGTCTAAAATGATGATGAATAAGTGCAACAGATCAAGATTTATGATAACATCTTGGGATTCTATAAAAGAGAGAATGGTCTTAATTAAATTAAATTTCCGAACAATATTAATTTTTCCTCCTTTTAATTTATTCTTGTCTCCTTGGAATCATAAGAACAGACCATACCACTTTTGCAGAAGAACAAAGAAGATCTACCTGCAAAATAATATGTAGGTAGAAGAAAACTCTGGCCTTTATCACACTATCCACTTTATTGGACATTCGTATTGTTAATATCCCAACAGGCGTCAAGAATCCCATCGAAGCCCACAAGAGAAGACCATGAACTGCAATATGAGATGCCGTCTGAGGACCCATCTGCAAGAAAAAAAGAAGAAGAAGTAATGTTTAAATGCTTAAACCCTAATATTCCCACCCCCCCCCTCCCCCCGCCGAAAAAAGAAAAAAAGGATTGTACATTTGAAGAGAATTTTAACTGATAAACTTGACAAAATTAAAGTTCGGTTACCTTGTATAAATTTTCTTGTATGCTCTTGTGATTCCTGGATTTGCTAAACTCGTCATTGGAAAGGCATCCAACAAACGGTAGAAAAATAACATAACATGAAGGGACGATGAAAGCTGCTACAAAACGAAAAAATTTCATTCTCTCTCTCACCTCACTCAGTCACACACTCACAGAGACACAAGCATTTAGCTTTTCATCATTCTTTATGTAGCAAGAGGGACTTTTAAAATATAAGAAACTTTATTGGGTGGTAATAAGAACATTTCAGATAAGTTAATAAAGTATTAAAATGCATCTTCTTTTTGCATAAAGAAGCTAAAGTGCTATGATTGCTGCATTCAAAAAGCTACATGCTAAAACTCTGCCCCTGTTTCTTTTTGCTACGATAACAATTTACAATTCTGTGCGATTTATAAAATTTCTAGGTGTGTATGAATGTGACCATTCTGAAAAGGGAGTAACGAAACAAGTGGGAGGTTATGAATAGTCAATGCAGATTTTCAACGATGTGGGGTTGACATTGCTATGCTTTTTGCTTTCATAAAGAGGAATGTGAGATGGCAAATCGAACTAGGGTCAGAGTTTCAATGGAGTGCGGATTGACAAGGAAGTCAATTAAAGCGATTTTTTTTTTTTTGTGACAAATGTGATTGATGAAAAGAAAAAGAGACCTGCGAATGAAATTGCCCGATTGAGAAGAATTTTTTTTCTTAATATTGTTATACATGACTGTAGGTATTACAATTAATATTTACAAACAGATTCTATAATTGGGACCTTCTTCGTGGCATGTACTCTTCTGAAGCGCTGCCCAAATTCTTCAAACCCTCTTAAATATTCGAGGTTTGTCCACTCTACTCACATTTCGTGAAGAATAGACTGTCTCCACTTAATTATTTAATAATTGAAGAAGGATTGTAAATAAGCCTCATAAATGTTTTTATGGAGGTTCGAACCCTTGCACTCATTATTATAAGTGCAAGGGTTCTCCCACTGGACCAAATGCCCATTGGTCGATTGAGAAGAAGTTAATATTGAAGAACAACTGAAAAAGACAACAAAATGAGAATTAAAAAGACATGAGCATCACTACTTTATTTATGATACGTCTAAGGCTTAGCTTGGATTTTCGAGAGAAATGAACATGCACTACTAGCTAGCTAAGATTGCTTGGATTGCTTTAGCATTCGTCAAGATCTTAACGGTACCAACATGATAATGATGGTGAAGAGAAAAGTTTGCATGGATGGGTACAAACACCTGTAATTGCTGCCTAGCTTCAAAGTCTGGCTACTGGACCCATGTGACCCTTGTCGTCGAGTTAGCTCCCCTAATCATTTTGTACAGCAAATATTGATTTGCCGTAGTGAGATTTATACAACACCAATACTCGGGACATGATTTTATTGAGTTTATAATTATTAAATACACTTTCGAGATTGATTTGCTAGAGGCATCAGCCATGCCTTGCTTGTTCACATTACAATAGTGATCAGGAGCTAGCTAGGTTCATCATGAATCATAGAAAGTAAATAAATTGCTGGTGACCGACATGTGGGCTAATTACAACATGCACAATCTCGATCCAAGGTCCCATTTGCAATCGAGCACAAGCTATTGATTTCTTTATTTTCATGATAGGGACACTGAGCTTGAAAGCTTGAAAGACACAGATAGATCTCCACATCCCTCATGCCTATTGATTTTTCCCTTCAATTGCATGATAGTTTACTTTCACCGCATCATTGAAAATACATTGTTTTGACCTCTTATAATCAATATTTAATTAACTGCACAAAAGGATTATCTAAATGCAGGACCAAAAGATTAATAGCGAAAAGTGTTAAAGAAACATAGATGGTCGATATCTGTAATCCGATTGTTTGATAATCAAAAGGATCATAGCAAATATTATAAAGTCTTGGTAATCATTGTAATTGTAATATATTTAGTTCAGGAACTTTTTGATGGGCCAGAAGTAATAATAACAGGTTTGGTGGGCAGTCAACATCTGTCTGATCGAATTTAGTACACTAACAATACAAATTCTCTGTTTGTTTTCCCCTTCCAAACTCTAGTAATTGTAATCTCTAATTGTCGAAAACGCAATGAACGTATTCATCCAGCAGCTAGCAGATAACACATCTGATTGATCGGTCACAGTCACATGATATTTTAGAGTGTCGGTAACACGAGCTCCAAATAAAATTTTACTATTTATTTAAATGTTATATTAGCATAAGGAATTGAAAAAGACTTTTAAAAAAAAATATATTTCTTTTTATATTAATTTTTTTAAAACCTTTAATTAAATATTATATTATTTTTTATATCATATTTCAAAAAAAATTAAAAGAATTAATTTCTCCACACTTCTTATTTACGAGCTACTTTTATTTAAAAAAGAGCTAAATTAGAAGAGTCGCTCCACAAATAAAGATTTAAGGTGGCGTTTGGTTTTAAGAAAGGGGAGGAGAGGAGAGGAGAGGACTCTAAAAATTAATTGCTATTGTTTGGTTTCACATTAAATTTGAAAGGAAAAGAAATTACATGTTTTTTATTTGGATAAATATACCCATTATCTTTAATGTTCATATTGTTAACAAATAAAAAAATAATAAAATTATGAATTAATTTAATATAGAAAATAACTTAATAACAAACATTTAATTTTATATTATATTTTTAATTAATTCATTATTATTTTATAATCAAAATAAGTAACATTGCATAGTTAGTTATTTGTTTAATTTAGTTTGTAAATTTTTGTAATTATTGAAAACAACCATACGTTATCCTATTGAAAATACCTAGTTAAATAGAGAATTTTATTTTTTAAAATAAAAATTACGCCGCCGTTGACCGCCATCTTTTATCATGTTAAATATATAATAATGATTAGAAATGAATGATTTACTCATTGGAAGTGTTAATTTTTGTAGAAAATGCACTATATAGTTGGAAATATGAGAGTTACAATTTTTCCAAACATTTAAACAAGATTTGAGGTGAATAAAAATGTATATTAGTATTTCCAACTTCATACAGTTGTAGATTGGCTCATCGGCTCATGAAGATTCCATTAGTACCGATTTTTATGGTAAAATGCATCTCTAGCGAAACTCCGGGGACGGTCCAACAATTCACCTTAACGCTTTTTTTTTTCAAATAAATTATCCTATTATTTTTAAAAAATGAATATAAACTATTTGTACTTTAACTTATTTAAAATTAATTTTATTAGAGGATATTATTGAAATTTTTGTATTCCAATAAATGAGGAATTTGAAATCCTTATCCATTGATAAGAAATACAAATTCTTCAATTTGATAGAATTGAATTTGAAATCCTTACGCATTGATAAGAAATACAAAATTTGATAGAACTGAATTTGGTCCAACCAAACAGTGGAAAGTGGAAAAGAAATCAAATTCTTTTCCTCTCCCCACTCCTCTACCCCAAGCAAACATGGCCTAAGAGTAGAGCTAGTCAATTCTACCATACTCCATTTAATGCAAAGAATAATATTAAAAAAATAATTTCGAACTTATCCATCCTCTATTTTTTTTTTTTGGAAAAAAAAAATAACAAGTGAATATAAAACATATAACCAGCCTCTAATTGCATATGGCGGTCTCTGAAATTTCACCAATATACCAAAAAATAAGAAGACAATAATATAAACAAGCACAAAAAATTAAATTAAAAGGTAACCTAATTGGAAAACCAAACATTTAATAGCATCCAGTAGCAACATAAACGGTAACAAAAACATAAATTTTGCAATCCCAAAGATCAGGTTCGCTAGTCTCATAATCTAATATTCTCAACATAAAAACAGGTATCCGTTGAACAAAAACAACTGACATAAAGGTAACTACCAAACATATCCTTAGAAAAATAGATAGATATCCACTGTTAAACCCTCTTGAAGTCTCAATTATCAAATGATAAGAGAGTTACATAAACAAGTTAGGCCTTGTTGCCTTGTATGTGGTCCTCAGCTTCCTGCTTGGTGGTCTCACCTTCCTGAACACCAACGGAAACTTGATTTTTGAATTGTGGAACTGCTTGGTGCTTTCTCTCTTGCATAGCTTCGCAGGGATGGTAGCAGTCTTGATAATTTGAATGCAAGGAGACCTGACCCTATGGCGAGAAGCCATCTCAGTGTACATCTGCTCCACAGCCCCGTTCAGAGTGGTATCACGGTACTCCTTGTACATATTGTGATAACCAGTTCGACTCTGATAACGCAACCAGATGCCATAGTTCTTGATCTTGGTTGGGTTCTTCTCAAAAATCTGCAAGAGATTAAGATTAGATATTAATGGAAATCCCTTGAAATCTGTACATTTTAATGTTCCAATAGCAAAAACCCGAAATCAGCAACTAATCAAGCCCAAAAGAATTCAAGAAGCAACTAAAGTTGCATTAAAATTGCAGTCTTCACTAATCAAAATTACACATGCATAGGCATAACTCAAAATATGGGATGAAGACCTAATAATGGCACATAAACAGAACAACTTGAATCAAATTGAAAGACATGTGATCCAATCAAGAAGCCTATTAAATTGAGAATCTAATTCACAAAACACAACATTTACCAACACAATTGCTCATTTATCCTATTAGGTTTAATCAGTAAGTCACTGAATCACTAAGTGAATAGAGATAAGCAGTCAAATAAGAATCCATAATAAATTATCAAATAAATGATTTCAGAAAAATTTAGTTTGCAGTTGCAAGATTTATATGATCAGATCACATATCAAATTCTCACCAGATAACTACCAAATAAAACTACTCAACACAAGAGATCAAAGTAATTTGGCAACAATTCTTATTTCAACAGAGAATTTACAGAATATTCTAAGCCATACGAATAAACATGTACTTAACTATAAAGGTATTAAAGATGCACGATAGAATTTTAACAATGGCCAAAAAAGGCTAAAGCACAACAACAATAAATAATCACACAAGTAACTACTGACTTCCTAATGAAAACAACTACCAAATAAGCAACAGAGCACCCTGTGAAATGTGTTAAAAAAATAAGAGGTATACCTCGTTAATGGCAAGCATTTGACCATTACTCTTCTTGACCTTCTTGAGCTTTCTAAGAAAGTACCTGATGAAAACCAAACAACATGAGAAACCCACCAACATACCAGCTAAACCAATCTCACTCCAATCATTCAATAAAGAAGACTGAATCCATGGAACATGAACAAAATCACTCACCAGAACTTGGACTTGGCTCGAACCTCATTCGTGGCCCACAACTTCATCCTGTAAATCTTAGGATGCTCATCGGACTCAGTTGGAAGAGCTCTCCCAACAACCTGATACTGGTGAAACTGCACAACAACCCATAACGAATTCCCATCAACAAACACCCTAAAATCCCTAATAACTCTAAAGAAAACATAGCTATAACAAACGGATATGATCCACATGAAGCCCCCAATTAATTATAGCTCATACAAAATGAAGAGTTCTACCAAATAGCTCAAAACTCTGCTCCCCCTTTGGCTTACAAAAGAGCTAAATTTATTTTTTGCAGGGCATACTAACTAATCAATTACAAACACCTAAAAAATTGCAGCTTTTTATTTTTTCATCTGAGAACAAATTTAAATCGTAAAACAAGCTCATATAATTAAAGGTTATCAGTAGATCTAGGAAGTGAGAGCAATAACGTACCCTGAAAGTGACCATTTTCGAGGAAATACAAGATGTGACGATCTCCGCAGCGTAACTCTCTCTCTCTCTCTCTCTCTCACTCTCTGTTGTGGAGGAAGATGGAACTAGGGTTTTCTTTTGGTTTTATAGCGAGGAAAACCCTAAATGAATAGTTGTAAAAGTGACGCCGTTTGGTCCCCGAGTTAAATGAAACCTGGTTTTTAAAAAATACACGTGGCGTAACGAAAATATTTACGACTATTTCTTAAAATCCTAATTATTTATTATTCGAAAAACATCCAATTACTTATTCCTTTCTAAAATTATTTAGTGAATAAAAAAAATTTATGTAATATTCTGTTCTACTAACATATACGCTTTGCATTCAAAATTTAGAATGAAGAATATAATGTAGGTTTATTAATAAATTGAGACATTTTTTCGATTTTCAAATACCATTGTGAAATTTTTATGTAATATTATTTGTCTAAAGAGATTCAATATTTATCTCGTTCATGTGGAAGAAAAAAAATATATTTGTTGGGATGCTTTTTTTTTTTTTTTGAAATGATACATATAGACTTTGTTTGGTATTAAAATATGGTAACTTTTAAACCACATTAAAAAAAATCTGTAATTAAATAATTTTGACCAACATAATAAAAATATTGTAAGTGTTTTGATATACAAATGTGGAATCGAATCTAACTTAAGTCTCCAAAGTACAAAAATTAGAATTTACTAAATATTTTAATACAATAACTTAAAAACTACATATGCCTAATTTCAATACCAATCATGGCCTTACAGATGGTGAAAGGAAATTGGGGCAGCCGTGGTGGAGGGCTGTCAAACTCTGGAAATTGCTCTTCATTTCGTTGTTTAGGCTACTACTACTAGATTGGGCAATTGGGCTAAATTGTGCACTTGGGCTGACATCACAAGAACAAACATGCAATTTCCTGCAGAAGACAGCGGGGCACGGGCTAAACGCTAACAGGCTTCCACATGCAAATTAACTTATACACCAGTTCGAGTGTTCGACAGCCCAACCCCCCCAACCAAAAAAAGAGCAATTGGATGTGAAACAAATCTCACATTAGTTTGAAATATACATCCGTTCTCCTTCGTGTAGCAATACTAGACATGACTGGTTGCAATTCATAAGAACACTAGCTCTATGCCTAACCATGAATACCCGATAATTTCAGTTGCCTTTACATGTCAAAGATATAAGAACAAATACAATAACCAACCAATATTATTCTGGAAACCACTAGATGAATTTGCAATTGTGGCAAACCATGTTAATCTCCCCAGGTATGAGCTCCCTTAGTTACTCCGAGAGTTAAAGCAATCATTGTAAGAACCGACTGCAGAAGGCAGAAAAGATGATCAGAAAATCGAAAGATGAAAAGAAAATAATGTTTAAGCACAAGCAAAGGCAACAGCAGAAAGAAGTTATCCAGCTGAAAAGTTACACATCAGCATCTTGGGATTTCCAAGGGCATAGTTCAGTCAACCATATAATGTTGCCTACAATATATAAACAGCATTACGCCAACAACTAACTCCATCCATCACTAGTGATAACGTCCCTAAAAATCCTGTGCCCTATACTACACATGCTTTCTAGAGAAAAACAAACAGAATGGTTTGGACCCAGTAACATGACCAAGCAGTACAATGATAGCACATGTTTTGGCTGGAGAGAAGTGGAAAGGCAAATAAAGAGAACTTACAGCAATTGCACATGCTATGTATCCAGGTTTTTCTCGGTAATCCACTTGTGCACAGAGAGCAATAAAAGCTCCAACGTACCAGGGAATGCCACCAAGGAAGAATCCAATTATAAACCTGGATTTCAAATTTCAAATTTCAAATTTTTTATTCATTAAGCATGGGCAAGACTGCAATTCAAATTGAGCAATGTAAAATTGGTTCTGGGACAACATCTTTGATTATGACACGGTTGATAAGAGTACAGTTCTCCTTTATCTTCTTTCATACATTAATTGTTCGAGACAACCTTAAGTTCAACTGTTCAAGTCATTCCCTTTGGTCTTTTCTTTTCTATGTTGCTTTCCCCTTTTCTAAAGTTTCTACTTGTGTGGGTTGATTGGAGCAGAGAAGCTAGAGGAAACAAACAAGGAAGAAAGCTAAACAATGCCTAAAATATACTTGAAAAGATACATAAAAGAGAAGAGAGAAAAGTAAGAAAGCAAAGATAAACAGACATCCAAGAAAATACAATCCTTGAAATGAGTTCTATATAGCTTGTGTAACAGAAATCTGCATAAATCTATCATATTCCAGTGCCATTGATCTGATGATCTAACTAGATCCTAAATTTCGATAAAACTTGACTTGTTGCCAAAGGGAAATGGCCACAATTATGCAGTATCAACAAAAAAATAAAAATAAAAAAATGCACAATTCTAACACGGACTAGAAGCTGAATTAGAGTTACAGCAATGGGAAAAGCAGTACTCATATAAAGCTTTCCAATATCTTCCATCACAAAGAAGAAGAACCAACTAATAATGGTCACCCAACTTCTGCCTCCAATCTGCTAAACTGACAGTGATAATGCAAACATAAACATGTATCTAGACTTTTCCATGAGACACCAAAAGAAAACATGTAACCAAATAACCATGTGAAGTTTCTTTTACTATTTTCTTAGAGTAATGCTGCATCTTTGGAGAGTGACAACATATTCAAGTTCTTGTGAAGAAATTAATAAAACATACAAAAACCATACCAATTTTATGGCCAGTGGTACGGAAAACATAAAATAAACAAATAATGAATGGGGAACTTACAAGAACCAGCCCATGCCAATGCCACAGCAAGGAAGGCGATGTTCTCCCAAAGGCCTTCCCTCGACAACAGCATAACCTTAAAGCCCCCCATTGAAAAAACAAAAATCATCATTAAAATAAAATTAGACACCGATTTAACATACAATAAACAGAGGCATTCATTTACATATTCACGTTTAATGAAATAGTTGATATATTAAAAGGGATTAATAATTTTTAACCAAATTAATCTATCAAAATCTACCTGGGATGGTTTGGTAGCCGTGGCCATATAACAAGGGATGGTTGGAAATACCAGGTCCGGGAGGAGGAATGGGCTGCGGCAAACCGACAACCTGCTGGGGCGGTGCCTGAGGGAATGGAGGGTGGTAATTCACGACCCCTTGAAACGTGCCGTAGTAATTTTGATTCTGCGGGTTACTGATCAAACCTCTTCCCTTCTGTTCGTCGTTCATTGTTGTTGCTTAATTTAGATAATTTAAGGTTAGGATTCGCAACGGCGCCGTCAAGCCGTTATTCTTTCCACCTTATTCTCTCTCCTCCGCGATGGCGCGCACAATGACGGAGCCACGGGCGGAAGAGGCCGTCAAAAATTTTGTTATTTCCTTTTTGAGTAGTTGTTTTAGGTAGATATTTTTAGCTTTTGGGCTCCGGGAGTGGACGTGTCAAATCGTAAGTCGGCTAAATTTGACCCAATAGATCCGAAACCCAACTCGAATTCCAGTTGGGTATTGTTAGATGGCTGGGCTGGGCTAGGCTGGGCCTTTGGGCTTCGTGTGAGATTTGTGGACTTCCGGAGTTTCAGTCAATAAATCCCCTTTGTTGAAGGACTCGTATATTTGAGGGGTGCTAGCGGCGCCACATTCTATTTTATATTTCTCACAGGAGACGGACTCGTATTATGTATGTAATCTCTGAAACTTACAAGATAAATGGAACTTGAAAAGATAAAACTGAGAGGACAAACAACCAGAGAAAAAAAATCTTAGTTCATTATCTCCTAATTTGTTTTTAATTTTATTCCAATTCTCGACAATTTAATAGATATTAAGAAAAGTCTCAACATTTTAAGTTATTGATTAAAATAAAGTGACAAAATATGTAATGATCTAATGAAACTTAAAATTGATTGGAGGAGCCTGATGGCCGAGAGTGCCAAGTAAAATATTTTACTTTTTTTTTTTTTTTGGTAAGAAGTAAAACTTTACTTGGATGCGATATAAGCAATATATTTTAGCTCCTTTTTATAATTAAGCACAGCCGAACTATAACATTGTTTAGGACCTTACACAGAGGCCGTCTAGGAGGTGATCCTATGGTTGATTTAAATTTTAATGTATCCAGGTGGGGTGCCCTGGTAAAAGACCTAAGAGGAGGAAAATGCAGTTGAGGACGATACTCGCTGGCGCTTCGAAGGACAAGTTAGTGGAGTATTATTAAAGGAGAAGGAGATAGAGCTCACGGGAACCTAAAATTTAATTCTCAAAGTGGAGTTCAAAAATGAGAAAGAACTTACTTCCTTGAGTTTGACCGAACCTTCATGTATTGGGAATCGATGCGCTTGAGGGCGTCTGTTGGTCCTTTTGGGCGTATGGCCTGATCCGATCAGCCACAGTCCTTCTCAAATAGGGGCATTCTTATATCTTAGATGAGGATGAGGGTCCAAATATCTAATGACTTTTTTTGCTAGGTCGGATTTGCCATGTAACGCACCCTTACTGGTAAATCGGCTTGGGATCACGTGGCTGTCTTTAGGTTTTCACGCGTTGGCCTTCGATTGGCACCCTTAATGAACAAACAGAGCTCAAGTGTGCCACAGCTCTCTAAATGAGGCACTCCTCTTTGTTGGATGTGCTCCCATCCGCACTTCCCTTTGCAAATGACCTTTTTTTGATGAGTTCTTATGAATTTATTATTATTATTATCATTATTATCATTATCATTATCGTCGTCATCAATAATATGCTGATTTTTTTACTTAGATCAATTGTAACAGTATGGTCTTAACAATTAAGTAGATATTGCCCACTTTGTGTACATAATCCGTCACGATTTTGTTATTCAACTTTATAACCCAAAACTCATAAGCTTAGTTAGAAGAGTCCATGACTTACAAATCAGTAAAGGAACTCACTAGCTACCATATATGTCTATTTAGTTAGGAGACCTCATAATATATTCATCTATAAATTAGGTTACAAATCAACTCTAATATCAATTATAACAACCTAAGCCCAACAGTTAAATAGATATTGTTTGTTTTGGGCATACAACCCATCACAATTTTATTGTTGGGCTTGCAACCCAAAACACGTTTGCTTAGTTTGGAGAGCCAATAATTTATAAATTAATCCATAAACTCACTTGCTAGCCATATGAGATATTACATCAATAATATGATAATTCGTTGATGGAATCTCTTCTCTTTCAATGAGGCCCCCACTTTGGCGATGTGGATGCTCCCATTAAGAACTAGGAAACATCTATGAATTATACAATCCTAGGGCGGCTCTAATTACTTATCTCTTTAATTTTTTATGTTTATCCTTCACAATTCCATTGCTTTCCTTATCATGGACGATTTACATACTCTTCATTGAGTATTTAGGAATGGTATATTTATGCTCAAAATATTTTTTAGGTAAATGAGAAATTGTTACTCAAAGTATAATTATAGAGTTGAAAAAATTAAAAGAAAATACAATTGTCCCACAAGGGAAAGAAAACTGAAGCATGAAATGTCTATATATGGCTACTTGTGTTCATATGGGTAAGAATATGAGTATAGAGGCTCTCTCTTGTGCGAGCTTGATTCTTGAGCTGATTGGAATTAAAAGCAACAGACAAACTAATTGTAATTTTAAACTTTTAAATTAAACTTTTAACTAGCGAAGAAGACCATTTGAGAATATAAATTGACTCGCTCCATTTATTTTTTTAAAGAAAAAAATAACTTATTCCCTGCATGTTCATTAGCGAACACAAATAACCGTACAAGACATACAAAACCATGCAAAAACGAAAAACCTACAATAATAATAGTTTATAAAAAAAATTGGATACGATTAGGTAGATTCGGTATATAATTAATTAACTAGCTGTACCGTACAAGACGTGCAAAAACCTAAAACAATAATAGTAAATAAAAAAATTGGATACGATTAGGTAAGTTCAGTACATAATTAATTAACCAGAGGGATAAAATATAGGGAAAAGGCGAGGGTTAAGAATCCAAAATCAAATCCCGCACATTCCAATCGAATCCCGAGCATGGAATTGACATATTTTGATATAAATAATTAAAATAAATAAATAAATAATTCAATCAATCGTTTTCGCCAATCCCGTACACATGGAACTGACCCTCCGTCCACAAACAATCAATTTTCGTGCGGCACAAGCGACAGCTATTTTGATCGTCTATTTGAATATAGACAGCAGCCTCTATGTTCGTCTTCCGTGTCAAACGTTCCTCCCTGGACGGTCACCAAATTCAATTAGTTAAGTACATTTACCGAATGTTGACAAAAAGTCCACGACGGGATCAGATATAAAACTAAAATATATCCCATTGGAACGAAACTTCTTTCCACTTAGATATCGCAGAAGGGTAATTTTTAAAAATCTCCCATGAGGTTTGGGTTTGTTGCAAGTAGATGGTAAGAATTTATTTATTTGTAAAAAATCTTCTACCATCAGTTAATTTTAACATTGACCGTTAGTTGACTGTGCAAAAACAATATTGCCCTTAATCATAGTTTGTAGACTAACATAACTATAAAAAAAATTAAAATTATTGGCGCGAAAAGCACAAACCCTATTTTTTGACAATTTTATCCTTGTCAATTCCAAAGATTTACAATATCATAGGTAAAAATTATTACTATTTCATTTTCAAGTTTTTAATTTTATCTTTCTTGTAGGAACTTTAAGGAAATATCAATAATTTAAAGAGGATTTTTCAAGTTTTTAATTTTATTTTTTTTGTAGGAACTTTAAGAAAATATCAATAATTTAAAGAGGGTAAAATAACTAATAATTTTGGTTTTTTTTTTAGCTATTTCCGTCTACAAACTATTGTTAAGGGTAATATTGTCTTTGCACAGTCAACTAACGGTCAATGTTAAAATTAACTGACGGTAGGAGGTTTTTTTACAAATAAACCAATTCTCGCCATTTATTTGCAACAAACCCAAACCTCAGGGGAGGTTTTTAAAAATTACCCTATCACAGAATCATATGGCAACCAAATTCTGACCTTTGGTCCATGGGGCAACTGTTGCGCCATACAACACGTTTTATCGCAAGTAGTTGTTGGATTGAAATTAAAGCGATCTGACGGTCAAAAACTTCACACGTTGTGATTAGATCACACTGGTCAACCCGGTTACATCACCAGATTCTCCAACTTAGTTGCCCTGGGCACAAACGCTTACATCACCACGGAGCAAGTCACGTCGAGCGCTGGAACAAAGCCCTGCCACGCCAGACGCCACAGAGCAAAGCTGCTACTTTCCAGCAGAGGGCCACTTACTCAGCGCGTTCCCTCCCTCTAGACCGAACGGAGTGCAAAAACTGTATAGGGTAATTTTTAAGGACCTCTCTTGATATTTGGTGTATTATCGTAATTACAGATATCTTCCCTATCGTTAGTATAAAAGTACGTAGAGCATTAATATAAAAGGATAAATGTGTAAAAGTATATTTAAAATTAAAAAAATATTTTTATCCGATCAATAAAAAATTTGACCAACTTGCTTGCTTTTAACCCAGCCTTTACCAGCCGGCCACGGCTCCACTAGCAGCCGGTGGTGGTGCTTTGCCATTGCCGGAGTACCCTCTTCACGCTGGCAACCAACCTCATTCACAGCAGCCTCTGAATTAGCTCCGTCCACCACCAAATATTTACCCAAGAGCACGACTTTTGTCTCACAACAACTAACACGTCGCCGCTGCCCCTTTGGCCATCGCCGATGCTGCCCAACTACCGTTGCCATGACCCTTAAGCCATCAATACCATGTAGCAACCTCTGAGTCCCAAAACCCAATTGCACAATCTCTCAAAACCCTTGCTTGTGGCTTGTGACGCCATAAACCACTGTTGCAATTTATGCCACCGGTGATGGTTCCATATCATCGTCGTCCATCTCCTCAACCAATCCACATGCAGCCCCAACATCAATAACATCTTAACAGCCATGAACGCACAATTTTTTTTCAACCTGCAATTGCGGCCACTTTCAAGCATCAAGCATCAACAACCATTTCAAGCATCAACAACTATTTCAAGCATCAAGCATCAACAACCATTTTCATTTTGAGGCCGTTGATTGAGTCTCACTGCCAATGAAATCCTCTTTATACCCAACACACCATCAAGCATCAACAACCATTTTATTGAAGTGGGTTTTCAAAGATTTTATCTCTGCTCAGACACAATCAAAGATTTTGTTGACATGAGTTTTCAAAGATGGTTCTAAATCAATTTTGTTGATTCTAATGTAGTTTATTATTTTTGCGAGAAGGTTATTTTAGTAATTTTAAGAGTCCACTAATGGTCAAACTAACTGATAACTAAAAGGCAAGGGAGGCATTTGTAATTACAACAATACATTCTATTTAGATGTTAATACACCAAACCTCAAGGGAGGTCCCTAAAAATTACCCAATCTGAATATGGTGATCTGATCATCTTTCTTTTAAATTTAAATGGTTTCAGGAGTTTGGTGGATAATTAATTGAGAATTTTGACCATTGACTTAAATTGATTGTTGTACTGGTATTCGTGTTTGTGGTCTCAAGGATTCAGATGTAGGAGTTTGTTTCAGTTTACCTTGTTAATGAGAGCTGGTGCATGCAAATATTCATCTGTTCTTAGGGTGCGTTTGGGATTGAGGTTGGGCAGCTGTAGCTTAAAAGCTACAATACTAAAGTGTTTGGTAAACACTAGCTGTTGTAGCTTTTAAGCTATGTTGATATGATTTTTCACTTGTATAATATAAAATTTATTATATTTTAAATAATTTTATCAAAATTATTATTTAAAATTTATATTTACTATATATTATTAACTTTTGTTTCATAATTACAGCTTTTTTTTCACAACAATTATAACTTAAAAACTACAGCACCTCAATCCCAAACACACCCTTAATTATTTTGTTTTTAGTTAAATTAGTTGCAAGAAGGAACAAAAAGCTGCATCTGACGGGTGGTGCCCATGGTTTTGTCGGTTGCCCACAAATCATTTAATTATGTAATAGATATTTCCAGCCGTTAGATTAACCAAAGATTCATCGAACGGGCTTGTCTAATACAATAAAAAAGTATGGTATGGTCAACAGTTGCACTACAGCTGGGTCCTTGTTTAATAATAAATTTTTCTTATTTATTTATTTATTTTAAGTGTTTAATAATAATGTTTAAATTATCATAACATAACTACATAAGTTTTAAAAAAAATTCATAATATACGTTAAATTAAATGTGAAAAGAACTAAGGACGAGGATGTGTGAGTTGAAAGTTGAAACTTTGACCTCAAATATATGAAATTTTGACTTCATGAAATATAAAATCAACACAGACATTCAAATATGTACGTTTTATTTATAAAGTTATTTGATATGTAACAGGTCAAAAATAGATAATATATTTCCATGAAAACAAATATATAACATTGACATTTTTAATAATATATATAATATAAGAACTCATTTAATAATTAACTTAAATTATAGTGATCTAAAAGAACATTTGCACACCGTGTTACATGGAATCAAATCTTTATATAAAATTAAAAAAGGGAATGTTTCGAGAACTTAACCAATTGTATCACCCCCGTTGTCTAAAAAGACAAGAATAAAAGTTACGTGATAGTGTATTTGTTACATTTCTTTTTCTTTTTCTTTTTTTAATAAGTATCTTAAGCTTTGTATAGAATTGAAAAAAAAAAATTGTAGGTGCACAAGAATTTTAAAAATTTAAATAAAGTCGCGGTTGATTGCACTGTACATGGCTGTGCGGTAGTCTTGCCCTTGTCTCGGAACACTAACAAGGTACAAGAATTACACGTATTTATGACATGTTTGATTTAAAAAAATAAAGGAAGAAGAGAGGAGAGGGGAAAAAAAAAAGTGAGTGAGAGATGAATTAACAGGTCAATCAAGCAACAAAAATAATATTGACCATTTTTTGCTCTAATTTTATATCTTTATCTCTCCTTATCAGTGTTTTCACTCTTCTCTTTTCGTCTCATCCGACCAAAAGGGGTCTTTTTAATTGGTCTTCAAAATTCTTGGGACTACAAGTGTACAGGATCATATAAATGTATGTATGACTATTCATCTCTCAACTTGCTAAACGCCCAAATGAAAGTAAAATTAAAAGGCCAATCAATGAAATTGAAAGGGTCGAGACCAATTGAGGTGCCTTATTTTGATGAAAGATCAAAATTTTACTTTACGTCTTCAAACAGCAAGACCAGGCCGGGAGCTGTATTTAAATGTCATACATGCATTGCTTGCATGAACGTTTTTCACGATAATCGAATCCAATTTTCTATTTCCTATTGGCTGCTACTTTCTGACCGTAATCTGCAGATATTTGCCAATTTTGACCAACAAATTGCGTGGATCTATTCAGAATTTCTGCCCATGTGTGATAAAAAATGGTTTACTTCTGGAATTTTCTGTTGAACAATCTTCTTTCGGTTGAGAGTCGCGCTTTCTAGAATCTAACAATAAGTCTGCTCGCCACTTCGGCCTTGGCCGAAGTGATGGGCTGCTGCCCTCACAAGCATTGTGAGGGCAGCGGTTCTAGCCCCCACAAAAGCATTGTGGGGGCTAAATGTTCTTTATATCATTCTCCCTTGCGAAATGCAAGTGGAGTATGGACATCCTCTCCTGTGAGGGGTTATTTGTATTAGGCATGTACTTCATAGAATTCATTGTAATAATGTAAGTCCCAATCATGTATATCTGATTGTAAATATCAGTGTAATACCTCTGCTACAATAAGCAGTTGTTGTAAATATCTGTGTAATGCAGTAATCTGATGATTAATCAGTCTCAAAAAAAAAAAAAATAATAAGTCTGCTCTGGTAATAGATAATTGGGTTATGTTTCTTTAGTTAATTTTTTCAACCTCCATGACATTTTTTTTTTAAATTTTAACAAAACACTGATATTTTAAGCGGAAAAATCCAACAGAGCGACACCCAAATTAACTTTAAAATCACAAGGGTTAATGGTTACCACATTATTTGATTATTTTTAACTGATATAAATGATAACTCCGACCAATTTTATAATTAATTCCATTGCCCCTGATCAATCTTCAGTTTCTATCAAAATTTTTTTTTTGCATCCCCACTTTTCCAAATCGATGAGCATTAAATGCGCATAAAATTAGCTGGAAATAAAATAGTTAACATGAGGTGCACACCCCCCCCCCCCAAGCACACGTCTACTGAATCACTTTAGTGCCTGTTTGGTATGGCTTATTTAAGAGTCATAAGTGCTTATTTAATGGTATAAGCACTTTTTAAAAATTTTTATGGTGTTCGATTATTTTTTTAATAGAGTTTTTTTAGCTTAAATAAGCTAATTTACCTCTACTAGCAAAAGCCCAAAATTTAAGCTTTTGGGAGTAGAAGTTATAGAGCTTTTCTAAAAATATATAATATAAAAAATATCACACAGTTTAATGGTTCAAAAGTGTTTTTTTTATTGACAACCAAACATCCAATGACTTTTTGTCCAAAAGCTCTATTAGTATAAGCTCTAGTGCTATAAGCTCTAGTGCTATAAGCTCTATTTAATAAGCTGTACCAAATGGAGCCTTAATGATAGTTTACTTATCGAATTAGGGAAAAAAATTTAAAATTGGAATTATTGATAATATTTTTTTTTTCACAAAATAGAGTTGAAAATCGGAATCGAAATCGTGGAGCTTGTCTCAACTTAGAAATCAGGAATGAGAGACTAATTCCTAAGAAGTGTGGAAATTAATTTCTCACTCTTCAGACGGACCATTTTATCCCACAATTAAAAAAAAAATCAAATGAAGCATGATCAAATTTTTGCAGCATCAATTTGCAACCGACGAGTAGCAAAAGCCATGACTATCGCATGCTGGTTGCCAAGCGCAGCAAAGCCAATTGTCACGCGTCGTGGAAGTTGAACCATCAGTAATAACAGTTGTGGTGTTTCGATCTAATGATGCCGATGATGATGATGATGGAGCTGCCGCCACTGCCGCCGACGATTATTATTATTATGAATAAATAATCACAATAATTAAAATATAAAATAATAATTATGAAAATAATTTAAAATAAACATATCAATGAAAATTCAATTCATTTCAATTCTGATTTCTATAATTCAAATAATCAATTTATTTTGATTTATATCCCTCATTTTTAAGTAGTCTTTTTCAACTTCTCTGTGTAGTGAATGCAGCATCAGGGTCCAGTTAGTGGAACTGGTGAACCACGCTAGCTTGTTCGTTGCGTGGGGCACAGGACTTGTGGTACCCCCAACTCTTGATCCAGCCTTTTCTTCCCATCGGTAGTGAATCGCCTACTATCTTGACTCTTATACAAGTTACAGACAAGATTTTCTGGGAAGTCGGGGAAATACAACAATTTAAAATTTGTTGGGTTCAATCCAGTAACATTGAGGTGAAATGACAGATAGTGATGGGTGAATTTCAAGGGAATCCCCGCACACAACATCAGTTGTGAGATTTAAGTCTGGCCGGCACGGTGGGGGGCTGGGGGCAATTTTCTTTAATGAAAAAAACCATGCAATTATGTCTAATCGGATAATAAATCACCTAAAAAACAAATTAACGGGCCCATAAACAATTAATTCAATTTGATAGTATGACTCACCTAGAAAAGGCAAATTGAGGGACCCATAAACAATTAATTCAATTTCATTAGCCTACGAAAATTAACATCATAATCATTGACATTACAACGAAAAGAATGGCCACAAGCGAAGATAAAACTTATTCTCCACCGTAATAAGCACATACAGTTAATGTGTTTTAACAGATATCGATCAGCTACAAGGAAATTTAATTTAATCTTTCTGTATGTAAATTAAGTATAAGCTAATAAATGTTAGTTAAGTGCCCGCTCGATGCTAAATCTGTTAAATAATACCAGTTTTAAAAAGACTTTTGTGGCTAGGTTGCAACCATATCGCCGGTATATGTACACTCCATAAAAAAATTAATGTATATATCATACTTATTTTACCTAATGATTCAATCATTCATTTAAATCTTGTCTAGGCAATTTGTTTTATTAACTTTTTTCCTTTTAAAGAAAGACTTAAAATTGAGTTCTGGGTGTGTATCATTTTCAACCACTCCAAACTCAGGCAACTTAAAGTTAAATACGGACAACTGTACCCACAGAAACAGCAAGCAGGGGATGTAATAACACATTAAAAAAAAAAAAAAAAAAAAAAGACTAGAAGGAAGGAAGAAAATTACGGGAACAAAGAAAATGACCTTTCTAGTAAATGTAATACACTTACTCATTGATGGCCACTCTGCGCGATTACCAATCATCAATGTATTAAGCTTAACACATCTTTTAAACCAATTTAAAAAAAAAAAAAAAAAAGTCTTAACGCACTCAATTCCTCTTTTTTTTTTTTCCAAATAATCCTAGCCGTCCATCAAATATGTGCACACCCACTGCCACAGGAGGAAAAAAATTTAAATAAATAAATAAATAAAAACACGTGATCTTTGACGGGCCTATGGAAACCGCGCAAAACAATGAACGCCGTATGCCGACTATTCGAACAGCAGCCGGTCATCAAGGGCATTTCTGTCATTCTAAAGACAGGTTTGGATAACGTGAGCAACGCTTAGAGAGAAAAACCTTGCATCCGTCCTTGGGTGTAATTGTAGGGCTGTACGTGATATCATCACAACCGTCCGTCCTATCTCTCTTGAAATCGAGCAACGTGGCGAACAGGGCTATGAAGAGCACCAAATGATTCAAAGCATACCTCTGGCCCACACATTGGTGAGCTCCAGCTCCAAATACCAAAAAGTTCCTTTTATAGACCTGACCCTCCTGCCGCTCTTCACTAAACCGTTCAGGATCGAAGCGGTCCGGTTCACTGAAACCCTGAAAAGAAGATTCGTAAACCGAAGGAAAAACAATAGTCCCCTTGGGGATCGTGTACGATTCTGTCAATGGGAAGTCTTGAACCGCAATGTGTGGGACAAGTGTCGCCGGTGCACGGTACCTCAGCACCTCCCGCGCCACCGCCTGTGTGTACTTCATCTCCCTGACTTGATCAGCCGTTATCAACTTATCAGACTCCGGTGACCAAATCCTCGAGACCTCCTCACGAACTTTGCTTAGAACATGAGGATGGGAGTCGAGAAGCGTGACAGACCACAAGAGTGAGGAAGTCGACGCGTCTTGCGCTGCGAAGAGGAAGTCAAAGAGGTGGCCGGCGATTTCATGGTCTTCGGAATGAAGCGGCGGCGGTCTCCCGGCGGCCTGGGCGGCGGCGACTTCTTTGGCCTGTTCTTGCATCCAGAAATCAATCAAACAGGAAGGCTCGCCTCCTTCAGCCATTCTAATTTTGCTTTCTCGAGTACAAACAGCGAGAGTTTGGACTAAGCGTTCGACGGCTAGCCTGGCGTTCCGAAAGGCAAACCCTGGGAGATCAATAGGGAGCTTCATTAGGCCGACGTTGAAGAGAGTGTAGTCGGATTTAAACTTGCCCCTGGCATGTTGAAGCAAATAAGGTCCCACGATAACGGTCTGAGAAGTTTCCAGATTCATATCGCGAACGAGAAGCCGGAGAGAGGTGGGGGTTTTGTCGGAGGCACACATCTTCTCCCATCTCTTCAAGTGTTCGAGGATAATAATCTGCTGGAGGGAGAGGTAGGTAGAGAGGGCTCTGAGTGTAAAATTAGGGGCGATCCGACGGCGGAGATCTTTGTGGTCTTGACCGAACATATAGATGAGATTGTGTTCACCAAATAACTTCTTTCCAAAAGGATGGCCCACAAGCAAGAAAGCGTCGGGGCGGACGTTGGAGAAAATAAGATGAGAGAGCTCGGAGCTTCGTATGAAGACAATGAATTTACCGATCACGTAATTGGCAGAAATACCAACGCGTCGGGCAAATGCTGCTTGGTCTTCCCAGAACTTGGAGGGATTACACACCAAAGAGATAGCGTTACCTAGAAAAGGCAACACAAAAGCGGGACCGGGGAGGTGTCGTTTCTTGTTCCAGTAAGTGAACTGCTGAATTAGCAAGAGCAGAGCCAAGAAAGACATTATACATTGAGTTGGAGTGAGAGAAGACAAGAGAGAGTAATAATAATCCATTTCCTTTCTTTTCTTTTCTTTTTTTTTTTTTTTTATAAAAAAAAAAATTGAGTGGTGAGCAGAAAGTGAAAGGCTGTGTGTGTATCTGAGTGTGTATTTATTTTGTTTTGTGGGGGGTGGGGGGTGGGAGAGAGGGAGGGTAGACGACGGGGTCACTATAACAATCGTCTATGAACGAGCGAGTGAATGAATATATAGGTAAACAGATTTTGGTGGTAGTTGTCTTTGGCTTTCGTTTTTTAATCCAGAATTTCCTCGGTTTCTAGATTGAAAGTCGCAAAATTGACCTGTGAAAAATAGTAAATAGACGGGTCACGTTCAGAGTAATGGGGGTCCCTTTGTTCTACGAATACAAAATAAGACGGCGGGGAAGGGGCAAAAATGGGGCTGAGCTAGGGGCTGACGTGGCGGGTACAGCTAAGACTGGTCAATAAAATTACTGTACCCCCCCGTCCACTTGCCTTTTGCATGTTCTAATTCGATTTGTCTTTGTCCAATGTTCTCATAGGCGTCTGTTGGGCCGGGGCCCACATTGTCAATTTTACAATGTGATTTTATCTATATTTACTTAGAAAAGCAGTCATCAAACATTATGATCGCTGATCATGTCCCAAGATAGTATACATATAATTCAAATTGATAATTTATTATTTCCCCTTTTTTACCTAATAATAACCATGCCTTTCAGTTTTTTTTTTTTTTGCTTTTAAAATTTATTTATTGTGACGACATTTTTAAGTGCTAATCCTTCTCGACTCTGGTTTTTATTTATTTATGTCACATAAATTTTTTAGGCCAATAATGCATCAATGGTCGTAATCGTCATTAGCTTTGAAGTAAAACTATGTGAGCAAACAAATTATTTAATGGATGCCGAGTCTGCGAGTCCCGGTCCCGGATGATGCCAGCTCTTGTCTGACTATTGAATATAATTTGGGCAAGTAGCTAAAGAAATTTGTTGTCATTTTGACATTAAGAAAATCAGAAAATAGAGATTTAATCATCGTGAGTCTAACGAAATGAATATACCCTTAATTTTATTTCAAACCTTACCCGATACATTGTTCCAATACCAAAAAACAAAAAATAAAAAATAAAAAATAAAAAACTTTATCCAATAGATAATCCTAATTCATTCCAGATAAAGCTTATTTCAAATTTAAAAAAATATATAGATAAATATTTAAATAATAATGCTAGAGATACTTAAACATTTAAATTCAGACTTGAGTGTCCATGCTATGTATCACTTTCACGGCACCAATATTTTAATTTAATTTAAAGAAGATTTGAGATTACCTTGAAAGCGTATCATTTAAAAAAATTTTAAAGCTTGGGATTACAAACCCAAAGAGTGAAAATAATTTCTCCCATGCATCCATTAAACGATGAATATAAAATTATTTATTATTCATTAATTTGACTCAACTCAAATGTTGGTATCATATTTAAACGGTTATGGCGTGCAGCAACTTTCTTATGCTGCTATTATTCTAATGTTACACAATCCGTTACAACGGATAGAGAGAATTATCAATTGAGGTACGGTGCCTTTGTCCTTCGTCGCTGTCCCCACGCATGGACCCACTCACGTCCCACCTTTCTAATAATGTCTAGCCCTGGACGTAAACTTCATCAACCAAATAAATCAACAAGCGTTTTCAGTGTTAGTCCATCTCAACTATCAAGTACGTCTCCCAGTCCCAGCCCTGGCCCCAAGGCCCAAGGCCCATGGCCATGGTGTAGTAAATGCATTTGCTGGCAATGTCAATGTAGCCGTTCACTGTCCCATTTAAGATCATTCACAGTCCACCAGTTGTTTAAGCAGGGAGGTTGATATGCAGTCTCAAAGACACATCATAAATTTCAAAATTAATTCAATGACATAACACGCAATGCCAGACACCAGTAATGCCATATGCTCTCAAGGCCGCCTATTGTTTTACAAAAAGCAGGAAAATAAAATCTTTTAATAGCGACAGATAAAACTATAAATTAGTTCCAAAATTGAAATGCAACTTCAACTAACTTTAAGGAACAACTGTCCCATTCAGAATGCCCGCATAAAACAAGACAAATGGACAAACAACACAGCTTAAAGCCTTCTTCCTCTTCTACCACCCTTTCTGCGTGTGCTATCAGTGGGAATAGGGGTCACATCCTCTGAAATATAATACAAGCTCAGAATTAACAAACCTTCTAAATCTTAGTGGAAGAGAAAAAGCAAGACTAACACAATTTGAGAGCAAAGCTGATTTCCAAAGACAAGCAGTCACTAATTTGTTACTAAAATTCACTCACAAGCAGCTCATGTAGTCTCCATGTGTGCAAAAGATGGCGAATGATACAAGCACATAGCTCATGAATGTTCAAAAGCATAGAAAAAGATGACTGTAATCTGGCAATATTTCTCATCAATGCAGCGCAAAGGCCTTACCTATGCGACCAATTTTCATCCCAGAACGAGCAAGGGCACGAAGAGCAGACTGGGCACCTGGACCGGGTGTTTTGGTTTTGTTCCCACCAGTAGCACGGAGCTTAATATGAAGAGCAGTGATTCCAAGCTCCTGAATTATATGAATGGAACTTAGTCATGTATGTTTGAAATAAAAGGTAATTATAACAAACATAAAGTCAGACTGCGAACATAAAGATGACAGCAAGAAAACATTAAAAGGGTTCATACAATCAAGAAAAGAAACAAAAGATATCAAAACCTTGCATCTGGTTGAAACATCTTGTGCTGCAAGCATGGCAGCATATGGAGAGGACTCATCTCGGTCAGCTTTCACCTTCATACCACCTGTGCAAAAACAGACCATAATCTTATGACAATATGCAAAAATGGAGACAAGTAATTAATCTCATATGCAGGCTAAAAACATCAAAAGCTCCAACATAAGTCATGATCGTAAAATTAGAGAATTCGAGGAGAATCAAATGGATAGAAGATGACAAATCGCTACCAAGAACCAGCAAACCAAAGAGGTAATTGAATGGAATTGCAGATAAGGCTTATGTCTGAAGTTCATTCTTGCGTGTAAGAATAGAAATTATAAGCTCACACATGAAATAGCATTCAATCAATGCAGTGTGTGCATTTAGACCAGAAGACAAAAATGTTCCTTCCCGCAATGAATATGTGAGAACTACACAAACAATACCAACATCCTTAATTAACCACAGCATTGAAAAATTCTGATGCACTTTAATCCTGAATGATGAGAAAATAACTAACCAGTGATACGGACAAGGGTTTCTCTGCCTGACAGATCAGTCACATGCTGCAGTTTCAAGCATACAAATAAAGTCAATAATAAACATCACCAATAGCTTACTGCAAAATCAGGTCAATGAACGAATTCTTTTCACACTTACAATAAATGTATCATTGAACGATGCAAAGATGTGGGCAACTCCAAAAACATGCTCCCCATCTCTCACAGCAGGTCCTAGAGTCACATTCTCTTCCTTAGGCTCCCTATTCTTTCTCCTCGACTAAAGAATCAGAAACATTGTGAACACCAAACATGTTAAAGCCCCTGGAATATTTAGTTTAGCATTTACATTACACATAACCAGAAACAAATTTTCTAAACGCCATTTGCAAAAATGTTTTCCATTAAACACTTATAATACAGGCTCCTCTAGTAGTAAGAGAAGATTGTGTCTCCATTAGCATACAATCAAATCATCTCATAAAAAGACATTGACAAAAGGAAAGTCTGCCATAAATATACATTTGAAACAATCAATTACATTATACTAAGACACAATAAAAGAAAAGGAATTAAATTTTCTAAAGTCGTATACCAAAAGAGAAACTAATATACAGATCAAGCGTAAATTTTGCGATTTGACAAAAAAAAAATGAATAAATTGGATTGAGATATGTATTTACCATGCCTGCGAAAACACGAGATGGATTGAGAAGGCTAGGGTTTGTTCCTAGAAGAAAGGTAGAAAAATGTGAAAACCCTAAACAATAGACTGAGGCACTCGGTGGCTACTAGAGTTTATATGACCGGTTGGACTAGGGTTTTACACTCCCACGAGATCCGATAGTTTTGAATTTATAAACTAGACCCATATTTATATCTAAACTATCAAAAGGCCCTTACCTTTTTTCTTTTTTGCATTTGTCGTCATAACGTTTTTAGGTTGTCTTCCCCCCCCCCCCCGGGAAA
>NW_006262688.1:35094377-35095540 GCF_000493195.1 Citrus x clementina
TATTTCTTAATACAAAATTAGAAGTATGTCCAACGTTAACTAAAAAATTTGGTATCACCATATTTAAAACAATGCATACCCATTTAAAAAGAATGATTCCCACGCCTTTAACATCTAATCGGGTGATTTTCAAACAACTTTATTTAGCTAATCACTCGAGTACAAATCATAAAAAAATATCAAATTAAAAATGTTAATTTAAACTTTTCCAACCCTCTAATTGAATTACCAAGCCCAGTGGTAGTCCTTCATGATTAAATCTTCATTTAAAGGAAAAAATGACTTGTGACATAGATCTTCAAAACTTTTTGATCTTGGAGACTTGGACCATGCAAATAATATTAGAAAGTTAACAAACATTCGAGTTCATTTTAATGCCGTGAAATAGTAGGTCACAAATTTCGGTGTCACACATTCCATTTGTTTCACGAACTCATTCACTGTTGGAAAAATCATTGTTTCACCCAAAAAAAAAATTCCAAACACGGCCGATCATGCTCCAAAGAGTTACCAACTGTAATGGCAAATTGTGCAAGAAAGCAATTTTGCCAACAATAGAATGCTAGTGGATACAGCTTAATCAACAATTGATAATTGTGTTCAGGCATTTTTGGATCAACAGCAGTTACAGCAAACCCTCCAGTAAAAAGAGAGGAAAGAAAAAAAAGAAAAAATGTGTTCTATATACATGATTCTACTGCTTTCCTTTGCACATTTATGCAAGAAAATGGTAAAAAAAAAAAAAAAAAGATTGAACAGACAAAACAGGTGATTTGGCAGAAGAAAATTGTTGATTCTAACTCTAAAAATAATTGGAGATAGAAAGAAACTAAGTCAGAAACTATGCTGCTATAAGACCTACGTATCCAGCAAATAAAGCCAACACTGAAGATATAACATAAGCACCAGCCACAATCATTGGTTCTTTAAGCCCACACAATTCCAAGTGATGATGAAAGGGTGCCATTCTAAACAACCTGCGGCCACCTCCCAGCAAGTGCTTGGTGATCTTGAAGTACAACACCTGAAATATAATTGCAATTAATTATCAAATCCAGGAAAAGTCATGAACTTGCCAAAAATTCACCAACGCATCAATCCTTTAGACTCTAGATGACAAAAAGAACCATCTTAAACTGCTTTGGGTGAGCAAGCATCATAAT
>NW_006262688.1:35095640-35168276 GCF_000493195.1 Citrus x clementina
AGTATCACCCATAAATACAGATGCCCTGTACCGGTTGTGCAATAGAAAACCAACACATGCTCCTGCCATTGATGCTCCAAATATTGAAAGTTCTGGTTCGCAAAGTAGATTTGCAGTCAGTAAGACATAGTAACCAAAAAGGCTTGTTTAAAACTTTAAATATTGCTAATAAGTTTCTAATATTGCAATGAAATATCATAACCCATCCTGAACTAGAATAATAATCTTAACCCTGTTATAGGGGAAGCACTGTGGAGGTGATGGGACACTCTAAATAGCATGGATTTTGTTTCAACCATGATTAACAAGAAGACAAAATGAGCACACAAGGTATAATTTAATATAAATTGAAAACCATAACACATGATTACTAATAATAAAATGTCATTTTCACCCTCTAAGTGGAGAGGATCCTCATATAGTAAGTTTAAATTCATTTTTACTAACCAGAGCATATTGGAAGCACTGCAATTGACATTCCAATAAAAGCCAATGCTGCAGTTCCACCAGCCAGCCCATCAAGACCATCTGTCAAATTAACCCCATTTCCCATGGAAACAAAAGTGAAGGAAGTCAACAATAGATAAAATTTTCCCAAGAACAGAAGGCCTAATGGTGCAGGTAAAGGAACCAACATTTTCCTGCATTACAAAATGAAAAATAGATTTGAGTAAATTCATCATTCAACCAAAACTTCGCGAAAGCCGAAGCAAAAGCACGTTGGCACTACAGCTGTCATGTTAATACATTGTTTTTGCTAGACAGATTATTACATCAATTTCAGAAGCAGAACCCGGAACAATTGATTCAAAAAGCATAAAAAAGAGTGCCAAGTAACGCTTTTGAAAGATTTTATAGATATAAGTTTATTACAAATATTCAACTCAAAATGACATAAAATCCTGTTTAAGCAGATATGGTATGACAGATACTCCGAATTTTTGTCAAATTGTTCCTATGATCAGTCTTCCAAACCATAAAAATCTTAACCATTCTATTCTAGCATAACAAGAGTTTCAACCCACACCATGATTTCTCATATGAGAGTTAAGAAATTTTGGCACATGCTAAGCTCAGCCCATCAGACAATCTATACTTCAATTTGTGATATCCTAAAACCTCTGCAGTTTTGAACAAAACTTGGTACTCTGTGGCAAGTTTGTCAACACAAGAATAGATATGTGAGTTACCATCAGATAAATGTTGATCAGATTAGTTACAAGAAGCTATACATGCCATAAGGAGACGGTATGCTTGTAGCCTCCAACCAAAATGAAAACCACGTCCCAACTGCTACCTGTAAAGTATCATGGCTCAGGATTATTCAAAAAATAGCTAACAGAAATTATTCACACAATTAGCAAGAAAGCAGCAATGGAAAAATGTTTACCTCCAAAATTAATCTTGACCATGCAGACAACCCACTACTATGATTCTTTACGAGGCATATCACGTCATCAATTAGCCCAATTAGAGCAATTGCTAAAGTTGCTGCTGATGCTCCAGAAACTTGAAGAGATGAAAAACCAACTGTGGCTATTGTAACAGCTATGCCAATTGGAACAAAAAATAGTCCACCCATTGTTGGCGTTCTGCCTTTCCTGGAGTGCCTAGCAGGCCCTTCTTTTCTGATGATCTGACGAATCTTCAGACTTTTGAGCAATGGGACGCATATATATCCTGCGCAAGAGACTAAAACTGCTGAAATAAAAAAGGGACGGGTCAAGTAAAAGGGTGCCAAGGGCAGTCTGACAATCTTCCATGCACACCAATCCACAAATAGAAGCAGCACAGTCAAGAAGGTTATCAGTCCAAGATTGATAAATAACCCAAGTTTGATCCTGCAATTACAGTAAGTAAAAGATCAAATCATACCTAGAAAATACAAAAGGTATAACCCATCTCATAAAGTTAAGATGTATAATGTTTTGCATGAAACATGGAAGCAGTTCAATATAAAAAATAATAATAATAATAATAAAAAAAAAAACCAACAACAACAACTGATCTGACACACTTGCCTGTGTCTTCTACGTGCTCTCCCAATCATAGCGAGCCTATGAGCAGTTAGTGTTAGAGCGTCATTATTTGACACAAAAACACTAGGCAAGTCAGTATCAGAAATAGAATTCAATACAATTTCTCCATCACTCTCTTCTCCTTCACTGGAGGAAACCATGTGCCCAACAGTGCCCTCATTGTCACTCCAGTTATCAAACGATGCAAAATCAAAATCCTAGAAAAAAAAAAGTAAAAATAAATTGAAGTCCCAAAACACAGGATTATTCTTTCATGTTTTGTAAAGCCTCATTTCATTTAAATACACAAAGCGTTATTTAAATTAATAAATTAATACATCGTTGAAGGCTCTAACTTGAACAGCGGCATATTGCAATTGATAACCGTGTGTTCTGCTGACATTTGATTTTGATCCATTTAACTGCACAAAGCCAAGAAACAGATAAGCAGTCATCAAACAGTAACCAAATGAACCTTTCGATGTGAAACAAATAATTAAAATCTAAAACCAATTTCCAGTTATCTAATAAAAATGGATGATCTAATAAAAATAGAGAGGTCAAACGAGTGAGAAATATGAGACCTCGGGAGAGAGAGACCCCGAACGGAATCGGCAAGAAGTTTTGGCTGCAATTAAAGAAGAGCTTCGGCGAGCTCGAAAGTGGCCAAGATGTGATTGTGAGTGACGCTGAAATGACGAACAAGATCGCATGATTACTTAATGATTGGACTGCTAGAAGACACAATCGAAGTGGAGAGTATTCGCAACAGAACAAAGTTAATTAAGATGTTGCTGAAGGAGGTTGGAGTTGGCGAAACAGGACAGACGAGGCAAAGGCCGTTCAAGGAAAGAAAAAGAAAATTCGAGCCAGGAAACGGTTTATTTACATAAAAAATATATAATAAAATACTCTGCTTCTCAAATGATCGAGCATTAGTTAAAATAATACATACCTATGTTGTTAAAACGGTGGAGGGAAGAAGAGAAAGCAGGCGCTCGCTTTACTTTGGAATCCTCGGAACAACATTGTGTTTGTGGTCCACTTAATTTTTATTTATTTATTATATTTATTCAATTCAATGTTAGATGGACAGAGATATGAATATCACTCTTTTAATTTTACAACTCTTGTTATTGAATTGAGTAGATGTAAATAAATAATGAACAATTAAGTTATTTTTTTTTTTAAAGCTGAAATTTTAAATTGATGGAGCCCGAACGTGATTATTCAAGACCTTAATGCAAAGAAATGAGGCCCATGGGGCTCAACTCATGCCCTCCTGAATGTGATTGTGTGTCGGAACATTTGTTTTGATATCACGTCTCGTCTCTCATATGGAAGGAAAATTTTGGAATCCACCACGAGGATCGATTAGTGAATAATACACTTGGTAAGCGTTATTTCTAAAGCCAAACAAACTACTACTACTACTATTATTTTCATTATTTGTGAATGGTTTTGTTCACTACAGACTATAAACTATGGCATGGCATTTTACATTTTAAAGTTAGTTGATTCAGCTATAATAGAATCTATTATTAAGGCCCCAACATAGTCATATGAACCAGCAAGAGGTTTTAGTTTCCACAAAAGCAAATATTTTTGAAATATATGTAAAACTACAAAATAAAATCAGAAACATCCAAAATATTGCATGTATAACTCAGAACGCTGCTTCATGAGCTAATTGAAATCACAATACCCAGAGAGTTAAAACAAGGCAGGAACATTCAAACCAAGCCCAATTTCCACGTCTATACAACGTACATATAAAATACAATAGATGAAGGGACCATATCACGTGCTAACTCTGATTTGAGATAGGAGGCCGACCTCGTCCCATTGAGAATCCTCTGGTTCCATCAGGCATTCTGGGGCCAGGAGGTGGCTTCGTCGGTTCAAGAGCATGAGAAGATGTAGTCCCATGGCCTGCCGCAGATGAGACAGTCACTTGAGTCACATGAAAAACATAAATTTAAAAAGATGGGAAAGGAAAAAGAACCAAAAGCACTGGTTGGTTTAAATACCCAGGCCATTGGGCCCACCCCGGTATCTCTGTCTCCTTGATCGTCCTCGATTTCTTCCTTTCTGCCCATCATTTTTCTCCTTGGAATTGGATAAGTGCTCTCCCTCCTGAAAAGAATAAGCAGCAACACATAAAAATCTTTATCTGGCTTTTACTCTCATCCGATCATTGCTTATTCCTCTTCTCATGTCAACATGAAAATGAAAATAAATAAATAAATAAAAGTATAGAGCTTTGACAAAATATTCTACAGCAGTTTAAACTCTTACTATTCATATTATCATATGTCAATCAACAATAAGCTCTCAACAGCACAACTTTAAATCAAATAGAAAATACCAATAATTTCATAAAATAGCATGTTAAAGGACTTGCCTCTTCGTCAGGTGTATCATCATGTCGATCATTCGAGTTTTGATGCTCCTCATTGCCAGCTAGATCAGAAGTTCGACCACTGTTGTTCTTCTCAGAATCAGATCCCCTCCAGGCTTGCCTTCTCTGCCCATAATTTCCCTGTAACAGGTGACCTAAGATTAGCTCCTGTTAACTACGCAAGTGCATATAAGGAAAGAAGGTTAAATTACCATTCTCTTAAGAAGCTTGACCCGCATGCCATTTCTCCAGTCCTGTTCATCATTCAAAGTAGCCACCTGATCCAAACACAGGTCAACCTTTAAATTAGTAAACTAACATCATAAGCAAAATGCAGTGTAATTGTGAATGTTTACTTGATACTCACAGCTTTCTCAGCAGCCTCCACAGTCTCGTACTCCACAAAAGCGTGTAACTACAGACAGAAAGCAGAACACTACATAAACTGGATCAACAAAATCAAGCTACTACTACAAACACCAGTTATCATCACCTTTTTTATCAACAAAAGTTTTCACAGATTATTATAGCAAGTTAACTGTTCACATCTGTCTTCTAATCCTTTTCAAGTGGTAATGATTAAAATCTTAACACCCTTTATCCATTTCACAACAGTTACAGTTTACCCCCAGCCAAAGGCACATGTGGACATCTCCATAACCATAGCAATGACTTCCAATCCAGTAAAACAAATGGCAGCCAGGAATAAATCATTTTTTTAGTGAGAATGCAATAAATTAATCATAGTGTAATACAAAACCTTTCACCTAAAACATTGTCTATATCAGTTCCATACCTTATTACTAACCAAGTAATCACATTTGCTGCTTTTTTTCGACTCTTCCACAACATTTGGATCACGGATGCAGATGCTTTTTATTCTGAAAAAAAAGAACTATACAATCAAATCGAAAAAAGAAGAAAAATAGCTCACTGAATAAAACTTTGTAAAGGAACAATTTTTTTTTTTTCATTTTACTTTAAAAACAAAGCACATACTTTCCAGCTTCTGCAAATATTCTCTGCATGTTCTCTACCGAGTGATCCTCAGGTAGATTCTCTACCAAAACAGTGAATAACTAGGGTCCACAAATTAGATGCTATAAATTTATCAAATTAACATAAGAATGAAACAATCAAGTTCATGCAATTCATTACCTTAGGATCCCTGACTTCAGTGACTGGAAGAGGATTAAGGCGCTTTACCTTCTTCCCATTCGAACTCACAACCTTTAATTTTTATTTTATTTAAAAAGGGAAATTAGGAAATAATTAAAGAATAAACACCCTTTACATCATAGTTAACTGGACTCATTGAATTATTAAGAAGCTACCATTAACATCTGCCTCAACGCAGAAGGCACAAGTGACGTTGCATTTTATCACTTCAGATATGTAGATAACATCAACACCCTAATCATTATTATTGCAAGGAAAGAAGCAGCTTACAAGCAAGGATGATTCCCTGAGTGCAGCCACTATCCATGCATGGTTTCGGGTAAGCCTCTTCAATTTCCTAAAAGAAGCAATAACTGATATTGGAACTGCAAGAAAGACAAACCATAAATATGAAAATAGAGTTATAGGAAAAGATTGATACAGGTATTCCTAATTTCCCATCATATAAAAAGATAGATACAGGTTTGAAAACTTTAAGCAGTTAGGAAGCTTTAAAATAAACGGAAATCATTTTAGCCTCACAAGCATGCAGCCCAAAGAAACCATCCAATAACACAGGAGCTAAAGAAGAATCAAAAGATGGAAACAAGATATGTACAAAGATTCCGGTGTATATTCTATTTTCGATTCTACAACTAAGGATCAAAGAAAAATCAGTACTTTGTCATGGGCACAGATCCAATATCCAAATCAAACAAACCCGAATCTTAGCTATCAGTAACATGTACCGAGAAAGTGACAAACTAACCGAATCCTTGGGTTATTAAAATAATTCTACCATTTGGAAAAGTGGATACGTTAGAGTAGGCATTATCAATTCTTCCCATTACCCAAAATATCAGGTAAATAACAGAAATAGTTCCAATCCCAGTAGAATGTAAAGAGAGAGGAAAGTTCAGAATAAAAATATTTCAGTCTAGATGGCCAGTTTCTGGAACCATCAACAATACATGTCAAAATGCAGGTAAAAAGACCACATAATATGTTAATAAAGTAACAACTTTATTAATATCCATGAACAAGGTTGAAGGAACCTAAAGAATTCCTCAAATAGAGAAGGAATCAGACAGCGGTCAATTGCATAGTCATTCAGATTGACACCCAAAAGCTCGGCACAGCAAAATGGCTGCACCAGGAAAACATCCAGGCTAGCCAATCTGTCATAAGTACCTGCTTTACTTCATCACCTTCATCATCTCTATTCTACAAAATATTTCCCAGATTTAATTTTGCACTAAAAGCCATATTGATTGTTTTCAACTGATCCATCTTTATTCTCCAAGTTAAATTATTAATTTGCATTTTAGTTAGTTTGGAAATCCATAGTTTCTGAAAAACAAAACAGCAGGAGCATTAGTTTCTCTAACAATGTACCAGATAGATGTGGCAAGTTTCTTTTATTCTACCGCACATTGAATAGCAAGCTGGAAACTTAACCAATTTATAGGTCAGCAAACCATAAATCCTACTTCCCCAAAAAAATCACGCCCATGCCACAGAAGTTACTCCATCATAGATAACATATTGTAGTTCGATCATAATTTCCATGCACTTAAAACTGTTAACACATCATTTGTATGGGAAGGGGAAATTGTCAGTGGAACTCACAGCAGTACAAATTTAAGAGACCTTTCAATAACAACTTATTTGAGCTTAACACTACGGCTCCGTTTGGTACAGCTTATTAAATAGAGCTTATAACAGTAGAGCTTATACCAATAGAGTTTTTGGACAAAAAGTCATTGGGTGTTTGGTTGTCAATAAAAAAAGTACTTTTGAACCATTAACCTGTGTGATATTTTTTATATTATATATTTTTAAAAAAGCTCTATAGCCTCTACTCCTAAAAGCTTAAATTTTGGGTTTTTACTAGTAGAGATAAATTAGTTTATTTAAGCTAAAAAAACTCTATTAAAAAAATAACCAAACACCATAAAAAATTTTAAAAAGTGCTTATACGATTAAATAAGCACTTATGGCTCTTAAATAAGCCATACCAAACAGGCACTACATACCATTACTTAAACAATTCTCAACACATACAGTTTGATGTTTCAAGAGTTGAAAACACAAATACATGGCAGAGTACTTACCGAAACCTTCTTTATTCTTTCTAATCAAATTCATCATATACTTATCAGTTGGCAAATTCTCATCACTAAAATAATATTCCGCCTGCAACACAATAAACAAACTCCTGTAGGTTGCGTTTGAGAATTCAAATAAAAGTATCAAAACGAAACCTAATGACAACATAATTCATTGCCAACACAATTAAAAAAGCGTTTCCATCAGCAAACACAGACACCTAAAGGGAAACCAAAAAAGAAAAAAAGAAGGAACAGTAATTAGAAAAACACGCTAGCACTTTAATAAATACCTGCTTAATGATCCTTTGTTTCAGATCATCAGTGAGAACAGCTGGAGTAGAGGAGTTCTCGTGATCTTTAATCGGATCCTCGCAGTGGTCGTGATCATGATCGTCATCTGACGGTGGAACTGGAACATCAGGGATGTCGTGCTCGGGTGATCCAACGGGAGAGAAATCTGGATCGAGCGGAGGAGACGGTGGGTTCGAATCCACGGCCGGGATGGCGGTGGTAGAGGTGGGAGCCTCTAAGCCGTCCATTTTCTGGGGACGGAAGGAGAGGGGTAGAGGAGGAAGAAAAGAGTATTGAGGCAAGAATAGGCTGAAATGAGATTCCCTTTAGGTAAAACCCCTCCCGCCCATTCTTCTTTCTTCTCCTGCTCTCTCTCTCAAGTTGCTTTTCTAACCTCTGCTCCCTTTTATAGGACTCATGGGCATCTTCGTTATTTCACCATCCTTGAGTTGAAAATTTTTGGCAATTGCTGATGCGACGACGTCTCTTCTTCCCATTCAAACGATGTCGCTTAAGAAGTTTGAGCTTTTAAGTCAAGCAGATTAAATGATTAATCTAATTAGTAATTACATCTTATCATTAAAAAAAAAAATAGTAATTACATCTAATTTTCAAAAGCTGAACCCAGTGGATTGCATTGAAAATACAAGGGACAATTTAATTGGCCCGAAATTTTTAACCAAAATTCCATTTATTCATCATCAAAAGATTGTTATTTCATATGCATTGAAGAATAAATTTTAATTGAATTTTAAGATGAAAATTAAATTTTCATTTCTATCAATGAGTAAAATCTTGTACCTTGTAGTACAAGGGAAATTCACCATTTTCGGTCATTTTGCAGCCAAGTATATGGTTACGCGTTTTATATTAAAGGAAAAAAGTACGATCGTATAACAAGATTCTAAGGAATCAAGAATACAGGCATGTAGTAAGATCATGAAATAAAAAGGGTCCTTATTGGATGGAGAAAGAATATTTGACCTTGTGTTTGTTTTACAACAGGAATTTGGATGCACGCATATTGTGGCAAATTGATGCACCTAATGTATTTACCAGGAAGCAAAGTTAAAAGTGCAATAAGATAAAGCCAAGATACTTTCTCATAGCAAAGCTCTGTCGCGAAGCTCACATACAACATAGACATGGGATTATGGTTTTACCATTAACACTCCATGCCAGACCTATTAAACCATACTTAATAACAGTACATAATTGCTTGCCAATCTAAAACAAAACTAAAACAAGCAACCAAAAGCCATCCCCAAGGCCTAATCCCAACCTAAAACAGAACTAAAACAAGCAACCAAAAGCCAACCCCAAGGCCTAATCCCAATCGTCCAAATACAATTTTACTAGAACCTGAAAACCACACCCTCACGTCATCCACAACCGGACCACATAATGAGCTCATGTCATCTGTTCGTGTATTGTAATACACGCTGTAGAATGCAATACGTGTTCTATCAGCTTTGGCAGTGAAATTCACATTAGCATCATGGAAGGTTGAGTTAGCATCCTCTGTGTAATGTACTATTTGGGCTTGATCCCCAGCAAATGCCATGACTGCAAGTGGTTGCTTGCATTTGTCCCCAGCGTGGCCTAAAGAAAATGTCAAGCTGTAATCCTTGTTTGCCGTGGTTTCAACCATTTGAGAGATAATGCCTTCCTTCCCTGAGAGTAATTCGATGGCACGTTTTCCTTGGGGGACTGAGTAATGGTAGGAGTCGATGTAACGGACAGCTCTGTTTGATTCAACAATCCAACCAGGCAATGAGGATGTCTCTTCATCGAGGTTGGTGGGAAGCAAGACTCCTAGCGATACATTTCTAAACATCCACGGACCTTCTTCGAAATCGCCATTGACTACAGCATTGTCTGCGAAGATTGTAGCAATGGGGAATGAATATTAGAGAATTATATCAACAATGCTGTACATTACATCCCAATTCAGTTTTTGAATTTAACTACTATGTTTTATCCAATAAAACATAACTTAGCTGGGGGCGATTCTAAGCAACAATTGACAAACTTTCCGTTAAGGGCAAAATCTTTCATTTAAGGGATTATAAGTTGGGAAGTGTCTGAATTTCTATCTACAAAACCAAACTTATTTTTTAATTTTTTTATGATTCTTATTTTTTATTGACAATTATATTATTCAGATATTTTGCTCTATTTTCCTGTTTCTCCTACCCTAGGCAACAAGGCCCCTTTGTCAATTATTATGCGACAAAGTTAAATAGTTCTCGATAATAAAAAAGTGGTAGAGTTCAGTAATTTTTCTTTTAATTCCTTAGTGAAGTTCATGTTAAATAGAGGAGGTTGAATGATTGGGTGCGTATTTTTTCTAAGGGGGGAAAGAACACATACACAGAGAGATATAAATTTCTACAACAAGACGACTACACTATCAACATGAGGAAAAGAAAAAAAAATCTACCTTCATCTAAATTATATGTACGACAACTCTGAAAATAGAATAGTAGCAACCCACCACTCGGCACTAACCACTCGGCACCGAAGTTGATTATTTTCTTCCTCTAAGCACCTAGAGGCCCTCTACTTTACTGATTCTTCTCTTAATCCTGTTTTTCAAATTAATCCTGCTCTGCCATTTACCAAACATTTATTATTTTAATTAAAGCCATCAAAGCATTGAATTCTTTGGCACACCCCCACTTTGATTAATCATAAATCGAGACTCCCAAAAGAAAAATGTCCATCCGTGGGCCCCCTGCTTTGGATGCTGATTTAAAAAAGCATCAGCTCCATACCCTCCCCGCCAGGGTCCAGGGCCTACAGACACCAAAAGAGTATAATAAAATAATAGAATTTACCTTTGGGCTTATCAGGAGCGAAAAGCTTCTTGATCGCAATATCATCAATGATGGGCCCACAAGTGGGGTCATCTTCCATGCCCGGATTCTTAAAAAGAAGCTTAACATTGTCGTCTTCTGCCTCAAAAGCCCACGCGTACGGGTCCCAACCTTGCACGTTATACAATGTCTGCAGGTCTATGGTCTGTGATGCAGGTGGCACGGACACGTTCAGCGACTCCAGCTGAGCGCACGTGCGCGCCGCACTGAACGTAACGGAATACGTAGACCCTTTTTCAACTCTCACTTCCTGGCTGATCTCCGCATCGTTGCCTAATCTAACGGCGTGAGAACCCTGTGGCACAATGAGGATCATCCCACCTTGTTTTTGCCCAGATGAGACCAGCTCTACGGTGCCGTTTAATTTCCAGCTTGGAATCTCTGTGGGCCCATCTGCTATGGACTCACTCGGGAAGCCGTGCGACGGGGATGTCTCAAAATCGCCATTAGCCACTAAACCTGCATGCAATATGAGGAAAGAACGCATATTAGTATTCTACTTTTCTTTTTCAGATTAGCAAAAATACTAAATCTATATCCAACATTTGGTTCGAATTTCTCCATTAGCTAATCAATTTTAAGATGAAATATTCTCTTATTAAATTTATGTTGTGGGAACCAACGGTCTACAAAAATAGGGTCACATATTATCAACGTGCTAACAAAAGAAAAAATTTGGACCTTGATGGTGGAAACTATGAAGGATTGTATAATTGCGTAATGGGTTCGCCTATCATAATAATGGACCCATGTACTAGTTAGTACCGCACCTAACACTGAAGAAGCTTGGCACCCGTTTTTTGAAAATGAGGCAGCTAGGAATTACAGGTTAGGAGCCTAGCAAAGAGAGAATAGGACTATTTTGTTCCAACATAGTGTCAGAAGCACTATACAAAATCATTATTAATGCATTAATTTTAATCAAAAAAGTCTACAGCGAACAAGATATTAAGAGATCGAGTCCCCTCACAGCAAATTTGTAGGAACAATAAACCCAGTGGATAACCTTATCTACGTACGGGCCTCAAAACTTTAGAAAGCTCACCCGCACAAAAATAACAATGCATTATCAAGAAAATATTAAGAAGTGGCTAGCAAGGAAGAAACAATAATAAAGCTATTTAGTCCAAATCTGTCATCGGTCAAAGCTATCGGACGAAATACGAACGAAAATACTGTGTACTTAAAAATGGGAAGAGGATAATAAAGAAAAGAACTTAAGGCGCGAGAATGAGACGAGACTCGTCCAATCCAACTTGGACCAAGAAGCCGCGTTTACCGCGTGGACCCCACGATTTTATTGCTCAGCTTTGGCCCATATTTTCAACACAAGTCCTTTCTGCGCTTGACTACTGAGTGGAAAATTGCTTTTTACCTTTGACAAAACATGAGTTGAAAAACGCGAGAAGGGAAGGGGTGCATCAACTCCCAAAAATCGGTGATAAAAATATATATTGTATAAGCCGGCTCCCTTCTCTTTACGAAAAGAACCACTGTCGTTTTGTAGAAATTATGTAAAAGGTCTTCTTCATTTTTTATTTTGTTTTTTAACGCTGGCGGGAATGTGCTGCACTAAAGTCAAATCACCCACCTTAGGGCTAATAGAAGGAAGAGAAAAGTGAATCAACATGGTCCATGTTAACTCTGTCACCCACCACACCACACCTTCAATGCATCACTCTCCTTTCCTCTTTATGTGTATTGCAGCATGTCCGTGATTCAAGTTGTAATGCTAGTACTATTTTAGACATGAACAGGAGCTTGAGGTAATGTCAATGCAAACCAATGGTTGATTAAAGTCCGGTAAAACTAGCCGGGTTGAAAAGCTTTCTGCAGAATGCTGAAAGATGGGGTGCACTAAAAGTGCTATTTTCACCAACATCGTAGACGATGTAGGCTACAAAATATAAGCGATTAAAGAGTAAAAAGAACCAACAATCGAAGAACACAATAAACAAACAGATTGAGAATCAGCAAACTTCAAACAGCAAGAGGAATAAAGGGAATGCTTTGCTAACTCAGATTATATGATAAAGGAGCTCCGCGAAACACTCAATGGTGGTGGAGCCGACAATTTTGAAGACTCGGGGACCATAACATAATTGCTATTGAAATTTTTTAAATCACACATACTATCATTTTTTAAAAAAATAATTAAAAATAAAATAAAATAAAAATCCCACATAGTCGGTCGGTCAAACATAGAACTAAGCAAATAACTTTAAATAAAACAATAGCATCGTTAGGGCCTCCCATCCCAGCAAAATATGCACTTTCATCAACAAATTTGGCATAACAAATAATAATGCATAAATAAAAATGGATGTTTTAGAAGAGTGGCAAGCAACTGGTTTTTGGCCAATGACCAAGTTCAACTAGTATATTTAGGTGATTTCTGAGACACAAAGTCACAAATGCAGAAAACTTTGGAACGTAGAGCATAACTGCAAGAAATTTAGCTAAAATATCATATCGCTCATGTTTTTTTTTTTTTCAGTATTCGTACTTTACAACATGCTCTTGACCACTTGACCCACATTGATAAACTAACCAATTAGAGATAGAGAAGGCACAGTGAATATCAGATCTCAGAAATAACAAAAACCCAGAACGCATAAATCTCGTAGAAATGGAGGCACACAGAAGCAATAACAATTAAATAAGGGGGAAAAGGCCGCACTTTCCAATTTTGGATGAATAAATACCAAAAGTAACAACAAATCTCATCTAAGCAATAGATAGAAAATGCTGAAATGTAAGTGTACGAACAGTTACAAGGAGTGAAAACATACCATCTTCGGCTAGGATTGAAGAAGCCAAATGAGCAACAACAAACATAAACAGAGAAACCCATCTAGTTATTGAAGAGTTTTTCGCCATTTTCTCGGCCAAATTTCTCACTGCTCAACTCTCTCTCTCTCTCTCAGTAGCTGCTGTGTGTGTACTCTGTTTTGAGGCAGAGAAAAAAGAGGCAGTAGTGTCCTTTATATTTATGCAAGATTCCGGTTCTGTCGTCTTTACTCTTTAAATTAAACTAGCTGTTAACTTTATTTAATCGGCATTACTTTTTCTGTGATTTATTCCAAAAAAAACAAAAAAGGGCTCCTTTAATTTTTCGGCTTCAAGAATAATTGAAAAAATTGTCTTCCTGGTGTTTCCCACCACTCTTATATTTTATTTAACTATTTAAAAATATATATATTATTATTATTATTATTATTACCATCAATTGCTTTCATTGCGTGTTTTGATAATTGTGTTGTCGCGGCGGGCCCAGCGCACCGCCGTGGCGCCGTACACATTTGTCCAATCCGATTCATTCATAGTAACTGGCCTTCTGGTGATTTTCTGTAACAGCTGCTTGTATTATTACTAAAGTTCGGCTATTATTAACGTGCAAAAATGATCGGGTGGTTGTTATCGCGCACTTTGTTATGAATAACCGGTCATGTGTCATCTTATTATTAGTCGAGCTGTTAGATGCCAACCAATGATCAAGTTACACACATGCGTGACGTGCGCATCTAATCAGTTCGCTATTAAAGTGTTTAACAAATGTTTATATATGTGGTCTTATAAGTTAAATTATGAATTATTATGTAATTTCTTAAATTAGACATATAAATTATTGGTATGATTTATCAAACTTTAAGTACATTTTTATTTTATTAGACTGAATTAGATATGATAAGACATTATATGATTGGATTGGACCGAAAAATATTTAGATATTGTTTGGTACTGCATCTAAGCAAGTAAGTTAACACAACTTAGCTGCATGATAGCTAAACCATAATGTATTAATTAGGATATAATTTCTCATAGCATATATAATTAATTTTAAAATTGAATGTCTTAAAATATAATAAAATTTTAAACAAATATATTAAAATTATTATATTTACAAATGTCATCAACTTTTACCCCTACAAGTAGTGATTTATTAAACACACAACAATAATTGTAGTTTTTTTTTTATTAGCAGTTCTAACTTCAAACTTGATCTGAAACAAGCCCTTAATAATAATGTTATGCTTAAAGTAGTATAAACATGAATTTAATTAGAGATGACAAAAAATTTCAGTACGGTACCCTATTCAAAATTAAGGGTTAAGAGTCTAATTATTACTCAAGATATTAAAGTCTGACCCTATCACATTCATAATTAAAACTTTACTAAAAAGTCCTATCTTAACCCTTATCCCAATAAATTATTATTATTATATTAAAAAACAAAAACACAAAACATACACATTACATTTTTGTTTTTCAAAATATTTGAACTATTTAAATACTTTGATATGTAACTAAAAAAAAAGTCATTGTAATCCATGCCCACTGGTCGCTGTAGTCTGTAGTACTATGACTAAAGCGTTTTGTTTTTCTCTATCAACTGGTGGTGACCGCATTGGGCAACTGAAAACAATTAATTATTAATTATTTTTAAAAAAAATTATTAAAATAAAAAAGGTGATAGGGACGGATTTTTAAAAGATCATTTTTTTTTAATTTTAGTCATAAGGTTGGGTTAGTATTCAGGCAATCCTATCCAAACTTGGCTATTGTAATATTAGATTTGACTGAAAGTATAATTTTATTATTAGATAAACAAAATATCAAAATATTTTATCATATTTATTTAATTATGAAATCAGTTGAAATGAATGCAAAAAAAAAATAAAAATCTAAATAATAATTCAAAATTAATTACAATATTCATTATACGCACTATTAAATATTTAAGATATGTTTGCTGAAAATAATACATATTTTTAAATGTAACAATTAATTGTATTTTACATTTATTATTTTTTATAATGTAAAATAGGATTTTTTTTGAATTAATATTTTAATAAATATGTTATTATATCAAGTATCTCCATTATAAATTATATTTTGAATTCTATATCCTTGTTGTGGCTGTTATTATTATTTCTATATAATACATATTACTATGGTATAGCCTTTCATTGCCGATTCATAATATTATCATCACTTACATAATTTTCATAACACAGCAACATGTCATTTTGCCGCTTGCACATGATTCGATATGTGTGTGCGCGTGTGTGTAATTGCCAATCAAACTAAAATTATTTTAAGAAATAATATATTAAGTTGAGGAAAAAAAGGTGTAAAATATATATTCATACATATATATTAAGAGAAAGTTTGTGTTGATTTGAATTTTGGCCCTTAACAGTTACCACAGTCTAACAGATTTGTTTAGAAATGGCAAAAAATTTGGATCCAAAGCGAGTTCAAGTGAATCATTCTTTCCAATAGGAGTTGAGCTTTTAACAACCCTTTAGATATGTTATAAAACGCTATATTTTTATTTTCACAATTTTGACCTTACAAATTATTTTATAAAAAAAAAAAAAAAGTTATCTTTCCAAGACTCCACTTTATTCTTCAATGCCGTAAAAAAAAACCATAGATTTTGTTGATGCTTTAATTAACTATAGAAGAAAATGCTTAAATGATTTTCGACTATAGAAAGTAATCTAAACAACAATATAAATTATTGCAATTCACATAAGAGAGTCTATTGAATTTAAAAAAAGTTTGCTTAAAGGGTTAATGTTAAATTTTTTATGAAGGGGGAAAGTCAATATCCCATGGGATTTAGTTTGAGAAATAGACATGAAGAAAAAATATTCTGAATTAAGATTGTTAGTAATATGGAAAGTGTTGAAATGATTTTTATTATAAGAAAAAATCCAAAGCGAAATGAAAATATTATTATGGGAGACCAAATAAAATTATGTCGATAGAATTTATAGAGAGAAAAAGTTTGGTCAATAGAGAGAGAAAACAAGGATATAGTATGCTTTAGGGCTGACAAACGCCTGCCGTGAGGGGAGAACCGAGAACGCATGGGCTCATAAAACGATTTTTTTTTAAAAGTAAATGCGCGGAGATATTTTTGTAATCAAAGGAGTGAAGGGGCTTCATAAGAGTAATTGAGGGGTGGAAATAGCATCAGTCTTCGGAATAATCACGAAATATTGTGCATGCATTATTATTTGAAACGGCCCAGACTATCAAAATTCGAGGGGGGACCATGGGGTGTGGGACGATGCAAGTTGGGCTGCACACGCAAGGCCCATCAGAAAACACTGAAACTGCACGCGTCTACATCGTTGCAATTGCGCACTTCTAAGTTCCAATCGAGTAGTAATAAAACCAGAAGCTGACGCGTAAGCGGCAGAAGCAGCAGCAATGGGATCGGCCGCAGCTCTTCGAGAGCTTCAACGTGAACTCGAAACCAAAGCTAACGATCTCAGCAAACTCCAAAAAGGCGAGACTTTTTTATATCATCATATCATATAAACTTTGTTGTCTCTATAATTCGTATGAAAACCCTAACCCTCTTTTGTCCTAAACCAGATATTGGTAAAAATCATCAAGTGAGAAAGAAGTACACTATTCAGCTTGGAGAAAACGAGCTCGTCCTTAAGGTCCGTCGCATGACAATCATTTTGATATTGATTTTTCTTTTATTTATTGAGGTTTTAAGATTATACATACATGTCTAGCTTCTCTGTTGTGGTTTATTTATTTATTTTAATTATTGTATGTGTTCTTAGGAGTTGGGTTTGTTAAATGAAGGAGCAAATGTCTATAAATTGATTGGTCCAGTTCTTGTGAAGCAAGATTTGGCAGAGGCTAATGCCAATGTGCGCAAGAGAATTGAATACATCTCTGCTGAGTTGTACGTTTCTTCTTACTTGGTTACTTGGCGATTCTTTGCAATATTTTTACTTTTTAATATATCACACTTAGTTTCATGGAAGTATGAATTAAGATAGATTAAGTTAGGGTGCGTCTTGCTCTTTGCTGATTCTTCAAGTTGTCTTATCTGGGTTTGAAGAGGGGTGATGTCCATGGCATATTTGTTGCAAGGCAAAGGCATTACCATCTTTATTGCAATTTGTATTGATGAATTACAAGGATGCAAAATTGAATCAAAAAGCTTTTTTCTTTTTTTTTTTAATCTTTCTGCATATGATTTATTGGCTTGTTGTTTTCTTGCTTTATATTGTATAAAAACATCATTTTCAACTCTTAAATCCTTATTTCTTTTTATAATTTTACTGTCATATTTGTTTGGAGTTAGATACAGATTTTCAATATTTAGCTTTTTAGGTATCGTTCTTGTCTTACATTAACCTTGGGTTACTGTTGGGGGCAGGGACTAATTAAATTTCAGGTTTTATATGTGAGGTGCATGGCAGTTAAAGAAATAATTAAAGGATTTCCTATTTTGGCCACGATCTATTAGTTGTATGGTTTTGGTGTATGTTCATACTTCACACTGCATACAGATTAAGGTTCCTGTCCAAAAACCATTATCTCAACAATCTATAGTTCCGTGGATTGTCACGTTCCTCTTTGTATTTTTCACTCATTATCATTGATGTTATTGCAATTGTTTGGTATAAATGGTATGGCCAATATATCCTTGACCTTTAAACTGCGATTCTGCTCTAGGAAGCGACTTGATGCAACTCTTCAGGATTTGGAAGAAAAACAAAATAGCAAAAAGGAGGCGGTTAGTTTACTCCCTGTACTTTTTATTTGCTCATTTTGCTTTTTAAATAATACTTTGAGATGGAAACAAAAAAGTTCGAAGATACCCATCTCTTGGGTTGTGGATCTTGTAGCTAACAGTTGTTACATTAATCTGTATTGCTGCAAAATTGACTTTAAGAATTTGCTTTTCTTATCTTTGTAAATCTTACTTTGATGTCAATAATTGATTCAAATTCTTTTGTTGTCTCTTAGATCTTCAAAGTACAACAGAGGATACAATCACTTCAGGCAGGAAAAGCTAAGGCCTAATTAACTTTGTAGGAGTGTTCGCTTTGCCCACAGCTCTGTTTCTGTTTTGCCTCAAGTGCGACTTGGTGTTCTTTACTGTTAATTTTTGAGGCTATATAGTTGTGCGTTATAGCAAGATTATCAGCGTTATTTCAGTTATTGTGGGTTGTTATGAATGAAAATCAGTGTCAATTTTGTCTCTGCGTGTGTTTTGTAAAAGTACTTTTGTGTTTTATCCAAGTAAATCAATGAAATGCATATGTTGCTTTTAACTTTGAATAAGGAATGTTAAGTCAGTGAAATGTCAAGTCTCTACACCTTGTTAGCAACCAGCAGTGGCTTGGTATTAATAATTTGTTGTGGTTCATTAGAATTTCAAATGGGAGGCTTGTAACTTGTTAGCCATTCAAGACTCGTGCAGTACAGTTGATCATTCCAAACTAACAACTGCAAATTTGCAACAGTGGTCAACTGTCTTTAACTCTAAAGTCTAAACCAGTTGGTTTCAAGTATTTGGTTTGGATCTAATACTGAGATGACTTGTATTCTACTCTTCATTCTCTTTTATCAGATATGTGTTTATAGTTATATACGATTAAAATTTAATTAGTTTTATATTCTTATCTAAAAACTACTAATTGTATCTTTTTTTAAAAAATAAAAAAAAAGAATCGATTCAGCATTAAATCTAAATTAATCTAAATTTTGGTTTCAAATGTAGCGCATATTGATATTTATGATTGATTGTGTTTATGACTTTCAACGGCAACGAAAGTTAATTGCTTTAAGATGTATGCAGTAAATTTACGAATGGAATGGGAAGTTGAACGGGAGAAGCGAAATGGCCCAAAGGCAAATTTTATTGATTGTAGCACAGATATGTATTAACATTTAGAACTATAAGCTACGAAATCCGATAAGTTAGAATATTTAAAAATCCAATTATACAAATCAAGCGCTCCGAGGAGGGACTCTCAAAAGGTTACAGACTGTCTGTTGCGCTGTCGCTATCAATTTTAAAAAAAAAAATTTGAAACAAAGTGATCCTGTCAAGTGTTTGTACAATAACTGATGCGCATATGCCCCGAATGATTATCCTATAGATTCTATTATTATTTAATATTTTTTAAATTTCAGTTCAAAAGTCAGCATTATCTCAATATTTGCTTCGGCGAAAAAGACTTTCTTTTCTGTATTATCTTGAAGTAGTAGTACTTTATGACAGGATCTAACAGAAATTTAGCTCTAAAGTTCATTATTAACGTGTCATTTAACTAGAGACCTAGTTGCAAAAATGAGGGCAACTGGACTGAAATATGAATCTCAACAACAAAATGTAAAAGAGGTTCAAGTAACAGTGAAGTTCTACAAAATTTTAACAGCATTCATTGCACATCAAATCACGAGTTATTATCATCTGCACGGCATTTTTCTTTAAGAATCATAATCCCTTGAAGGCTGTTGCCGCCACCACTACGCAACCCAAGTACCCAACCCAAAGTGAACAACCCTTAGTTGTGATGAAAAAAAAAAAGGGAAAATCTCTTGCACATGTATATCGTCACAAGCCGGATCAAGTCCGGAATATTAATTGCTATTAGTCAATCACCACGACAAACAAACAAATCAAAGGGGAAAGATTTACGTGAGACTATAAGACAGTTTGATAATACTGTCATGTAAGATGATGAACTTCATAATTAAATTTAGGATTTGGTTATGTTGGAATTATTTTAAGGTAGAGTACTTATTCATAACCACACGATTAAAGTTATAATAAATTTATTATTATTTATCATTTTTCATATGTAGTTGAGATTCGTACTTCACCGTAAATTTGTTCAAACGTAGCCATAACCTTAAATTTAATATTAAAAATATTGCGTTCTCCCACACTCTGGGTTGGTGAGACAGCCCCACAAAAAATCTTTTTGCAACCAAAGCATATGCTCTGACGAGACGACGCCATTTTTGTGAACCGCAAAACGCACGACACGGCACGCGCTAGCTACAGCCATCAGAGGCCGCCCACTAAGGTATACACTAATTGCTTGAAAACTTGCTTGTCCGTACAAGTTCGTGCGACAAAACCTGAATGATTCCTGACGGTAATGAGTCACATTGTCATTGATTTTAATTCCATTCATCAAGCACAAAGGAATACGCCAAAGATAAGAGAAATCGCCCAGTTTGACAGACGAAGTGAAAGGAGCATTAACAAAGAGTAGGTGGCGATATTTTCCCGATCCCACCAGCTGCGGGCATGTACTGAGATTGTGATTTGAGAGTTTATAATCACGTTTCAGGATCCTATTATCCGTATGTATCATACGTTACTAATTGTCGCTAATTAGGATTAGTTGTTATAAACTAATCCTAATTAATCGTCGCCAGTCTACTAAAAGGAGATTGCTAGTTTCTGCCTCATAACATTTTCATCTTCACCGGTCGCTTTTCTTAATTCCTCATCACACGCACCATTGACATCAAAATTCTTCAACGAAAACCCCATCCTAAGATCAAGTAACAATTGCCCTTTATCAAAAGACGAAAGTTTTTGAAGTTTTCATGTTAACGGTTTCGCAATCATCCTTCTAGCTATTACTTCCATTGCGCGGCAGCAGCTGTGACTTCATAGCACGCGATCATTCTCTTTTTCCTTAAATTACTTTTTATGAATAGGCATTTACAAGTGGAGTACACAACTATACATATCCTAATAAATCACTGCAATAATATTTTAATCAGAATTTATCTACATTTACCGAACACGCTTTGTGAAGAAACAATTAATTATGCATAGAAGATCCTTGTGGCTACTCACAAGGGGAGTTCGGTTCGACCATTGGTTCGTTTAGGATGATAATGAGCAACATTATCATAGTTTTTAATTTGGTGTAGTTATTCGTCGTGTTCAATTATTTGGCACCGATCTTGTGTAGTATATACATTCCAACATCACGTCAGTTGTACTTGGAGAATATTGCGCGGCAGGGTTGATGGATTTGATAATCATGGCAACCAAAACCAAATTAAAGGACTGCGAGCAAGGCTTGCAGCAGCACGAACAAGTTGGTACGTTTGATGGATAGTGGAATGATGATATGTAAATGAAATTATTGCGTATACAAGTGAAAAATATAAATGGTCCCGTTTTATCAAACATTAATCTCACTTTGTATATATACATGGATATATCTTGGAATATTTGGCTTAAGTTAATAATTAGTTCATGGACTGTGCTGCCAAGTTTGGCACTTTCAATGAGAAAGACCACTCAACTTTGCTAAATCCTCATCAGTCCTTATAAGCCCTAGATTGGATGCCGAACTTTGAGTCTCTTTGCTTTTGTCTTATCTAATCTTTGGCCGACCTAATAGAAGAGCATGAACGCATGTTCATTTGAATAATCATTGTTTCTTAAAACAGAAAGATTCTCTGTAGATCTCAATCTAACACATGCCACCAAAGTATAGCAAAAATGGCAAGTGGGTATTCTAAAATCTAATGAAATACTGGCCATACACACATACACACACAGATTAATTGCTAAAATAGAAGATTTGCAAACAAGAACTAATTAAGAAATACAAATAGTAAAAAGCAGTGATCTCGATGGATGAATTAGGTTAGATATTAGCGCAAGTCTGTTGGGTGTGTAAGTACCAACCACTAAACAAATTGTGGACCATGAAAATGGCACATCACATGAGATGACTGAAAAAAGGTACCATGCCACTGCCCCTTCATTTAATTCTCACCACATTCACATTGTTGGAGATAAAGATTGTTTCAAGGCAATATTGGAGCAACATATTGGCTCGATTTCAATGGCCCCTCTGTCACGTACTGTCCTCGATGACGATCAACTTAATGGATCATGCGCTGGCCGATCACTTTGTCGTTTGGAATATCTTCAGAATCTTCATTTATTTTGTGATACAAATTAAAGGCAATCAGGGTTTTTCCGAAACATGCATTGTTTTATAATTACATAATGTTTATTTTTTACGCTATATATATCATTTGCCAAAACATGCATTTTAATCTTTACGTAAGAAAAATGCATGAAAACCTAATTATTAATTTAGGCTTGAAGGTTTTTGTACGCAAAAAAAAAAAAAAAAAAAAAGGTTATCAATTCAATTATCCGAGTGGTTATGCTTATCTATATACTGCCAAGAGTTTTTGATTGATGAAAGTGCTTTTGACAGTAATCCACAAGCTTCCAGTTGCTAAAAGTGCTTTTAACAGTAATCCACAACCTTCACGCCTTATGATATCCTTTGTTTAAAAAGAAAAACCTTCTAATTAAATTCCAAACTACCCTGACTATTTTTATTGAATGTAGGGTTCAAGTTTCCATCGATACTCGAATTCTGGTCAAAGTTTCAATAATCGTAGTGGACTTGTGGTCATTTTCTAAATCTGAGCTAACCACCAAATGAAAAAGTTTAGCCCCGCGCATATATACAGAAAGGGAAAACAATGATTGTACTACGTAGCCTCTGGACCTTGTTGCTTGTTTATTATCTTTTTCACTTATCCTTTAGCTTTATTTTTCTTTTAAGAGGCTGGGTTTGGTGGGAATTGGCCCTACAATTTTGGGTTTGTGTTACGAGTTTGTGACATGCCTTAATCATGCGGGTAATGCGACTGCAAATTGACCTCTACATTAAATAAACCCTTCACGTGCTTTTCACTTGTAGACACAAACATACCACCACCGAATCTGAAATGTGCATCACCATTTGTTAGTAATCTGGTAGTGGGTAAGAATTTCTTAGTAATCTAAATTCTGTAAATTTATTTGACGTTAAATTTGAAACTTCCTGAATGCAAATTTTACATTTGATCGCATGCATAATTTCAAGATATATACCTTAGGTTGCGAAATCTCCCAAGGATTAAATATATTGCGTTTTATACACGATTTTCATTTTGATTGTCACTCTCGTTTTCATATTGGAAGAGTCAAAAGCTTCTAATGAGTACGTGATTCGTTTATGTTTAAATCCATTAATATGTGGTGCAAGAACCCCCTCGTCACACTCTAAAACTAAAGCCAATCCTACAGATGGGGAACTTCAACTTTTGAGACCCGAATCAAACTATAATATATTTACATATATATATTCTTTTGATGTGATGGCATCTAACAAATTATCAATATGATTAGAACACGCATTGCCTTTTTTTAAGTCTCTGGTATGTTTGCCAAAAATTTTCCACTGTTCCATCGCTATACGGGACCTAAATTTGGTGAACTGCATTAAAGATTCTCTACTTTCTAAAGAGACCCTGGATTTCGTTAATGAACTTAAGGACCACTACAGCATGGACAAATTTAATTAGAAACTCGTTGTAATTAATTTCTAATTTAGCAGTGGACTCTTATTTTAGAGGACCACTGCCCTATGATTATCATTTCGCCCGTAGCCTTCCAGCCATCACGAGAAATCGCTCTCTTTTTCCTCATTTGTTGTAAACGCTTTCATTTTGTTTTATTTTTCTTTTTTCCAGCGTCTGATTTGATCCACTAAGCATGTGTGTGGCATTAATTGTTTAAAGATGCCGTGGGAAACAGTTGGAAAAAATTGGCGTTTCGGTAGTCACATGAATTGGATGTTCTTCCCCCTTTGCAAAACAAGATTTATAATAAATCAAGTTGAAAAGAACTTTCGACATTATATTTAATTTCCTAAATTAATTTAAGTTTTGTCTTTTCTAAGCCTAATCGCCATACTCATTCGTCTACTGAAATGACTTTTTACTATTCAAATCCGTAACCACAGATATATCTTTTCAAATATTCTCTTGGCTTGGGTGGCTGAGTGCTGCTGCAACTGAAAATTTAGGCCCTACTTATTGAGAGGTCAATAAATTTAGTTTCACAAAGGGTGTCTATAATTTCTTAATTTACATTTATGTCTTAAGGCTGTCATGTTCATTTTCTATATGAGAAGGAAAGATAAATTTTGAATTACTCCGCTTGTGAATTGACTATTTTTAAATTATCTCACTTACTTTTAAAAATATTAAAAATACCCCTATTTTTGTTGTAAATGTAAAGAAAAAAAAAAAAGGAGATTGATTACTGTTTTTTTTTCTTAACAAAAATAAGGAGTAAATTAAAGTTTAAAAAATAAAAAATAATAATAATTTAAAACAGTCAATTCTTGAGGGATAATTTAAAATTAACACAAGATAAAATCATTACTCCTACATATAGTTTTCTTAAATTAAGTTTGTATCTCGAGTTACGTAACACTACCTACTTAAAAAAACGCTTAGAAATATACCCATTAATTTAATTTATGCGTCGGTCATGAATATCCATGAAACTGTTGGAACGTGGGTTTGACTTGTTTATCATGCAAAACACCCAACTAATAAACAATAAACAGTCTATATGTTTCCACGACTTCGTTACGCTTTTTCTTTTTCATGTGAGTGGCTGCTAGAGAGCTCTGAGTGTAGACAAGTCTGCAAGAGTGTAGGAGTGGGATGTGTCACGGGCTTCATGAGTAGAGCCTATCAAAACTGAAACCCCGATGAAACTTAAAGAGTAAACTGACCTTTAAAACCTCTTAAATAATGTGTGTGAGAGAGAAGCCAGGCCAAGTAGCCAACATTTGAAGATCGTATCCCTTTTCCAGCCTAATTATGTAGGACATATCTCGTATATGTGCATGTGGAAGACAGTGCAAATGCCGGTTTATGTTATTGAAAGCTCAAGCGAAATAAATTCACATTTCAATCAACCGCCTTAATGTTTCAGTCTTGAATTTTCATTTGTAACAACATTGAATGAAATGCAATGCATTTCATGTTAATGGTATGCGAATGGGACGACCATCTCGTTCATTCATAGAAGTTAATGGAAATGCTAACTGTCCTCTCACTTTTCTTTTGCTGTAAATTTTCTGTGCATGTGGGCTAAATAAAAACCAAACCGGCCAGTGCCGCCCAGTCCGCTACTCACGCGGAAAGAATCTTGGGGATGATGGGTCCCAAGTAATCCTCACATGCAAAAAATAAATAAGAACTTTTTCTGGGGGCTCCTTTTCGTATGAAACTATGAATGATAGACAAAACCACTGCTTAGGTAACACCTATTTTCCAGAAACATTTTTAATTTTGAGCCGAAAAGTATGTTTGTCTAATCAATCTTTCATTTTCTCGTCGCTCAACTTTTATTATAATAGCTCTCTATAAAATTCCTGACACTTACCAACTTGATGTCCAAAGAAATGTGCACACGGTTAGTACTGAAAAAAGTATTATGAACAGTCAAGAGAAAAAGAAAATATCAATCAATGTTCCTGATCGTTCTATTAGGGAAAAAGTTTGTCCTAATTTGGATAGAATTTAGTAATAGATATGTACTATCTACATGGGCCATCATCATATCAGTCAAAGGTCGGCGGAGCTAAAAACGAATAAAGTGTCTTTTTAATCCTCGAAAGAGAGTTGGATATATGGCGGGAATCCGTTTCACACTTATGGCTCTGGTTGCGCTCCAAAAACAAACAACTTAAGGCTCTGGATGGCTCTAAGGAGGGGGAGAAGAGAGAGTGAGTTAAAATTGAGTTGTTGGGAGGGAGGGGTGGGTATTTCACAAACAAGTGTCGATAAACCTCTAAGCAGAGCTTCTATTGGTCCACGTATCATCCATAAATCAAAACAGCCGCTTATGCTGCCTGGTCCATTTCGGCATTCTGAGACTGAGATGAACACACCCAAGATATAAATATTTTCACTCAAATCTTGTCCTAGCGAAGGTTTGTCTTTCTATAGATCATTAACATCTCCACATGTGTTGATGATGGAGCTCCCACCAGCGCCATTAACATTACCATTACCATTAGCAATACGACAATACACCACCAGCAGCACCATTATCACAGTCATTTACCCTCTTTTTACAAATCCCCTCACACTCTCTCAGAAATCCTTCACTGGAACCGCATTATGCAAGCTTCATGTCTGCCACTTCCATTGCTTTCCAGTTTGTGCTCTCTCATCCCGTAATTCTCGTTTCATGCTTGCCTTTTCTTTTTCTAATTATAGAAACAGGACGGAAAGTTGTACTTATATATTTTCCTACTTCCGTATCCATTCTTAATGAAGCATTAGTTCCTTAAATCTTCTTCATAAATCACAATCGTTTCAGGTGTGTCAGGAGATTATTGAGATAAAGGTGATTAAAAAGGCATCTAAACCCGTGTCGTATAAGTCACAGGCTTCCCTTATATATAGTCGTTCTCAAGGGACTTGAACCCCACCAAATTTTTAACAGACCCTACTGTAGCCTCAAGGAATTCAAACACCGAAGATGTCTTTTTCTTGTGCCAAAAACTTCTTCCAACGGTTCTGGAGTGACGAGCTCCATGTGGAGAGTGTTGCCCATGGCAGTTTTCTCTCCAGTGATCTCCTGCCTTCTCTTGGAGCTCGAATAAACCAAGCAACTAAGCTACGAAGATACATCATATCGCCCTTTAATCCACGTTATAGGTGATGATTCACGTCATGGTTTATTCAAATTATTTATTTCTCTACTATGCTGCTTCTCCTAATGTCCCACTCCTCATTTCAGGGCTTGGGAGATGTGGCTGGTCGTTCTAGTCGTTTACTCAGCCTGGATCTGTCCATTTGAGTTCGCATTTCTGACATACAAAAAGGATGCACTTCTCATCATTGACAACATTGTCAATGGTTTCTTCGCCATAGATATCATTCTCACGTTCTTCGTCGCATATCTCGACAGCCAATCATATCTTCTTGTTGATGATCCCAAGAAAATTGCAATCAGGTAATAAGAGTTTTGCAGCCTCAATCAAAATTCAAACAAATCAATTAATTGACAGTGAAATGATGCTTGGTTCTATTGGAGACACTCAGCTTTCTTGATATGATCCCATCCAACTTACAGGTACATGTCTACCTGGTTTATATTCGATGTCTGTTCAACGGCCCCATTGCAATTTCTTGCTCTCCTCCTGACAAATAACAGCAGTGAGCTTACTTTTAGACTCCTCAACATGCTTAGACTCTGGCGTCTTAGACGAGTCAGCTCTCTTTTTGCAAGGTTGGTAATTGAGTTCAAACTCGAATACTTTTCCCCAAAATTTTGAATTGATACAATGGAAGAATCACCGTGCTTACCACCCACCTTGCTTTCCTTCAGACTTGAGAAGGACATTCGGTTTAACTATTTCTGGACTCGCTGCACGAAGCTCGTTGCTGTAAGATATTGCAATTTTCCACTTGTTCCCTATCTAAGATCGTCTATATGACCTTCACTCCTATCGTTCATTTAAATCATGGATTTATTACCTTTCTTGTTTACTTTCAGGTAACGCTATTTGCAGTACACTGTGCTGGGTGCTTTAACTATCTGATTGCAGATAGGTACCCTGATCCAGAGAAAACCTGGATCGGTGCAGTATACCCAAATTTCAAGGAGGATACTCTTTGGAACAGATATGTAACCGCAATGTACTGGTCTATTACGACTCTGACAACAACTGGCTATGGTGACCTGCATGCTGAGAACCCCAGGGAGATGCTGTTTGATATCTTTTACATGCTATTCAACTTGGGATTGACATCCTACATCATTGGAAACATGACAAACCTTGTGGTTCACTGGACCAGCCGCACCAGGAATTTTGTATGTGGTCTTTCATTTTACATTCTTCTCATGTTCTTGACCTGCTAAGAGAATTCACTACATTCGACAGATTCAAGAAAAGGAAAGAAAATATACCTATCTACATTACAGAATGTTATAAAACAAATTACAAGTCCCACACAACGTTACTGCTATAAAAACCCAATTATTTCTACCCCCCCCCCCCCCCCCCCCCCCAACAAGAAAAAGAAGAAGTATGTTCTCCATATGCACTAATTTTAAAAAACTATGCGAAAAGCTGCAAAGAAGAAAACCAAGTAATATTTCTGTTTACTTGCCAATTGAGAAATGAATATGGCTGACGCACTGCATACAACCTGACAGTAGTACATCTTAGCTTTAAGAATATCGAGTCAGTTTGTTTAACTCAAGTAGTCCTTTCTAATAAAAGAAGGATACTATGTTTAGCCTGGAATTGCTAATGAAAAGCAACTGGTTCTTGTGCTATAGAGGGAGACAGTCCGAGCTGTTTCAGAATTTGCCACACGAAATCACTTGCCCCCTCACATACATGATCAAATGTTGTCACACATATGCTTGAAGTTCAAAACTGAAGGATTGAAGCAGCAGGAGACCTTGGTTGGTCTGCCGAAAGCCATTCGCTCAAGCATTGCACACTACCTCTTCTTCCCCATTGCACAAAATGTATACCTCTTCCAAGGGGTTTCTCATGATTTCCTTTTTCAACTGGTAATACTTTGATGGGCAATTATACATGTACATACTGCTCTTCCTTTTCTCTTCTATAGTATAGATGTGCATTAATTTACCCTTAAAAGACCCTGATAAGGTCCACTCTTTCTTCAAAGGTCTCAGATATGGATGCAGAGTATTTTCCACCCAAGGAAGACGTAATTCTGCAGAATGAAGCTCCGACAGATCTTTACATATTGGTATCAGGAGCTGTGGTGAGTGAACTTCAATTTCCTGGCGAACAGTTTTTCTATAAATCAGAATCAATTCAAATTTATGTTAATTTGACTTGAAAATAACTACTTGTTACAGGATTTGATACACTATGTTGATGGGCAAGATAAAGTAAGTGTAACTGTAAAACTTTATAATTTTTTTCTGCACAATGCAGTAAAAAGAAAAACACAAAAATAATGAGTTTCACATTTGCACATGCACCATACAGGTCCTAGGAAAGGCAGTAGCAGGAGATGCTTTCGGAGAGATTGGAGTTTTATATTACAGGCCACAGCCCTTTACAGTACGAACCACCGAACTTTCCCAAATACTAAGACTGAGTAGAACTTCTCTTATGAACAGTATACAAGCAAATATGGAAGATGGACGCATTGTAATGAACAATCTTTTCAGGGTAAGTATAACAAATGGACAGCTTCTAGAGTAATATGATAATGTATTGGTTTTGCATTCTTTTTGTAACAAAAAGGATTTGTTCTCTGGTTTTACTCCTTTACAGAAACTGAAAGATCAAGAAAGCATTGGATTTGAATACCCAACTACAGATCCAGGATTAATTCTCCATGAATGCATTGGAGGACCAACAATAGGAAGCAGTTTAAGTGCCAGACACCAAGACTATCCATATGGAGATTCATCAATGCGGGAAACAAGGAATTTAAATTTCCTGGGACCACAAGCTACCGACATTGAAGCAAGCAAGGATCAAGATAGCACTGCATGTCCAGTGGACGTAAATTCAAAAGTTGAAGATGGTCAAACAGAACTGAATGCAGCAAATCAAAGGGGGCATATTGAAATGGTAAAGGTTCTTCTTGAAGGAGGAAGAAACGGAAACAAACCAGATGCTAGAGGATGGTCACCAAAAGCTCCAGCAGAACAGCCAGTAAATAGAAGCATGTATGACCTATTACTAAGTTATGAAAATAGGACACCGGATGAACATAAAGTGGAGATTATGGGACCAGAAATATCAGATAACATATGGAATACTCGAAGAAAACATAGAAGACATGAATGGCAGGACGTCTCAAAGTCCCATTCAAAGAGAGAATCCATAAAACTTGGCTCATCCATTTCTAGTTGTTCCAGTGGAGAAGTGAACAAATCAAATAAGAAGAGAATCACTATTCACATGCCATATCAGAACACAAGAACATCACAGAGGCATCTTGGGAAGTTAATAGTCCTACCTGATTCAATAGAAGAGCTGCTCAGGATTGCTGGTAAGCCATAAACCTGAATATTTAGGAAATCAGTCACAAAATAAATATCAAATTTGTTTGACATAAATGCACTAATGAAACCAACACAAAATGTGATTTCAAACCTTGAAGAGAGTTCAGCAGACTGCCTCAGTTGTTTCTTCTTTTCCTTCTTTTGCTTTAACCATTGTCGTGCCAAAACTTTGTGAAACTGCAGGTGAAAAGTTTGGAGGCTACAAATTTACAAAAGTTGTCAATGCTGAGAATGCAGAAATTGATGATATATGTGTGATTCGAGATGGTGATCATCTGTTTCTCCTTCAAAATGAGGGTGAAACCATGGGTAAAGATGTGAGCTAATACCATATTAAAAGGGTATGTCATAGACACGTAGAAAGCTTGAAATTTATGGGCCATGTATACCCAAATTATTTATAAAAGAAATAGACTACATAAGCTGATCAAATGCGACTCCAAAGCTGTCAATAATACTACAAAAATTGAGAAGTCAATTACAAATTGCCGCACTTTACTCAACATTTTTGAAGGAACCCTTCCAGTATAATTAACGAAAACATCCAAAAGAACAGTAAAACAATTACATGTTACATTCTTGTGAGAATCAAATGGGCCATGCAGATTGAGGTATCCAGGGAACTTCATTCTGCGGGCTTTTGAGGGCATAATCAGTCCGTCATGCAGTGCACGAGACACTGACTGCAGCCCAGCGAATCAGCTCAACTGCATGACCATGTAAAGGATACACCAAGTGATCACGACAACTGGTTAAGTCTGTGTCCACCAATACACTAAACATTGTTCATGCTCCTGTATACATGAATGCTTTAGAAGCAGTGGTAATATGATTCCCTCTAAATGGTACCTCTAATTGGAAAAGGATGAGCTTCTGAATTAAAAACAAACTGATCCAAAGGTATGACAGAACTATCATCAAACAGCAAGTATAAATACTTCAATGTTTCACCCAAAAAGAAAGTCTCCATCTTGTCTCTTCTGCGAGGAGGAAGCATAGTGACATCATCTAAAGATGTGTATCCCCCAGAATCAACTTTTGTGTATTTCTCAAACGCTTCAAATATCTGCCATCCCCATTCTCGATACCTGCATTACATTATAGTTGCTGAGATAACAACAGAATTGTATTACAAAATAATAATAGATTTGTTTTAAACAAAATCCCTTCATACGCATAAGCATACGATTAAACATGTGTGTCTGCAGTATGAAGTTGTGGAAACATAATGCCCAAGAATATCAAAACATACATTGGGTCCTCTGTGATACGATATAAGACAAATAGTGATTCAACAGTTTCAGGACGCAATAAATTATGGCGATCAGCATGTTTAATTATTATGTCATTCAAATATTCCGAGCTCTTGTTCCCACCATCAAGGCTGCCTTCATAATATTCCTGCTTTATAGAAAACCAGATATTAAAAAAATAATAATAAATAAATGATAATATGAAAAGAAATGCAGTAGTTTGCAGCTAAGTATGAGACGAGGCACAATAACAGTAATATACAACTAACCTGTGTGTGGAAATAAGCAATTTCTGGAGAAAGACCAGTAGAAGTTACTGAATACATCTCAAAGCATGTCTTTGCCAAATCTTCTGCAAGCTTCAAATTTTCCAGGTCTTCAAAGGTTAGCAAATTGTCTTTCATAGCCTTTTCCTTTGTGATACCTTTAGTGGCACCAAGTGCCAGAGTACCAGGCAGGAAGCAAACCTAAAAAGACAGTAGAAAATTTACCAACACCATATGCATATTTACAACGTATTTGTGCATATACAGAAAAAACTATTTGTAGCATAAATCAAATTAAATTGCTTCCTCACTTTAGCAACTACAGCAATTGCATAGGCAATTCAATGATTGAGAAGTCTAAATTTATTCAGCTGTAGGAAGAATACTCAGTTCTCAATAATTTGGGGTGTCTGACTCGTTCAATGGTCACTTAGCAGCTAGATAGATACCTGTACTAAACCACTTACCAAGTGATCCATTTTTGGACTATATGATCCCGTCGATCCATAGGGCAATTCTCCCACAAAAACCAATCCATTGGGGATTGATTTCCGAACAAGAAGGTGTCTGACACCCTTCATTGCTTCCTCATACATGTCATGTAGGTATGTCAAGTTGCTATTGTGACTGATTCCTTGTTGAAGCCACACCTTGATCAGGTACTCATAGTAGCTGTCACCTCGGGATCCCAGTCTGATATTTTCTCCATTAAATTCGCCAGAGTGAGGGCTGCATTTCACACCAGTTAATATCAACGAATAGTATGGCCAATATATCTCCACAGTGATAATAAATCTCATTAACCACAAAACTGAAAACAGTCAGTTATAGTGTACTAAACATGATAGATTTGACTTAATTGCTTTATGGAAACTAAAATGAACACTTTCTTAAAAATGAAAATGTAATCAAGAAAAATCAGACACAAATAATCTGGAAAAACTTCTCAAAATATTTTTCCTTCTGTTGAGTAATAATGAGACATTTAAACGCATGACCACACCTTATATAAATGGGAACCAGTCCTTCCACCTTTGGAAGGGTTTTAAGATGTTCCAGAACTTTCATGGCCTCCATACTGTATTTTGGATCACCAGAAACTGTAGAGAGATAGTTAAACTCAAGCTGCAAAGTGGAAACCTCAGACGTACTACTCAAGCCATCTGGAGCTGGATGTGCTGTAGAATCCCGTAGAACAACATCACTAAAGGGAATAGAAGTCGGACTAGAAGTAAATGCAATAAGGAGACGATCAGCCAACTTTTTTGCAATGTCTAGATAAACAATTGGCCTTGGTCCCTTAGCTGTTGGGTTCATCTCTTGCTCTCCCCCACTTAAATGATATGCACTTAAAAGACCACCCAGAACACGTATGGTAGTTTCAAACAAATTAACCTGGCCTTTCTGACTGATTCTATCTAAAAGGTGTGTTTCAATCCATGAACCTGCTTCAGAAACAATGTCATCAGCACTCATTATCATTGCGGTATCAAGAGCATCCACAACAGTAGCACCCAGACCACCCAACCCATCAGTTCCAATTTTGCTTAAAGGCTGAAGCTCATCATATCCCATTGCATATTTTTTGTAACCCGACCATGCATGGATAAAAGCCTCCTTAACATCACGCTGCCGATCCATCCATTTTGAACCTACATTTGTCAGCTTAGGCCCGCGATTAAAACTATTATTACCAACTTTTTCATCAGGAGTTAATCGAGGAGGAAGCCTAGGGGGTTTTCTCCTCCAAAATCTTCCAAATCTGCTACTAGTATTTACGCTCTTATATTCTTCAGTAGTTCTAATACCAGATTGGATAGGACTTTTATGTGTAAGCATAGCATACATTAAACCGAAAATCAATAATAGCAGTAGAAACTTTCCTGTACTACAACTAGTACAATCACGCTTTATGTTGCTGGTAAACAAACTCTGAGTGATCACCTGATATTTTTACCCCAACAAAATAAATAAAAAAATTAAGAATAAGAAAAATAAATAACAGAAAGATGTAATATATCACACAAGCTTTGAGGTAAACCAAGTAAAAGCTGAAATCAATAAGCAAGCTTTGCTTTGCTTCTAAATTTTCCTTATTATTCTCAAGAGACAAATATATTTCACAACAGTCAAATATTATGATCAACATGCAATATAAACTAAAAGAAATAAGAAAGGTCGGGATCTAGTTATATTATGGAAACCTTGAAGAAAGATCGCGGACGAAACTTTGCGTTATCGTAGTGCACATCTTTCATAGAATAGGGAAGATTTTTCGACATGCTCAATTTTGATTATATTTAGCTAGGGTTTCACGATCTGCCCTGCCTCTGCGATATAGGCGATTCCGGAAACAGAGAGAGGGAAAAAAAATGAGAATTTGATTTTTTACGGAAAATTTCGATAGCATGAAATGAATTACCAGCAAAGTAAGTAAATAAGGAATTATTATGGCCTTTAGGCGGCCGGCGCAGGGAAGCGAAATGATACGAGGGAATCGCGATCGGAGCGAATAGAGCGATTGTCTTTGCCTTGGCCTCTGGCTCTTATTAAGGCTTGCTTTTCAAGTCAATGGACCATCATCAATTCAACTCACTCCCTATTCATTTACATTAGAGATTCAGATTTCACATATCACAGCCTCATGGTCAGCGTTTTTGGTTACATTTCTCAAAATAAAAGTTTTTTTTTTTTTGGGTTAATTTTCTTAAATTTAACTTTTGTTTATTAAAAAATATAAAACAAGTAAGATGAAAAATTTAATGAAAAGTTGTATTATTATTATAATCAATTTTTCGTCAAAGTCAAAGAACATAAACATTTACAGATTTTCTGATCGTTATGGAAAGCAAAGTAAGTAAAACAATTACCTACCAATAAATGAATTAATTAGTACCGAAATGTTGTTCTGTATTTCTTCAATTTTTTTTTTGAATATTGATTAATCATTATATTACTGCATTACACAGATAGTTACAAACAGCAGATATATTACACTGATATTCTTATATTATTACATTGAATTCTGTGAAGTACATGCCCAGACAAATAATCCCTTACAGAAGAGGGATGTCCATACTCCACTCGTATTGCACGAGGGAGATATATTACACTGATATTTACAATCAGAAATACATGATTGGGACTTATATTATTACATTGAATTCTGTGAAGTACATGCCCAGACAAATAATCCCTTGCAGAAGAGGGATGTCCATACTCCACTCGTATTGCACGAGGGAGAGGAAATTTTTGAAATATTAAACAAATAAGCACGTTAGCCCCCACAAATGCTTTTGTGGGGGCTTGAACCGCTGCCCTCACAAGCATTGTGAGGGCAGCAGCCCACCACTACGACCAAGGCCGAAGTGGCGTTCTGTATTTCTTCAATTAGAAGCATTATAGAAGGAGAAATTATTCTCCAAGCACCTCAGAAATATCAAAAGTGTAAATAAACACCACGAGTTTCTAGTAATATTTAAAAATCACCTCAAATTTTAGTTTTATATCAACTAATTATTTTTTTATTAACTCTGTGAGTTATCATTAAAAAATTTAAGGTAAAAAATTATTTTTCCCCTTTAACCTTTGAAAATGCTATTTTATCTTCTTGAATAAATTCGGAGATAAAATAATTTTTTATCTTAAATTCTTTAAAGTTGAGAAAAAAATCACTGGTTGATATAAAATTAAAGGTGATTCTAAGATATTATCAAAAATCAAGAATGACTACTTCATTTTGTATATTCTTGAGCCGGTTTAGCAAAAAATTCCCTTGTAGAAAAGAAACGAAAAAAGTTATCTAGATAGTTTAACGATACATATATACTCTCTTTTAAGAGCTTACATGATTTGCCTTTATGCTCCGGTCTTCTTATACATCGCATTTCCAATTTTTTTAGTTGCTCTTCCTGAATCAAGCATATCGCTGTTCCATCATACCACCAAATATTGCTAAAATTACAATAACAGCACAATAGAAGTCCCTAATAGTAATAGAACAATTGACTTACAGTAAGGAAACCCATTAAATAGAAAAAAAAGTTTTTGTAAGCAGTATCCTCATATCGGCTTTACCGAGGAAAAATACTTCGTTTATAAAAAGAAACCTCAGGATAACAAGAAAAAGTGCAAAAAAATTATTATATATACCCATCACATTTTGGTGAAGGAAAACAATCACAAATATGCATTTCTGGAGAAATTTATGATAGCTAAAGTGGAGTATATATTTATTGCAACGGTAAAGGAGATCCTTCAAGATTAAAGGACACAATACCCTAATTTAAGGCATGGTAACATATAAAGGCAAAAAAAATTTGGCCGCTTAGCAAATTATGAATAAGCTAGAAGTTGATAATAAATCATCCCGTAAGAGTGCTGTTATTTTTTACATGCCTCCGCGTCGTCTATAAAGCAAAAATAAACCCTCTTGGGATTGACAACGATATTGTCAATCTCGGTGCTTACACTTTTCCACTTCTTTTCAAACAGTTACAAGTTCATCAAGAATCCACACCGTCGACTCTCTCATGGGTTTCAATCGAAGCCAAACCTTGAAGTACTTTTTCACATTGATCTTCTTCTTTCTTTCATTCATTTCCGTTTCTTGTTCTCCCCCATGCCGCCATGATCAAATCCAACCCACAACAACATCCCCATCAATTAACAAACCACCCATGACTCGGTATCAAGTTTTGTACGCCAAGAAAACCAGGCCATTTTTCATCAACAATCAAGAGAGGTACAAGAAGAGAAAGAAGAACACCAAGAACCTGACCAGCAGGCCGGCGCCTTTCTCAGTGATGCTTCCAAAGGGTTTCGTTCCCCCTTCTGGCTCCTCTCCTTGCCATAACATGAAGCCTGACTTGGTTGCATTTTACTGCGATCTCTCCACGGCATCAAAACCCTAGCTATCTTAATTACAGTGTAAGCCTACACAGGATGTAACTCGCCCTGTTAACACAAACATATACATTATCAAGATGCATGGTTCGTTCTCTTGGTTTAATTTCTTCTCGTTTTTCTTGTCCCTCTCTTCTGTGACTAATCGTCAAAAAGTTTTGTTCATCTTGTAATAATAAAGGATACTGAGCGTAATAATAGTCCAAAGATGAATTGAGTATTAATGAAAAAAATATACGCAGTTGAGTTGAGTTCTAATCTTTTCTCTTGTTTTGTTTGTTTCTCGTTTTTCCAATAATGTCAACAATTATTGTATAGTACTAGGAGTACTTCTTTCATAAATAATTAACGGTTATTTCTTCTTCTTGCAGTAAGTTAATTTTGGTGCATTCTCTCTTTTGTAACTCTCTTGTTGTTTGGTTAAAATTAAGTCTATAGGCAAATTTGAGATATGACGAGACGACGGTACAAACAATTATTAATTATAAAAATAGATCGGATGGTCAAGTTTCCATGAACAATTTTGACTGGAATGTTATTCCTGAATATTTTTACACATTTAAATTCAGACTTCAAAGCATTAATGATCTGCCTAAAATTCGATAGATGTTATACGGAGATGTCTGTTGCTTTGACATCTGCTATTAGTGAAGATGCATTGCGTCCGTGCGTGTGTGTGTTAATTTCCCACGAGCGTTGCGGAATATTTGGACGGTGGCATGTGAGTTTGCATCGTTTGGAGGGCACTTTTTTTCATAAGCGATGGACATTTTCGTAGCGTGTACTGCATTGCATGCAAAATCTTGTTTAGTATTTGTTATTTGGGAATAGCTGGCTGCTCTCCTTAAATTAATATATATAGATGTACATATAGCCCCACATAGGCCGGCATGCGGAAGCTAATTTTAATTTTAAAGAATTAATTAATTGATGTAAATATGTAATGGCTAGCAAGCTTCATGTACTGAAGCCTGTAATTGAATGGAGTTCAAGTTTCACTGAGATATGATCAGATGAAATCACATAGTTATATTCTGAATTAATTAAATCTTGCAATTTTGTTTTGTACGACGACTATGACACTTTACTTTAGGCCCTAAATCGTTCGAGAAGTTGAATACTTATGATTTCTTCCCTGCGTTGGTTGAATTTTCCGAATCTGCGACCACACGCGTTGTCCCGCATTTGCATTTTGTAAGTGAAAGATAAAGTCGTGAAATCACCATAATGGTCAGGTCATATTAATTTCCATCACGTTTAGGTTCACATTCCGTTTTCAAAAGTTAGTTTTGGCGAGGGCGTAGAAGTCATTTTGTTTAACGAAAAAGGTCAAAGGCCAAGTAACCGGAGAACGAGACAGGTGTGTAATTTGCGAAGCTCAGTCCATCAGAGTTCAAACCGCTGCTTGTTCGAAGAACAAATGAAAATTAAAGCATGAACAGGGAAACAAAATGTCATTGAGAACACCCATCAAACACCTTCCCTCCATTTCCTATGGCGCTCTCTGTTTCTGCTCTACAATCTCCTCCACTCGCCAAACCCAAACAAAAACCCACAATCAGCAAAATCAAAGCGAGAGCCAACAGCAACACAAGGATCCCTACACCCTCCTCAGACAAGACCCAATAGAAATCCTCCTCTCACTTTGGGTCAAAACCTTCTCTTCACCAGCCACATTTTCCTTCCCAAATCTCACAGGCTTCCTCTCCAAGCTCGACCTGTGGGTCCTCGCTTACCAACGCGCTGCCGCTCACGTGACCGGCACGTTCCCTCCGCGTAATTCCCTGCACTCCAACACTCTCCATTCCCTCCTCTCCCTCCAAGACGCCGTCGTTCACTCCCGCTTTCGATGGCACCAGAAATCCCACCAAATCCTCCTCAGCCCAAACGACACGCCGTTGGACAAACTCTCGAAAACGAAACTCAAAGCCTTTCTCGATTCGGGAGATCCCTTGTTTCAAGACCGGGTGGTTCAAGAGATCTTGCTGATGCTACTCGAACCGGTTTTCGAGAGTCGGTTTTCTTCCAAGTCACACGCGTTTCGGCCTGGAAGAAACGCCCATACGGTTATAAGAACCATCAGAAGTAACTTCGCTGGCTACGTGTGGTTTCTGAAAGGTGATTTAACTGAGCTTCTCGATCGTGTTCAATTTGACGTTATTTTAAATTGCGTTGAGAATGTTGTTAGAGATAAGAAGGTATTGAGTTTGATTAAATCAGCACTTAAAGATTCTAGTAATAGCAGAATTAAAAGTGATGGTAATTGTGAAGGGTTATTACGTAAGAGAAAGAAGAGGAAGAAGAAGAAGACGATCCTGAAAGCTAATGAACCAAAACCAGATCCTTATTGGTTAAGAACATTCTTTCATTTTGCGCCTGAAGAGGCGGCTAAGGTACCTTGTTATGGTCATTGTGGAATTTTGAGTCCTTTGCTAGCTAATGTATGTCTTAATGAATTGGATCAAATGATGGAGGAAAAAATTGTTAAGTTCTTTAAGCCTAATAAGCTTGATTCAATATGGAAAGATTCAATAAATGATGGTTGTCATAACCCTGCTTGGCCGGAGTTTGTTCCGTCAAGTGAGAATGAGAAGACAAAGAAAATGGATTATGTTCGATATGGTGGCCATTTTTTGGTTGGTATTCGAGGGTCTAGAGAGGATGCTGTCCAATTGAGGGAAGAAATAATTGAGTTTTGCCAGAGAAGATTTGGAACAAGATTGGATGACACAAAAGTGGATATTGAACATATAAGTAGGGGAATTCAGTTCTTAGATCATATAATTTGTTGGAGAATGATACATCCCACTCTTAGGTTCGTAGGAACTGGTGGCAAAGTTGTTAGCAAGAAGGGTGTAGGGACCATGCTTTCTGTTACTGCTAGCTTGCAGCAATGTATTCGCAGGTTTAGGCGGCTTCAGTTACTCAAGGGCGATAGGGATCCTGAGCCATTGCCTTGTATTCCTATGTTGTACTCCAGTCAAGCTCATAGTAATTCACAGATGAATAAGTTTCTTGAGACTATGGCTGATTGGTATAGATATGCTGATAATAGAAAGAAAATCGTTGCCTTTTGTGCTTATGTGATTCGTAGTTCCTTGGCTAAACTTTATGCTGCTAGGTATAGACTGAAGTCCCGTGCCAAAGTGTATAAGAAAGCTTCTCGTGATCTCAGCCGTCCATTGAGGGAGAGGAGCAGCAATTCTGAACCTGAATATTCTGATCTTGTGAGGAGGGGACTTGCTGATGCAATTGAACGTGTCCAGTTCTCGCACATGTCTTTGATTCCGTCATGTGATTACTCTCCATTCCCTCGGAACTGGATGCCTGGTCATGAGCGGGTTTTGCATGAGTATATAAGACTCCAAGACCCAAAATTCTTTTGTGACTTGCATAAGTCAATAAAACATGATGGTTTGTGCTTGCCTCAAGATCAGATATCAGAGATTGTTTGGGATTTTAAGACTGTGGGAGTCTGGAGATATCTGTCTCATGATGATACAGTAACAACAAATGACGCAGAGAAAATAGATGGGGCACTTTGATATATTTTAGGATATACTTGATCCCGGACTTGGAGTCAAACTACATGGATAATCAACCATAGTCTAAACTTGCCGAGGAAGTGAAAAGCAAATAAAAGATTGGACATAAGGACATTAGAAAATGGTTTTATATCCACTGGAGTTGAACACCATATATGTGATTACAGAGCGGTAAATGCTTGTAGGTGAACTTATTCCAGAAATAACAGATCAGGTAGATCAGATTTGTGTTGTCACAGTGCAAATCTTGAAAGCTAGTGCCAATCAGGTAATCCCCAACTTGTGTGAACCATCAAGATCTGAAGTTTTTGTTATTTTCATATTAAACTATAGCTAACAAACAGATTACTAGGTGATTGTTCTATCTCGACCACTGGTGTGGGAAACCCTTCCAAGTAGAACTGAGTAAACTCTGCAAACCTGCATTCTAAGTTGTTAAATTTATGCTCGATTTATTTCCTTAGAACACTTCTTGAATTCTTCCTGCCAACATCCTCATCATCTTCATGTTCAAATGCTTGAATTGGGAAGGATGGGACGGGCCACTAGAGGCCTTAAAGTTGATCTTTCTGGAAGAAGGATCTTCGATGAATACATCGGAAATGCCGGTCCAAATGAATACCTTTTTACCCTCAATGCAAGTTGCATTTCTTGAGTAACTTTCCCCACAACTTTGGTTCCATAGGGGACTATCCGGTTAATGGGCTTAATATTGTGCTGCTCCTGCTTCTTACACTTGCCTCAAATAAACCCAAATGATCTGTAATAGCCAAACAATGCCATGGTTGGAAAGGGATGACTCCCAAGAATTTCACAAGCTGCTTGCTTACAGAGAGCTTCACAATGGTAAATCTTAGCTTCATCACTGTTAGTTTCAATTAGTTAAGCCGCTATGTTAGTGTATGAGCGGATATCGATGGGTAGTTATAGACTTCATTTGTGGTTGTTTGGTGAGCAAGTTATTGGATGAAACTTGTAATGAAGTGTGGTTTACAAATTTGTTTTATCCGCACTTGCATGAGTGCATTTGTGGTTGCGTTGGGAACTACTTGTATTTGATCACTCTTTACGCGACTGGTTGCAGGATTCTTCAAATAAATTTACATCTTTTGTATTATCACGACAAATTTGTCAAGAAGACACATAGCAAGTGATTAATATTATGAATTGCGAGGGAACACTCACAAACTGAAACAAATAAAACAATGCTTCGAATCCTACGGCATCGGCCTTTGCTTATTTTGTTTTACGTAACCTTGGTTTTTCACATCATGCTTATCAGTTATCAACTGAATTTTCCATTAATTTGTTGATTTGTTTGAATAATGAATTAATGAGACCGCAGCATATATTCACATTCCGAATTTTGCTGCCATTTCCTGGCGTGAAATGGCAGCAAAATTCGGAATGTGAATATATGCTGCGGTCTCATTAATTCATTATTCAAACAAAATCTTTTTTTTTTTTTTTTTTTGAGAAGACTTAACAAGCAAAGTTAAGTGGCCAATGTACATAGAAATATATTTCTCTTCGTTCCTAAGAAACCCGATGTATAAAATTACTAAAATCTAACGTAACATCTGTTAGGGAAAGTTAAGTGACCAATATACATAGAAATATATTTCTCTTCCTTTTTAAGAAACCCAATATATATGCATAAGATTAAAAAATAAAACATCTGAAATCTAAAATTTATTTGACAGTTTGAATATCTGACGTTCAATTAATTTATAATTCATAACAAAAATCAACATGTCTAAAAAAAGGATATCATAAAACATTTATTTAGAGAATCCCATCCCGATGGAGCCGGCGAGAACAATACTAACACGAACACACGACACATGTAACCAAATAAACTGCTGCCAGTGCTAATTCTCATCGAGCTCAAAGGCGGAGATAGGAAACGACCGAGCGAGCCCAGTAGAATTAGCAAAGGTGATTTTCTTGGAATCCGGAGCGTCAGTATAGATATCAGAAATTGAAACCCAGATCAAGAGCTCCTTACTTTTGACTCCAGTGAGTCTACGCATCCGACGGTCCTCAACAAAAGCCGTCACTTCCGTATCGTACGACACATTCCTTCCAATGGAGCGGAACTTGTGCTCCGTCCGCTTCTTCTGCTTCAACCAAACGAACCCAGTAGCGCGATTATAACCCACCTCAACGAGGTCGTTCAAGGGGAGAAGCCCTTTCGGGAGGTTGATTTCGGCCAAAAGCTCGTGAGATTTTTGCTTGCAAATGGACTCCCCATGATAGATCTCTGCTCCCTCTTGGTTGTTTGCTATCAGTTGCTGTTGCGCCATTTTCTTACTTTCTTTCTTTCTTTCTTCTTCTTCTGTCTTTGTGGAATCGTGAGACAAATTGGGTATCTATTTATAGTATAAATTTCATGCTCTTTCGAAAGTACCAAGATGGGCTTGTAGACAGTTATTATTACCCACTTTTTTTTGCTCTCTCTCTCTCTCTCTCTACACGACCCGAAGGCTTGAACGTCATTAATTAATTGTTTTAGTTGTTTCGGTGCCTACCACGGTACCGCCCAACTGTCACCTCTATGTAATGTAATGCATGTGCGCGTTCCATTTCGACGAACAAATTAAATCTTTTAAACAAGAATTGGATTTTTATTTTATTTTTTTGTATATGCAACTATTTTAAAGAGAATTCTTTCGGTCATTCCAATTTCTTGAAATAAAAATTGAGGGGTGGGTGAACTATCTGTATGAGAATGAGACTTCTCGTATGTACATATTCAATAAAATCCATAGGTTGATGCGTACTGAAATTGATTAAGTGTCTATTTGGTATGGCTTATTTAAGAGCCATGAGTGCTTATTTAATCGCATAAGCACTTTTTAAAAATTTTTATGGTGTTTGATTATTTTGTTAGTAGTGTTTTTTTAGCTTAAATAAGTTAATTTACCTCTACTAACAAAAGTCTAAAATTTAAATTTTTGGGAGTAGAGGTTAGAGAACTTTTCCAAAAAGTATATAATATAAAAAATATCACACATTTTAATGGTTCAAAAGTACTTTTTTTATTGACAACCAAACACCCAATGATTTTTTGTCCAAAAACTCTATTGGTATAAGCTCTACTGCTATAAGCTCTATTTAATAAGTTGTAACAAACAGAGCCTAAATAGAGATTAAAATAATATTGTAGATGAAGATGTATAAATGAAATTTGTAATTTGGGTGATGATGGACAGAGACAAACATACGTGGCATGATGCTGTTGGCTCTTGCATTAATGATATATGATAGTAGTAGATAGTTCCGCCATTGGCTGATGGAAATGCGCAGCACAAGAGGCGTGAGTGAACAAAAATTATATTCACATTGAAAGGTGCCAATGTGAGAGGTGCATGATCTTTCTCACACCATATTTCAAGGATGACATGTGAAGCAAGCTTCTTTTGCTCATACACATACATATGTAGTTTGTTTGCATTATGTAGATGCCTAACTTATATTACTAACAAGTTCTCATCAAGTCCTAAACATATGGACCACGGCTTTTAACTTTTTAAGCGCTAGATGGCCTATATGATCTGAAAATACAAATTAAAAGGAAAAAAAAAATTACTTTCTTCGTAGAATTGAGATACTTAAATTTGAACTTATTTTTAAATATTTAAAAGTAAATAAGCCTCATCATCGCACATGTACTATTTAAACTCGAAGCCACTGGCCGATCAGACGGCTCGTATTTATCTCTTTCATCCTCAGACCAAATACACTTTTCTTCAACTAAGAACATCTCCAAAAAACTCTATTAATTTTACTATTTAAATATATATATTTACTTACCCATATGATAAAAATGAGAATGAACATATTTTCAAATATTTAATTTTAAACCTATTTCTAAATATTTAAAACTAAATAACCCTCATCACTACACACATGTTACCCAAACTCAAAGCCACTGGCCGATCAGACGGCTCGTATTTGTGTCTTGCATCCTCAGACCAAATACCCTTTTCTTCAAATAATATGCTTGCTTTGCTCTGCTGTTTAATCAAGCAAAGAATTATACTAAAAAGAACAATATTTTCCTGCCAACCTGTTATCGTTCATTTGTTTGTCAGCTTTTCTCCTCTCCTGTGAAAAGTTCGCTAGATAGATTTTTTTGAATTTCTTTCTTTCTTTGTTTTTCTATTTGTAACTTTTAGTCAGAGACAAAGTCAATAACGGGATTTAACTACCCCACATTTTCAAAAGATAATTCTGGCAACTGCTACAGCTGCTGCCATTAATAAATAACAATTCATGGCTTGCCCTTTTGGTTCCTTTGCTGTTGCTGGCCTTAGATCCTTCTTCATTGGCACCGATCCCAACTCTTTTAAGACTGTGCCTATACTCAACGGCAATATCCTCAAACACTTGCTCCTCAAACATGTTCAATTTGAGCTTGGGGCTCATGTTATCTCTCACGTATGCAAAAGCCAGTTGGTCTCTTGGATTAAATGCTTCCAATTCACTGAACATAAGGCATGAAAATAGATTGCTCCTCCGTCCATGCTTCCTCAGTATTAGAGCACTCTCTGGTACATCTGCCGATACATATTATTAAAAACACCCATCATTTTCATTTTTAATTGCACGGCTAAGACAATTCAAAAATTTTTTAAACGAATTAGGTTACATATCAATAATTGATCACCTGCCCACATGCATGCAATAGAAAATAAACAATGAGATGCAGCTCACCACAAATAAGGGTAGGGTAGTTTTCCAGGCGAGGTGATATCGACTCAGGGCATTTGCTTGCTGTTGCAGATCCCAAACAAAATGAAGTTCACGCATATATGCATGTAAGAAACTTAGACACTCAATTCGATATTTTGAAAAACTGCGACGTATACACGATAAAAGAGCAATTTGCTCTAGGGACCAGCATCAATTATTAAACCGTTTAAACGTTTATTTGTCCTTCAAGGACCACAATTCACTTTATGTACAATACAAGGCATGTTATGTTATCCCACACACTACAGCTAGGTGTATTAGGTGGAGGAGTGAAGTTCGGTCTAGTTACTTAATTTTAATAAAAGAAAAATAATGGAACTCTATTATACTACAAGAAATTAGTGATGCTGAAGCTGAAATGCTATTCTCGTTCTAGCTGCTTGGCTATGCTGGGCTTAAAATATTTCACCTCTAGACTCCAGTTGCTTCCCCTACAAATCACTGACTTCAAAACTAATAATAGACCTTGCAATGGTCAACATATGCCGAGTCCGCTCACCTTCGCTCAAATAAAAAGTTACCCAGTAACTTGATGAATACTCAGTTCCTTTACACAGAGAAAAGAGCACCTCGATGACGAATGGGCTAAAAGATGTGTTTTGAAGAAACTTCAACACTAATTAAGCAGCACTGGGCAGTCATCATTGACTTGTTAAAGCACATCAATGAATTGGCATTATGTAAAGTTTCTATTGTCAATTACGGGGGTGACTTTATCCCTAACAAGGGATTCTGTGTGTCTTCATATGCCACGGAAACAGATATGAAATGATAGCATTTCATCTTGATTTTAACACTTCTTGGAAAAAAAATCACTTGGAAGTATGAATTAATTAAATTTAGTTACCTGAGGGATAGGGCAGTTTATTGGAACTCCATGGCTGGAATCCATTCTCACAATATGTCTCCATTTGCATCAGCAATGCATTGACATCTCGCCATTTCTTCCACCTTGCAGTTGCCATAGCTTCTTCCATAGTATGAATAAAAAATGGATGTTTCGATATTGCCATATCCACGTTCTCCGAGACAACAAGTGCATGGATCAACAGCAATGGATCAGCCGTTAGCTGCAACTTTGCGTCTACCCAAATGCTGAACTTTGAGTTTGGGAATAATCTATGAACCAAGTATTTAGGTATCACTCCATTCATAGCTGGATTCTCATACAAATTCTTGCTTGAAACTTTTACAATTCTCCAAGCGCCGATTTTAAATTCGTTGGGTTTTTCATATATTAAATGGTGATGTTCGAGCCCTTTGAGGGTTGTGTCATCCACAAACATGAAGAAACATACAGTTTCTAAGGTTTTGGATCCTAGGCCTCTTGGTTGCCGGATTTTGTCGTGGTTATTGAAAATAGCTGAGACTACAACAACGCCATGGCAATTTTCCATTGCAGTCCTATCTGAAACTCATAGATGAATATAGAAGTACAGAGAAAGAAATATATTAGAAAAATTAAAATGTAAAAGCTCATTCATGTTTGACCATAAATGAATTTCATAAACAGTTCTTCAAGTGAAAAAGATTTTGAAACTATTCATCAAGATCAAGTCATCTCGGTGGTTGTTCATACTGAACGCAAAAAGATTTCAACAATTAGAGCAAATAGGAACATTCTTGAAAAAGAAACAATTTGAAACTAACCAGAGTCACTTATAGGAAACTTCTTGAAGAACCCACAAGGAAGATCTAAACTGTTATTCTGATGATCAAAATAAGCTATCCTCTTTTTTGTGCCGAAATGTCCCCCAAAACTATCAGCATTCCCCTGCATATACTTCAAAACCGGCGGAACAGCTGAAGAATTTCCACATAAGTCTTGGATTTCCTTGAATACAACCTTATAATCTGAAGAGAAACCAAATTACCAAACAATTCATTATCAAGAAAGAAAAAATGAGGAAAAAGAAACGCAATAATCTTGTTCGGAATAACAAACTAACCCATCACAGAAGAACACAGTAACATTCATTCAAATTCATAATCAGAAACAAAAACAGAAACTGATTACAACAGAAAAAAAAAAAAAAAAAATCCATCTTAGAATCGTAGAATCAATGGTCAGACTGATAGTGCCTACTCAACATTAGCACAAAAAACAACTATGAGAAACTGACAATTAAGTCACCAAAGCCGATAACCTGAGCTCACAATTTCACAGAGAATGAGATGAGAGAAAAATTAAAACCTGAGAAGAGGACTGAAGATGAGCAAGAAGAGCGGCGAGCAGGGAGAGCGTACTTGTGCTCTCCATAAGAATGAGGATACGTGAATAAGGGAGTCTGAATTGGATCAAAGGGTGGGTCCTTGAAGCCGCATTGCGAAGGAGAGAGAGAATTACGAAGAGCCAAAAACAGAGTAGTGGCGAGATAAAGCAGAGAGAAACAGAGGAGTTTTGATTGGAAGAGCAGAGGAATTTGCAAGGAGTTGTCTTCCCCAAAAAGATTCACCATTTTCATGAGTTTCCTCAACTTTCATCGCTTTTTATGTATATCAATCTCATCATATCATGTGTCGTTTTCAAAGCTTTGGTTTCTTCACTTTTTCCTGTTTGTTTCGGTTACAGTCTAATGAGCCGTACGCTTTAAGATTTTACATGACGACCGAATACAATATATATATTTTTGACTGAATACAATATATATATATATTTTTTTACTTTCCCGCATCCAGTTGTAAACCAGTAAGTTGTAACAGTAAATTTTCAATAGAGGCTTTTGTATAAATCTAATTAATTAAATAACGACACGTAATGTACTTTTGATTGTACACTAAAATTTCCCTATATTCCTTTTTTTTAAAAAAAAAAAATAAATAAATTTTCTTCCTTTTGATCAAAACGTGATTCCAACTGGATGGAAATCGGAAACCGAGAGTCATAAATGGACGGCAGCAGTGGCCAGTGGGGGAAATATAATGAAACAGGACAATCAAATTAGCTCGCTTCAGCCTATTTACAGTAGGGCAACACAATCAAAGCTAAAACATATGCTGTGTTCGTGTCTTCTAGCAACTAGTGGAGCCAAAATAAAACAAAAATAAATAACAACTAGTCTTCAAAACAATGATCACCCACAGCCACTTAATTAAACTTAGCATGCCCTTAAACAACTAAACAATGATTAAGAAAACAACTATTCTCTCTGCCTACCTGTCATTTTTGTCAGCTATTCCCTGTGAAAGTTCGTTGGTTAGTTAGCTTTTGCTTCTTTTTTTTTTTTTTTTTCCCTTCTCTCTCTACATAACAGTTAATTCGAGACTAAAATCATTTATGGGTTTCATCCCACACTTCTGAAAGATAATTCTGGCACCTGCTACAACAGCTGCTATTAACAATCAAATCTCTCCTCGCCCTTTTGGTCCTTTGGGTCGTGTAACTTTCTTCATCCCTGATACTGCTCCGAACTCTTTTCAGATTGTGCCTGTATTCTGCAGCTATCTGCTCAAGTACCTCCTCCTCGAACATGTTCAATTTGAGCTTGGGGCTCATCAAGTCTCTCACATATGCGAAAGGCAGTTGGTCTCTCGGATTAAATGCTTCCAACTCATTGTACAAAAGGCAGGAGAACAGATTGTTGCTCAGTCCATGCTTCCTCAGGATTATAGCAGTATTTGGAACATCTGCCAACACATAGATTAACATCATCACTTTCATTTTTAATTGGAAACTAGTGCTTGAATAAAGTCATGGATAATTCATCAATCACAAGCAAGATCATTCATGTGCAGATACCAAATCAAATGAATTAATGTATGCAGTTGGAGACATTTCAATTTTAATTTTGATATCATAAGATAAGCAAGAATTTGCTTTTGTGAAAGCAATGATTTGGTATTATTTGGTTTTCAAGACCGCAGTCAACTTTGATGTAGAAGTAGGTGGCGAAGTTGGGTCTATTTTAATTAGAGGAAACAAAAAAAAAAAAAAAAAAGATTTAGGGAGGATTCTCTGTCATTTTCTTTTGTCCTGTTTTTTTGGCAAAAGAACAATGCATGAGGAGAAGGAATATGCTAAAATGCTAAAAAACATGTGCAACTTGAGGTTTGGGCCCTAATTTTTCCCAATTTTATTAGTTTCACTAATTACTTGTTCAGCACTACTAATACTAAATCGCATTTGTAATTGATGTTCTATTTTAAAAATAAGTTTTTAGTAATTACTTAATTTTACTTGATCGCTAATGTTTATTGACCGTCCACCTACTTATAATTTACGACTAGTGATTTTAATCTCAAATGCACCCCAAATATAATAGAAGTAAAATGGAAAGGAATATTAGTATGAGAGGTAGGGGATTACAAGCTCTTCTTCTCCTTCTGATATTACTTCACAGGCACTTGAACCAGCAAGTTCACTCAGTATTTTGCTACCTAAAGTAATCCCAGCTTCCTAGTTTCGGAACCTAATCAGTATCATATAATGAAGTGCAGCTCATGGATTGATCTCTGAAAATAAACTGAAGAGATGTGCTTTTACAGATGATTTTAAAGAAACTTCAATGCTAATGAACCAAGCAGCAATCATTCACCCGTTAAACAAAGCACATCAATGAGATGGGCACCACTCTTAATACTCTTCTAATAAAAGACATCATGCATCACTGTAAATGAATTCCCTACTTAATTTAAGTGGACTTGTGATTTTGACCCAAAACTATTGTGAACTTTTAACAGGTATTGAATTACAAATTTAGGCATACTTCAAACAAAATACATGAAAGAAAAATAGAAAAAAATAAAAAGGAGGTAATTAAATTATCAAATGGAGAACCATGGGCTTGAAGATTGAACAACTGTAAATACCTGTAGGATAGGGCTTATTGGAACTCCATGGCTGCAACCCCTTTTTACAATATGTCTCCATTTGCCTTTGCAATGATTCAACATCCCACCATTTCTTCCATCTTGCAGTTGCCATAGCTTCTTCCATTGTATGAATAAAAAATGGATGTTTCGGTATTGCCATATCAACATTCTCCGCCACAACAAGTGTATGAATCAACAACAATGGATCTACCATTAGCTGCAACTGCGCATTTATCCAAATGCTGTACTTCGAATTTGGAAATAGTCTATGAACTAAGTATTTAGGTATCACTACATTCTTTGCTGGATTAGAATATAAGTTTTTCCTCGAAACTTTAACAATTCTCCATGCACCTAGTTTATAATCAAGGACTTTTCTCGGAATTAATTGGTGATATCGAAATCCTTTGAGGGTTACATCATCTATAAACATGAAGAAACATACATTGTCTAGGGTTTTGGATCCAAGGCCTTTTGGTTGCCGGATTTTGTCATGGTCATCGAAGATAGCTGATACTACAACAACTCCATTGCAATTTTCCATTTCAATTCGATCTGGAAAACACCAAAAAAGCATATTAGAATAAACTATGTAAACATAAAGTCATCTATGTGCTTTTCTATATCCAACAACTTAAAAAACAGTGCAACAAACGAAGGAAAAAGCAATTATTGATGATTGATAAGTATAGAACTAACCAGAATTACTAATGGGAAACTTCTTGAAGAACCCACAAGGTAGCTCCTCACTGTCATTGGAATGATTAAAATACGAAAGTCTCCTATTTGTACTAAAAGTCCCACCGAAAGTATCACCATCCTCCATCATATACCTCAAATTCGGGGCAAAAGCTGAAAAATTCCTACACAAATTTTGGATCTCCTCCAACACTGGCCAATAATCTAATCACAAAAAATAATAATTAAACAACCGATCCATTATGAAGCAATCAAAAGCACTTGTAGTTCAAGCACATAGAATACGCACTGGGAAGGTATTTCAAGCCTTAATTTCAACCTTAAGTTTTTAGGTGAAGTAATATCACGGTCCAGTTTGATCCTTATGTCAAATCCCCCAATACTAACTTTATTGGCTAAATAAATATTATATTAATTCACACAGAGGGAAGTGGGTCGCCCTGTACACAACACATGCAAACGTATTTTGAAAAAACAAAGAGAAAAGAAAAAGCCAAATTCAAGTGTGTGATCACAGAGACCAAAAACGAGCCATAATTATACATGTATAACATGCAAACTACTCATAATTGAAAAAAAGGAAAATCGAAGCCCCATTATCTAACAATCAATGGCCAACAGTAATTCAATACATGAATCATAAAATATAATCCCATTTACGTGAAATAACAAAAGAAACGAAAACCTGAGAAGTAAACAGGAGAGGAGCAAGAGGAGCGGTGAGTGGGGAAAGCGTGGTTGTGCTCTCCGTAGGTAGAAGGATAAGAAAAGAGAGGGGCCTGGATTGGATCAAAGGGCGATGATCTGAAGAGGCATTTCGTTGGAGACAAAGCGTTGTAAAGAGCAAGAAACATAACGCTGAAGAGATACAACAATGACGTACATAACAGCTTCGATTGGCACAGGGGTGGCGTTCTGTACTGCGCGTATTTCCCCATATATTATCTATCATTTCCATAACTCACTCCCTTTTCACCTCCTCAGATCTCATTCTCATCATCATTTCTTCCTCTAATTTTTCCTTTCCTTCTGTTTCTGTTAACAGCAAGATCGTACGGCCACGAGGACAGCCTTCAGTATCTGTTTATTTCCGAGTTCACGTCCATCAAAGCTGTTATGGTCTCTACTACCTAAATGCCCTATCTAAGATATCTTTACTTGTATCTATCTGTTATGATTGAAAACACGACACTTATATTTGTCACGTCTATTGATATGTATATTTTTTCTTTCAATTACGGATTTTCCTTTTTTAATCCAATACGCTTTGCATCATATTTCTCTCATAATGATACAATTTCATTTATAAGGGAATTAAAAAATTTATAACTGAGGTTACTGCTTGCATTCTCCTACCTCTAATACGCCCATGTATCTTCAATGCATTATTAATATTGATTGAGCAGCTGATATATTTACATGAATAGCCACAAACAATCTTATATAAATTATCAATATATTGAGTTAAGTATCTATTTAATCCCTATATTAAAAAAAAATTACCTCAAGATATATCTACTGTAAAGTATGTTACACTTATACCCTTATTTTATTTTATTTTATTATTTTACAATAATATCCTTACAATAATATTCTTGAGGATATTAATAAAAAATATTAATTTATCAAATTAATCTTAAAAATGACATAAAATTTTGTATTAACCCTTATATTATTATTTTACTTTTATGATTAATTTATTAAATTTCTTTTCATAAAAATAATTATTAGTAAGATTATTGCAAGAATATTAAATATTGCTTTAATTGCGACTGATATTAATTTATTTATAAATAATTATTAACAAGATTTGTAGCAAATTTATTAAAAAAATAACTATTTCTATCATATTAATATTTATTGGTTAATTTGCTAATAAATAATTATTGGTTAATTCTTTGATTAATTTTTTATAGGTAAATTAATTAATACCAAGAATGTTGTTGCAAGAATATTATTGTAAGAGAAAAAAAAAAGAGTAATGATACAGTCACAAACTCTTGTACAAACTGATGTGGCATAATAAAATTGGTTGAATTAAATATCTCTTGGCCCACATAATTTATTTTTGTTATTTTGTATTTTCATTCAATCAATGAATTAATAACACATCAGTTTGTACAAGAGTTTGTGGCTCTATCATCACTCAAAAAAAAAAAAAAAGATAAGAACATAACATATCTAATTGCAGGGATATTTTGATCTATTTTTTAAAATGTAGGAACTAAACGGGAACTCAGTCAAAATATAGGAATTAAATAAGTATTTATCCTAGGTCCTACCATGGCTTTTAATTCAACTAATAGTATTATATCATGTTAGTTTGTACAACATATATACAATAATATTAGGGATCTAATAATTAAGTTTCAACTTAAACCCTAATGTCACTCATTTTTTGAATGATTGATTTCATAATTAGTAAAATCATTTAACCACCATTTAATAGATGAATGCCGCATTAATTGGAATCCAAATTAAGATTTAGATGTTAAAATATCTGGCATTGCTTATATATATATATAACATCTTAAATAATTTTTTTCCTGGTGTGAATTTTATTAAAAATAAAAAGATAAGAAAAAAAAATCTACATATTAGTAAAGAAAATCGAAAATTAGGAAGCCCCGTGAATCTACATGTAAAACTTTTACTAACAGAGGCAGGCGGATTAAAATTATTATTTGTACGATATTGTTTGTACAGAACTCTTATTGATTACAAGTGCAGTAGAATCATCTAATAATGACATTGATCTGTTCTGTTACCAAAATGGTGAGGAAATCGACAGGTAACACGAATAGCTCTGGTTACTTGTTCTTCCTCTTACTTGTCTCTTGGATGTCACGTTTGAGCAAATTGACCACGTTCACAAACTTATCAAAGTCGTCGATGACTTCATAGAGTTGGGCATCTTGCTGATCCGGAGGCCATAGGAAATTACTTTGCATCTCGTTAAATTGTTCCCAATTTGAGAATGCTTCTTTGGGTTGCTCTAAAATCACGTTAATGATTGCCTGAAAATTTTAACGAGCACAAGTTCTAATACGTGAGAAATTTTTTTGGCTCTCTCACTAATTTAAGGAAAAGAGAAGTAAATTCACCTTATACAGCGGACGTCGAGCATCAGAAATGTCCTCTTCATCTAAACACTTGCAGTGGAGAGCCTTTTCAAAATCCCCCTATAAACAACGTACCAAAATGATTTAAAATCCTCAGACCCAGCTGGGAGTACAATATATAAGAAAAGAGAAGATGGAGCTTATCCATTTACACAAATTTGTCATTACACTATGAAGCAGAGATTACGATTAAAGCATAACATGTGGTTTGCCGAATTAATTAAGAAAGCAAAATTAGCATTTTTGGATTATAAATACATTTGAAAGTTCACTGGATCTTTGGACTGTGCAAGGTGTTTGATAAAGTCAGCAAAGGGTTTGATGATTTGCCTCAATGCCAATAACTACACCAGATCATTATCAGTCCTCCCTTAAATCTGGCAGGTGACTTGTAAATTCAGATGTAGTGTACCGCTCGTGACAAGAGTGAGTGACTCAGCAGCAACGCAAAAATCTAGAGCATGAATGGATAAAGCTCAATCCAGAACCAAGACGAATGAATATAGCTATCGCAACAAGGACAACCATCGGATAAATTCATTCTGAGCTACGAGATTAACAGCTAAGAAATGTACTGAGCTCTACTGGAAGAGCAAGAAAACCTTTTATTATTATTATTATTATTATTATTATTGTACATACTGAGTTGTTAAAAATGAAATGAACCAGTGATGCATTCATATTTTTTAATGTTTGCAGCTTTGTTGTTGAATTAGTTTGCCAATTTTAACCATAAGAAACATACATCACCTTGTAGATGAGCATTTCTTCACGCAGCATTTGAATCTCATAAGCTTCATGCTGTTTATTTTCATTTTGGGCCTTCTCCAATGCTTTTTCCAATATAGTCACTGCTTCAGCTTCTTTTCCGCTCATTTCCAGCTTTGCAACAGTTCGCTTGAAATACAAATGTGCAACAACTCAAACTCACACACATGTATTGTTAATTGCATTTTTTCAATCAACAAATTATCAGCCAAACTAGAGATTAGGACTTACTTTACCTCAAGATTTTACCATTCTAATGAGAAATTTGCAAAAAAAAAAAAAATGGGATCACTTTAGAGATGCCTAGCTAACCTGCAACTTCTTGAAATCAGGATGTGCCTCTTGAAGCAAATCCTTTAACTCAATCTCAGCTGCTGCCAAAGATGTTTCATCGGCGCGTGCATGGTGATAATCAATCAGTCTCTCTAGGGCCAATTTGCCTCCATGTAGAACCCCAACAGACATAGACCTTGTAAGAACACCATGATTCTTATGCTTTCTCCAAGCACGGCTTGTGTAAGCCCAGGCAACATAAAAGCTGGCAAAGATGACAACGGGTGTTGCTGTCACTGCCATGGCTCCATATTTAGTATTTATAGTGATGTTAGTGAACAAGTTCGATATGTCATCCAATGTTTTTCTCATTGAGAGGTATGAAAAAACAGACATATTAAATTTGTCAGCCTATTCTTAAGATACCAACAAAGTTTCTCCCCATGTGAAACAAAACCAAGATGCAGAAAATAGAAATGGAGATCCAAATCATTACGTTGACAAGGAGCAGTGTAACAGAAAGCTTTTCAAAAAGCACTAATATTCCGATTTCAATCTTGCTATGCGAGTAAGGAACCAATCAAGTGTTTTCTCACTTATAAGTGCTTTTCAACAAAATATTATAGCATTATTCCTAACCCATGTAGGAAGGAATAGAAAAAAAAATAAAAATTTATTGTCTTCTTTGATAATCTTTCATATAATGTTTCGGAAAAAAAAGCATTTAGGCCATGAAATTGGGGAAGAAATGGGCCACTACGTGTGCTATGTGCTGACAACCAAGTCTAAAACGGACCCTTAAGCACATAATTATAAGCAAAAAGGCTTTTGGGAAAACTGTAGTCGAGTAGCAAGATGCCTCTAATTTTCGGTAAAGCAAAATTACTCGTGTCTGAAGCAATTAATGATGCCTTACTTCAACGTTCACCTTAAGAATATTTTTTATAAGTGATTGATTATATTTGTGTACGGTAGTGGCAGTGACCAAGAAATTGCAATAAATTGTTCTATAGTAACAAAATCAATTTTAATGGAATCTGCGCTTTGCCTAAACTTTTGCCCCTCAGCTGCCATGAGGGTTAAGCCAGTAACCAAACTTGGATCAGGCCATTCATCAATTTGGATTTCATTTTCAAAAGGTTCAACTCGCCGCCCATTTGGGAGGGTTTTCAGTCCTGTGATTTGTGCACATGACGGTTCTTCAACGCCTTCGGAAAATGATAACAAAATTGTAAAAGGGGCAGTAGGGGCATCACTGGTTTTGACGTGTGCTGTTGGTATTATGAGTTTCAGTAGTAGGATGAATCCGAAAGCCATTGCTGCAGGTCCAATGGAAATGTATCAGAAAGCTCCAAGGATGTCGGTGTTGCCACACCCAATTGGTGGGAGATATGCGCTGAATTCATTCTTGGACGTCAGTGTTAGACTGGCGTCCAGTAAAGCAGAGCCCTTTTATTGGCCCAGGTACACTGTGCCTCCTGGCCCTTCCGCGGAAGATGTCAATGCCATCAAGGTCCTAATCTCTAAACTCCGCAAAAAAAGCTTCAAACTTGTGAATTGTGTATAGTATTAGTATGTTTATTAGAAATAAGCCATAACTAGATTTTATTCAAAATTATATATGTTTGTAGGCGGAAGCAGTGAAGCAAATGAAATACGGGAAGCCTGAATTTGCGGTGACCCTGTTGAAAAAAGTTTATGAAGACTGCAAGAATGAGCCTGAGCCAGCATACAATGTGGAGATGGCGTTGGTTGAAATTCTCATCTACCAGGTACACAACTTGCATATGAAATAAAAGAAGATGAATGAAAAATTGTGCTTCATATATTCCCTTTCTGATAATCACCATTCAACGCGATTTTGCTTCATCAGGGCAAATATAGAGAAGCCTTGGAATGCAACTGCCTCAAGGATGAACAACGTATCCCGTCCGACGGTCGATTCCCTTTTTACAAGGTTTGTAATTCTTAGCTATATTACATTATCTATCACGAACAAATTGAAGAAAATAAATAAACGTAGTGACAATTTAGTATTTTACTGGAACAGGCAATAATATATACCATGTTGAACATGGAGGAAGCAAAGAAATGGTGGGAAGAATTTGCAGAAACCATCGATGATGAAGAGTTTGATCCTACCAAGGGGTTTCACTAATGAAAGCGCTGACAACTTGCTCGTTGTCGATGCAAGCGAACATAAAGCATCTGCTGAGGGGAGTAACGGAGCTAATGTCACGGATTTTCTGTGGCAATCACCCAAGCCCAATTTGTTAATGGGCCTTATTGTTCGTTAATGTAGACTCAAGCCCGCCCAAAAACTGGGCCGAGGTACGTTGCATCCAACTTTTTATTTTAGTAATGGGGGGACACATTATTTCGCGTAATACATGTACAACTTGTTTTACTACTAGTGAAATCACGTTCCACAATAATACTAAAATTTGTTGTTAATATGTAATAAATAATTTTGTTTTATTTATTTTTTATTTTTTATCTTGATATAATTGGTAATAAAATGATCTCTTTAAATTTAATGATTTTATTTCTTAATTGGCTAATGATAATTTTAAATTTTAGTAATATGTAAAAGGATATACATGGAATTTTATAAAATATGATTGTAATATATAAAAAATATAATTAATTTTCAAAATATAATTTTGAAAAGCTACATTTTTTCTTTTTTTTACCAAAATTTAATTTTTAAAAAATTTACTAAACATTAAAATACTTTTTTAACTTTTTAAAATCATTTTAGAACCTTTCAAAATCAATCCCCAACGAGCTCTGAATCTCTCCCCATTTTGACACAAGGTCTTGGTGCAATGCAAACGTAGTGCTGGTCTAATGCTGATATCCTAATGACGTGAGCTATTTTATTTTGATTATCGCATGTTTTAATTTATTTTTTAATTGATTGGACAAAGAAACAAGCAAATAAAATATAAGAAAATTGTCCAGAGGTTTGTAGTCTGATGTTTCAGTCGGGAGTGATAAAGAGATCTTCTGGGCTCACACGCACTACCACGTGGATTGTGTTTTGGCACAAAATTTACATTTTACTGGCACATGCAAAGGGAAGCCTGATTTTAGGTTTCCATTTCCGATGCACGTCACAGCGTCAGATTCAGGATAAAAAAAATTAAAAGAAAAAAAAAGAAGAAGAAAGGAAACAGAAATAAAAAATCATTCTAGTTGGTCGTGGCTTACGCGAGGCCTAAGCCATGAAAACCACTCGGTGCGATGACGAAGCACCCAATGAATGAGCCACGGCTGGGCCGGTACACGTGATGGGTGGGCTTCGGCGTGGCCCGTATTGCACTCCTTCCAGACTGTCGGTTCCTCTATCAGTGCATGTACGGCGAATGGTAAAAATGCTATATTAGTACTACCAAAACAACGATAATATATTATTATATCATTTATTTAGCGCATCTAATTTTGGTGGCTATGAACCGAAATCAAACCAACTTGATATCATCATCACGTAAACTAAATTCGAGGCATCTTTTTGGGCACCAACATGTACCTACGTGCACCGATCTAAGCAAGTGTCAGCTCAACTTAACAGCACGTGGCATGCTAACGTGTCAAGTCAGGTATAAAATTCTTCATTCAGTTCCCTTCAGTCTGCCGTATGCTTCCAGCGTAATAAAAGAGTTTGTTGGGTGGATATATGGTTTTAACACTTCAGTTTCCCGCAGACACGTACCCGGATAAAATTTTTCCTGACTCTATTCATCTGTGTTCTTTTCTTTCAGTTGAATAGATAACCCATGACTGATAACGGATAACGTAACGATGTTTTTTTATTATTTTTGACTTTTTACTTAATTATATATTGTGTATATGTGACATGTTCATATCTCTCTTTCAAGATTCCTTCAAAATGAAACATTAACCATGTCTTGCCTTTTATTTAAAAAGAAAATTCACAATTTCACTAAATATAATCTATAATTGGTTAATTGCTTTGCAACTTTTTTTTTTTTTAATTTCTTCTTTTCCTCATTTCGAATCAGCCAACGACACAATGCGATTTTTTAGCTACTTGGTAAAATTAGGTCAAAAAGTCAACCAACTTGATCGAAGTAAGAGAAATATGTGAACATATAAAAGAAAATGCCATGCATGAACTACTCAAACCAGTAAAAAATGATATCAATGAAATACCTATATATAAGTACGAGTTCAAAATCCCTTGACAAAATGATCGGCTTCCCCTGTTTTAATATATTTCAACTCACCTGTTTTAATTTCTTCTTTTCCTCATTTTGAAATATATTAACCATGGGGGAAGCCGTTGGACCTAGTCAAAATGCTTGAGAGCACGAGTTCCAGTTCCTTTGAAGCTCTCTTAATCTCATGTTCTGAATAATATAAATTAAAATAATCTTTTTTTCATTATTTGTGGGAATAAATTTATGAGTTAGTGCTTGTTAGACATCCAGGATATACTAAAATGTATACATTTAGAGTAACCTAGAATGTATATATTTAAAATATCAACGAAGACACGAAAAATTGGTGGTTAAATTAGATCAGATCACAATGAAGTTAAAGATTACCCATATAACACACACACACATGTATATGAAACTCTGAATCTTAAATAATTAATTATATACGATATGATCTTTACCCTACACCATTTTATTCAAACCGCGTGCTCTGGCCATCTCTTTCTTTGGCCTGGAGTTTCCACAGCGTCACAAAGATTTGCTTGTCACGTTTCATTCAATCGAAGCAATTGGCTTTGGACCACACTCATAATTGAAATAACTCGACGCTAGAGCCCAGAGCCAGGCTATACCGTCTTTAAGCTTTTAGGTAGCGTTTACTTTTTAGATTGGATTGAGAATTCTGAGGAGTGGGAATTTTAGGATTGGGAGTGTAAAGTAGGAGTGGAAGTAAGTTGTTTACTTACACTGAAATAGAAGTATGAAATAGAGATCAAAATTTAATTTATGTGTTTACTTTGTCTTGGATTGGGAGTAAATAGTTTTAAATTATAATTTTATCCTTATTTAAATAATTATAATTTTTAATTACAAAACTAATAAAAAATATATTTAATAAATAATATTTATTTTATTATATTTGTAAATTTATTATAATTATTAATATTCTTAATTATGAACAATAAATTATTAATTTTAATATAAAATGAAACCTTATTTTATTTTATTTAATATAATTATATTAAATTTATTATTATATAAAATAATAATATAATATTATTTAGTACAAATTTAATATTTTCTTAGAATAAACTATTTATTATTATTAATATTAAATAAATATAGTACTATTATTTTTAAAATAAATATAATAATATTATATTTATTAATTCTCTATTAATATAATAATATTATTTTAAAATAATTTTAACTTATAATCAATGTAAATTATTATTTAGTTAAATATAATATTATTATTCAAATAAATATAATATTTTTTATTTTATTTTATTAATTATAAAATATTAAATTAAAAAAATAAAAGGGTAAAAAAGGGAGAGATGGGAGTGAATTCCCACTCCCACCTCCCCTAATGGGAGTCCCACTCCTACTCCCCATTCTAAAAATAAATAGAACTCACGGAATAAAAAGAATCCACACTTCTCACTCTCACTCCAACAAATAAACACAACATTAAAGTAACCACTCTCTTTAGGCAAAGCCAATGCTAAATCACGTTGCAAAAGAGTTAAAAGACTCCTATCTTTATGGCTAATAAATTAATTTAGTTTTTCTCCGTCATTATCTTCTAACAAATATAAATAAATAAATAAATAATTTATTGGAGGATTCAAAAAAACTTTTATGAAAAATTAAAAAAGAAAAAAAAATTATAACCTTTATTGACCAAGCTGACTGGCGCACAACGAAAATGACCGATCACAATCTAACAACTTTGGGAAAGCGACGGACTCCAATCGTCCACGTTTCGACAGCCCACGGTTTGTGCGTGTGGGCATAGGGTTAGAATTTCAGCAGGTGTGTAAATATGTGTTTGAAGTTTTTTGAAAGAAGCTGCGGGATTGGACGTCTGAAAATAGAACGACATTTTTTTTTCTTTTTATTTTTATCCCCAAAAGAGGATAAATAATAATGAGTTGAGGGAAAAAAAATTCAGTATTGATGATTCCTTCGTAATTTAATTTAAAATAAAAATTAAAAACAAAAACAGAACTGAAGAAAAGCCATTGTTTGGTCATTTCAAAGCTGAAACAATTCATTGCATGGTAGTCGTTTATCCAGTCCGCTGAAAAGCATTGATATTTTATAATATCCTTTTTCTTTGAAGAAAATTTGTAATGTCACGTGTGTACACAAAAAGATCACACATATGACATATCCTACCAGTAGATAGGGAATCACAGGCTTTTGGCCTAACAGTAAATTACTGCTCTCAAAGATAAGTAAGACAGCGAGAATAGTAATTCGAATTTTTATGGACTTAATTTCTCTCCATTAAAATAAAAAAATTATATAGATTTAATTTATAAATTTTTTTTTTTTATAAAATTTGAGTAGAGTAGAGATATTTTTTATCTGTAAGAATTATTTATCTATTTCATAGAATATAATATAATAATATAAATTTTAATTATATATTTAATTATAAATATCAGAATAATATCTATATTATAAAAAATTTAATGTGTAAGCAGTATTAAAAAAATAAGAATCCCAAAAACGCAATCATCGATTTATTTATTTATTAATTTTATTTTTGATTTTTTAAAAAAAGGAATTATCAAGTTTTCAAACACATAATTCCATGAAATATTCTTTTAAAAAAAATTCCATAAAATATTATACGTGCCATCTTGACAAATTACCGCTACTGTGACTTAGAGTCCCCACAGTTTAGAACTTAGCCCTATCCTATTACAAGTTACAGTAATTGTACCCAAAAAATTTGTCCCACAAATAGTTTTAAAAGAATGATTTTCGTGCTGCCATTGAATCTTTTGAGTTGATCAATGCATTGACTAACACCATCACTGTTAGAGAAAAGAACGTGATGATTCACATCCTCATCTCGATGAGATTCACTATTTTTGTATGGCAACCACTTGTTTTTGCGACCCGTATTCATAGTTGAACGCATCTCGAAGATATGAATTTCATCGTTGAAGAAAATGACATTAACAAAACCAGCATTAACAATTGTCATTGATGTTCCCTTTTAGAAACAGATTGATATGATGACACTAAGAAATGATAAAGCGTGATGAGCAATAATGTCAGGAATAGGATTATTTTGTTAAAATTTTTATGAAGTACTTATATTACATCTCTTATTAAAATAATTTGTGGTGATGTGTCACAAGATATTTTTATATTAAAATTTCTTAAATTATATAATTATGTAACATACGTCAACCAACAGTTATTACTAATAACACAAAAACATAAACAATAAAAATTACATGCGTGTTACTAATAAATTAATATATATTATATAATTACGTATGTTAACAACTTTGTTTCTTATTTTGAAAAAAAAATTGAGAATTACAAAAAATAATTAAAAAAAAAAGTGTGCTTGTCGGTAAAGTCACTGATTTGATTGATAAGTGCAAGGATCATCACTTTTTGATTAAGGCATGTGGCTAAATAATCTCGATTGTTCTCGTGACTTGTACTAGTATTATCTTATCAGTACGACTTTAATCATATGGTAAAATGACTTTAGCAACTGTTTAGGATTTAAAATGCATAATTTTACTTACAATATATCGCTGATGAAGTCGCTGAAACTTGAGGCGTAAAATTATAGCAATGTTATGAGTAAGGGGTCAATTTAGCAACACCGGAAGATCCTAAATTTTTATAATTCCTTCACCACAATCTATGTTTTCATTTTCCTTTTGACAAAACACCTAACAACTTCAAAATTTCATTGACTTAAATTTTAATATAATTATACCGTCACGTATAATGATATAAATATATACCATGTAAAGTAGGCAACGTTACGCGACATAATTAAAACAGATTTAAATGCTTAATCCAACATTGATCCTAGAATTTTACATTAGTATTGTTATAAAAACAATTAATAGGTAACATGACATCGATTAAAATTATTCAAAAGGGGGTTTGGTCATTCATTCGCTAGCCCCTGGTCCCTTCACAGATAAGGAAGACTCTGACTCCCGTAAAGGAAATGTCAATTTCACAGTCATGAGTCAATCTTGCAACAGAGTTTGTATTGACCACTCAATATGCAGATTCAATGCAAGTTTCATTTTCTTGACAAAACATTTCAGCCTTAATTTATATATTTCAGAGAACAAGGCATGCGTCAGTGATTTGTTCACGTCTTGATGTTTCCTTTGCCCCCTTTTACAATATATATATATATATATTTTCTAATATCACTTCCCCACTCCTAAATGTTAAGTTATCATGCACGTTATTTCCATTTCAGACACTGTTTTTTTTTTTTTTTCTCTTCTTTATAAATAAACCTTCAACAATTTCTGCTAACCCCCCAATTAAAATGGTAATTTAAATTATTTAAAAAAAAATATTCAACAAACAATTTTATATGTGGCTGCAAGGCTGCAACCTTCCCCAGGTGTTGAAATTTACTTTCAACTTTTAAGCTGTTAAGAGTCGGTCTTATTTGGCCACTCAAGGTTGGGAGTAGGAAGCAACGAGCAATCTGAGGTTATGTAGAATAACTACAAATTAATAAATATTATCCTAATGATGTTAAGTCTGCGTTCACACGTTTTTGAAGACATATTGCATTCGACTTCTAGATGACAATGTTGTTTCAAAATTTGACTAAATTATTCGAATGTATCGATGTACACAAGTCATTGAAATTTGCTGCCGAGGAGCAAGTAAATGGCCTTCCAACTGGCAACTTAATTAATTATAACAAAATTAAAAAAATACTGCTGCTATTTGTTTATCGTCCTTAACAAGCACTAAGAAAGCGACCAAATTTCTGCAGTTTCGTTGTTTCTTTTTCTTTTAGGCAACATTAATTAATATACACGTTTGATTTGTGGGGTTCTCTTGATCTTAATGAAAATTCAGTTGATTACTTTCTAAATTGATAAACAAATTTGAAAGAATAATATTAAATATAAAAAAGTTATTTAGCTATTAAAGACTTTCTAATTTTTCCCGTCAATTGATTAACTATAAAATCTGGAAATCATATAAGATTTTGAAATCAAAACCCATTTTACAAGAATGAATAAACGAGCCAATGGTTATTAAATAGCAATTCAAGATTCGTGCTCTGATACGCAATATCATAATCAGGATTAAGTTGCCGACTTGTTAATAGACTATGCGGAAATTAAAAAAGTTTCCTAGTTTACTATGTGGATGGATAAGTGAAAATCTTTGTCCGGTGAAATTCGAGATGTATGATCTTATTAAATTTGACCATTTGTCTTCATTAATGTGACATTTCATGGAACATTTCTTTCGAAGTTTTGCTTCTTTGAAAGATCAGTCTCGTAAAGGCAGCACTATTCACTTAGTATCCTAACTCTTGTGGTAATAATTCCAAGAGAGGTTAATTGATCTTTACTTACGCAACATGCATTTACGATTATTTTTTGTTTAAAAAAAAATCCAAATTTTACTATCTTTTATTTTTATAAGAAAATGGTATCATCGTAGTAAATAATTGGTCTGTTTTGATAGATTTACTAGATTCCTATACTAATGAACTAATTGTTGGAAGAAGATTATAAACAGTCACATATTTTAAAAGGCAAGTTTCAACACGTGCCTGCACTTTTATTTTTTAATTTAAACTCGTTTAGTATTAAGGCGTTGTGTCGACTGTTATAAAAAAAATTATAACTACAAAATAAAAATTAATATTTCGGAATAAATATGATTTATAAAAAAAAAAACCTAAAGAATTATAAAACGTTTAATATATAAATATAAAATAAAATTAACTTAATTTTTAAATTAAAATAATAAATATTTATCAAATATTTTATTGTAATAATTTTAAATTATAACAATGCTCTCACGTTTGACAAATAGCACCTTAGTGTTGTATTATTGTTAAATAATGCTAGAAAGAGGAGAGCTTGTCAATTTATAACGGATAAAGGAAGGAAAAAGAAAATTCACAAGTTAGTGATGAGATCTGCTTTCCAATGGAGGATGCCAGATTGCCAGATACAATCAATCACATTCGCTTTTGTATTTGATTTTTTCGGTCAAAACACTTGATTACAGCGGCGTGAGAATGACTTGTTCACATCAGAGTCTACATCAACTTTTTAAAGGCATGAGTAGGGGAATGATTCATTGTTCATAGTTATCTTGATGGTGCCTATATTTCTGTAAATGGGTTTTCTTTTAACTTTAAAATGACATTTTCGATTAGCTATTTAGCTTGGCCGAAACATGTACAGCAAATTATGGGCATTATTGTTTTCCATTTTTTTGAAGCATGCCATTAGTGGAATATCATCACTTACCATCATAGTAAGATTCAAATCTACACGCATCCTCACCACAATCGATATTTGATACCAATTTCGCTTTTAATTGTCTCCTTAAAATAAAGATATAATTCGACTGAAAAAAGGGAGAAATAATTAGGGGGATATTGAGAAAAAATAGTTATTAAATTACTTAATTATATAGTTAAAACACGTGACATATTACGATTTGTTTTTTTTTTTGGGGGGGGGGGGGGGCAGTTCTACCAATTATATCATGAAATGAGTGTTAATTACATTTGTTCGCTTTATTTTCCCCCTCAAGATCAGAGATAATGGAAAATTTTCCACTTCTTTCTTCTTATCACTTATCTTCTCTTATAATCATCAAATCATGAGCTAAATTATTCTCTTAAATACTATTAAGCTAGCACTAAGTTATTATGATTTGAAAATTAATAACTAAACAAAAGTATAAAACAATCCCCCACAATAAAAAAATGAAGTTTTCAAGCATGGTAGGTTTGAAATTTAATTGAAGCCAAAAAGGAAAAAAAGAAAAGAAAAGAAAATGAAAACCGATATCATACCGTATAAATAAAGACACAACTCTAAAATTTTGATGGGTTTAAGGACAAAAATTATTTATAGTTTAGCAATACAAACCTTTTTATATATATATATAAAAGTAAGTTTTTCGTTAATTCACATCAGCGAAAATTGAAAACATTTGATCTTTGCTGGTAGAGTCCAGCCATACAACAAGATTATTGTGTCTTAAAGCTAATTCAGCTAAGGAGTAGGCATAAGCAATACATAATTCAAAGATGCACTGATATTTTACATGTTGAAAATATTTATTGTTACTTTGGATTTATGAGATTATTCATAAAATTTCTGATTTGCTACCTTGCTTATTGTTTACTAAGCTTGCAACATTCTGACAGTCAGTTTCTACAACTTTAGATTGAAACTCTGTATTTTTTACTGTCTTAAAATCTCGTTTTACAGTTTCAACTGCCGAATATTTAACATTTTCACCAACTTAAATTTGCTGAATTGCTGCAAACACAAACCATATTTGATAAGCATATCTATCGTGAAAGACTCTTTATCTTGTAATAGGTAAACATTCTCATAATTTTCCTCTAAATTTAAAATCATTGCTATTTAATGAAAATCTTATTATGCAAATTGAAAAGGAAACCTATCGTCCCAAAAAAAAATAAATGAAGAAACATAATTACTGAATTTTTCACAACGCAAATTGAAAAGGAAAATATACATTAATGAAAATCTTGTCATGGGACCAGAAAAAGAGAAATATTTAATGAAATCTTTATCTGCAGCATCGTCAATTGACCAAATATTTTTTGAATAATTTAGGTAAGGTATCAACATCTTATGTTCGGATGAGAAAGAACCCGAGGCATTGTAACCTCTTTTAAATAAATAAATTCTTAGATATAATTTAAAAAATATATATATATAATAATTGGACTTAGTTTAGTCTAGCTCATCTTAGTACCATCCGCACATCAGCAATGCTCATGCAATAAATTAATGAAAAAGGAAAGCCAAGGAAACAGAATGTGAATCATCACGCTCTCAATGTCAAAACACCTCGTGGTATAGACTTAGTAATTGAAAGTGCAATTAATTGACTCGTTATGGTCAATGGAACGATACATCGAGGAGCAAAGACATGGGACCCCACAAGCCCAGATTAAAATATTATATATATACACACACATATTATTTTTCTTTGTTATTTTCATATTAGATTTTTCACTCTTACGTGTGTGTATAATTATGATTCTCCCTTAATCTGATTATGTCATAAATAAATAATTTAATTATTAATTAATAAATAATAAAATAAAAAAAATTAAATCTTATTCCTACACAAACATTAAAAGATATGTAATAAAAGATTTTAAAAAACTAAAAAGAAATCAGATATCCTTTTCCGTGTGTATATGTCTAAATTTAAAAAATAAAGAAAATAAAAAAGAAAAATCAAAGGATTTTAAGGCCCTCGATAGCATAAATACCAAGCAGACGTACAAAGCCAGATGGCTCGTCTTTATAGTTAGTAACGCCTCTGTTCTGTTTCTCCCCATCTCCCTGTCATTCATGCATTAGCAAATCCTCACCCATTTAAATTCATCATCACCCCCACTTCCGAATTTCTCATCAACCCCCTTTCTCCTCTGTCTCCTCTCTATGTGCTTTTGTGTTTTCGGTTTTTCATAACAAAAAAAAAAAAAGGAAAGGAAAAGAAATTAGAAGTAGTAGCCATGGTGGTTCAGTCACAGCCAGCAGCATTAGACCCTTTATCAAATTTAATCAAATCATGCAAGCCGACGAGTCTGTTCACAGAAATTCCTGAAGTAGACCTCACGGACCCTGCAGCTAAGACTCAAATAGTAAAGGCCTGTGAGGAATATGGCTTCTTCAAGGTTGTTAATCATGGGGTGTCATTGGAGCTCATGAACAAATTAGAAGCTGAAGCTGTCAAATTCTTTAGTCAGTCTCAGTCTGAGAAAGACAAGGCTAGCCCTCCTGACCCTTTTGGCTATGGCAGCAAAAGAATTGGCCCTAATGGTGATGTTGGTTGGATTGAATATATCTTACTCAACGCCAACCCTCAACTCACTTCCCACAAAACTCTTGCCATTTTCCAAGAACGCTCACAGAAATTCCGGTATAATAATAACAACAACAACAACAACAACAACAATAATAATAATTCAACAAAGCCACCTCTTTTCCTTGTTTTTCTTGTTTGGTTTTCATTAGTTTAATATTAAAAGTTTTGGACTTACATGTGTATGGATATGGTGTTAATTTGGTGGTTGTGTGTATGCAGGCGTGCGGTGGATGAGTACATAGTAGCAGTGAAGAAAATGTCATATCAGGTAATGGAATTGATGGCAGATGGGCTGAACATAAAGCCAAGGAATGTGATGAGCAAGTTATTGAAAGATGAAAGGAGTGACTCGTGCTTCAGGCTGAACCACTACCCGCCTTGCCCAGATCATCAACTGCAAGCATTGAGTGGTAGAAATTTGATTGGGTTTGGGGAGCACACTGACCCTCAAATTATTTCTGTCTTAAGATCGAACAACACATCTGGCCTCCAAATCCAACTCAGAGATGGCACTTGGGTTTCAGTCCCATCTGATCAATCTTCTTTCTTCCTCAATGTTGGCGATGCCTTGCAGGTAAATTAATTTTGCATTACTTCACTTTTCTTCTCTCTCTTTTCTCCCCCTTTTTTATTATTATTTTTTTTAAAATTGAGTTAATGGACTTTTTGATCTCCTTAGTTACTGTCTTTTATGGGCCTCTTTTTATGTTTTTCCTCTATATCTCTCCAAAAGCTAAAAGGTTTATTACTTATTAGCCACCTAGACGTTTTTAGAAATTATAAAATATTTTGGGTGGTAAAGTTACTTCTCTAATTTCTATGATGGCAATATTTTTAATGAATTTTATTATTATTATTATTATTATTATTATTATTATTATTATTATTACTACTACTTCTACTTTGTTTTAAGGATTGTGATTTATTATTACTGATGTGGGCATGGGCTTGATTGATGCAGGTAATGACTAATGGGAGGTTCAAAAGTGTGAAGCATAGAGTGTTGGCTGACACTAACAAATCAAGAATTTCAATGATATATTTTGGAGGGCCACCTTTGAGCGAAAAGATAGCGCCTTTACCAACTCTATTGGCAGAAGAAGAGGAAAGCTTGTATAAGGAATTCACATGGTGTGAATACAAAATGTCTGCATACAAGTCAAGGTTGGCTGATCACAGGCTTGGGCTGTTTGAGAAAACTACTGCCAAACGATCTGGTCAAATTTCCCCAAATTAGCAAATATTAGGGTTTTTGTCGAAGTTTTAAATAGGTTTCAAAAGTATGGACAAAACTTGCCACAGATGGAAAACAAATAGGTGGTACTTTTTTATTTTATTTTTCAATTTCTTCCTTAGTTCTTAAATGCAACCACTACCACCTATGTACTATTTACGCAAGTTTCTCATCTTTATGTATAATACACCGTTAAATATATTATGTTATCTTTCCTTTAATCACCGTAAGTTTAATGTTTCTTATAAAAATGATGCTGCCTGCTGAAGTGTCCTTTTAATTGGAACATTCCCATTTCTACACTATTTTTATTCTTTTTTTTTTTTTCAAAAATACATTTATCGGTATCACAACATACAGGGAATACTGAAATGTTTGTGAGACATGACTATTTTCAAATTATAACACATTCTATATAGTGGTTTTTTTATTCGAAATTTTTAAGTGCAGGACACTTTAAGAAAGTTTTAAAATCACACGATTTTAAAATATTATGAAATTAATACTTTAAAATATGAGTATTATGAATTTTTTTCACATTTCAAAATTTTAAATTGAAATATATATATATTTTTTCACACCCGATTCAATTACCAAATCAGTTGTTTTGTAGCCGCTTGAATATGAGTTCAAAGCAGTTTGCTCTTCCTGTTGTATTAGGTTTTAGAAAGATATGGAATGAGAAAAAATCAAATTAACTTTTTAGTCTCCAACTTCATGTTGCTATTATAAAATTAGATATATTAGAATTTTTAGTCCCACCTAAGATGCCACAAGCAAACAATATCATACAAGTAGTAAGCATACAAATCGATAGGGAAAAAAAATCAATTATAAATCATCGATTTTAAGAAGCATCCTTTATTTTAATACCTTATGGATCAAGCTAAAGCATAGAAATATTAATATCAATATATTACAAGACAAATTAAATTGCATTAAAATGGAGTTTTTCCTTGTTTGATCTTGACTCTAGTGGATCCCTGATTTCAATATGTATATATGTATGTATTTATATGTATATGTATGTATTTATGTGTTTGTATATATATATCTATACACACACATACATATGGGTGTGTGTGTGTGTAATTCTCTAATGATGATATCTTCATTTGAAAAAAGTGAAATTGTCACTAACAAATAAATAAGTACATATTTTAATATACTAACAAATTGCATTAAAATATGTGTTTATTTGTATTTCAATAACATCTTTATTTTATTAAAATGAGAATGCACTCATTAGAAAAAGGGAATTTGTGCGTTTGTATGTATATGTATGTGTGTCTGTGCGCGCATGCATATATATTGAAGTTTGTATATATATATATATATATATATTGTCTGCTAGTAGCATCCTTACTTTGTTAAAATAAATATGCTCTCATTATTATATATATAGGTATTTCTCCTAACAAAGTATTGTGATTTTTATCCTCACATGGTATGATATAGAATTGTTAATTGTTAAATTAAACTGGCATTGAAGTATTAATTATGCACCATACTTGGTGCCACAAATGTTCACCTTATCAACCATATACTTTATAACTATTGTATCATTAAAACTTGGGGGATTGTTAATATTCCTCTTTTGAAATTATTATATCCCACTTATCTCTTTACCGTTTTTATAATATTAAAAAATTATGTGTCACTAATTTTTTTTAAAAAAGTAGGGATAAATGAATTATTTATTTGATAATTTATCTTAGAAATATAAAATATATGTTTATTATAAGAAAAATGTTTAAAAAATAAAAAAATATAAGAAACATATCTTATTTTAAATTTTTTTTATTCACACCAAAACATATATTTTCTTATTTTTAGCCTTTAGATTTTTCAAATTAATATGATTTATTTAATTTATAATAAGTATAAGTAAAAATATATTTAAAAATAATGATATTTCTGTAAAATTATATCGTTAAAGAGTGATTGGCAATTAAAAAAATAAAAAAAAAGTGATATATACTAATTTTTATATGAGAAAAACTGACAACCTGACTTGAAATTTACTGGAAGCAAAGTCCCAATTATCGCATACGCCCGTGCAAAAAGATGCGCGTCATTTTTTTTGGTTTTTTTTTGGGCAATTACTCAATTAGGTGTCGCTCTTTCTAGACATAATGGGTTATGGAGAGAGGGAGGGACAAGCTAAGCTCCACATCCTCGTTCAAATAAGAGAGAATGCTGAGCTGATGACCAGATTCTGAAAATGAAAGATTTTACTTATTAATGAAGATTGAAGAGCTTTAGTGCCCAAGTCTTTTCATGAAGAGTTTGTATTGACTAACCAACTGGTGTTTTACCATCTCAATCCGACATTTCAATTTATGATTCGGCATTCCATTACCTCTTCCAATAAATGAGATGGCATTACAATCCACTAATTATATGATCAGTAAGTATTAGCATTTTTTTTTCTAGCTCGGTGATCATCGGCATTATTGGACGCATTTTTGTAATGACATTTTTTCAATTGATTGGAAGTGTCAAATATAATAGAGGTCAGTGTTCTAGTTATTATTTACTGTAGAAATTTAGGATCTTTCATACTTTTAATATTTCAGTCCAAAAGTTTATGAGTATAGTTTAAAAATTTGAACTTATCAAGAGGTGAGATCTTCACCTTAATAAATAAGAATTTATTTATCTCTACTTTAAAATATAGGAGAAAAACCAGTGCTCTCTCCGCCGATTAGTACGAAAGGCATGAGTAGTAATCAGCAGCATATAAATTGCCAATTGCCTCCAACAATAAGTTGATATTATCACTTTTCAATCATCCATACTTAGATAAACTCTTACTCTTATAAGTAGCTTTCCCACTTCAAAATAATTAATCCGAATATATACATATATATATATATATATATATATATATATATATATATATATATATATATATATATATATATATTTGAAAGTATTGAGACGAAATGGTAATAATAAATCGATCATTTGGTTAAATAAAGTTAGTTGATTCTTTTAAGGGATAGGGTTCGCTATATTCCCCTGATTTAGTGCTTTCACTTGTTATTTTTTATTTTAATAAATGGCTCCTTTAATCGAGGTTTTCTTCAAAAAGAAAAAATAAATAAATAAATAAAGTTGACGCACTTGGTGTGGAGACTATAGTGATGAACGATTGATAAATTTGGCACTATGCTTAGTAGCAAATGGTTGACATATTCAATGTGCAACAGGAAAGTTTTTTCTTTTAAGTCTCTCTGATTTTATACTGTTGAATATTTGATTAAAAAAAGAAAACTTTCATGTTTTTCACTTTTACTCCACAGCTCCGCTTTATAGTCTGTGGAGAAAAAGCACAATTTTTG
>NW_006262688.1:35168376-35224572 GCF_000493195.1 Citrus x clementina
TTACACTTTATATTATTATATAAGTCTAAATGATGTGTTTATTGAAATGTGCATGCATGTCAAGGGTTGTTCTATATGTTAAAAAGTCAAATTTATCCTTTTTTAATATTTTATTTTATTTATCATTCAACAGTACAGTTCAAATACTAAAATTAGAATGTCCGAAATGTAATCGGTAATTAAAATAAATTTAAGAACACAAGCGGTAAAAATGATAAATATTGGGAGGAACTAAGGATCCTCAACCTGTACAATGTATAGGAAATTAACATCCATTCATTAATTTTCTTTTGGTTCTTTGATTACGATCTAAAGAATCAAAGAAACACAAAGATATATATGATGAGTGAGCGAAAATGTGGGTTTTATGAGTTGATCAAGTGCATAGTAGTTTTTCCCTTCTAGCTAGCTACGACTACAATGCATCTGATGCTTTTGATAGATCGATCTGAATAAATATGAAGTTTTTACATATAGTAGTGGTATGACGAATAGAACTATTTTTCCTGATTTATTAGTGGTATGAAGAATATAATAAAACATAAAGAAACTGGTGCATTATAGAATTTTCTTGTACTTGCAAAATCACTGGTGGATCTGATCTATTATAGTCTGAACTTTTTTTCTCTCCTCATGCTCGGCAATTGTACTTTGTCGTATTATAGATCAAAGTTCAAACTTGCCAACGATAGAACACTTAAACAGATTTGATAGTTCTTTTTTTTTTTGAATTACATGAGACTATTGATTAGATTACGATTCATATTATATGAGACTACAACTAATATTTGCAATTAGATAATTATTGAGACTAATTTACATTGAATCTTATATAACACTGTCCAAATTTTAACTAGAGGAACGTTAGCTCTACTGATATTTCAAAAGGAAGAAAATTACTTTCACTTAAATTTAAGGAAAGAATTAAACCCTCCACAATGTTTTTGTGGGGGTGGGGCTTGGAACCACACATATTTGACAGTTACTCCTTGAATTTAGTACTTTTGAATCAAAAGCAATTAATGTAAAGCACCCAAAGGAATTAGGTCAGCGAGGTAAAATCATCTTGTTTGGCAAAATCGTAATATATGATGATCCCAATTATCAAGCCTTTTGTATATTATGGAAAACTTTAGGAGCAAGTGATAATAACCCTGGTATATTATATATGTGAGGTAAAATCTTGGGAATATAAAAACTGCCATATATATAACATACAGCTTCATTGACATAAAGAGGTGTCCGACCAGTTCCCTAATGTTTGTAGAATTATTAAAGGTTCAGTCGTATTCTCTGCTTAGAATCCAGGAACATTATTTTTGCACGGATTCCTCAAAGGTACTTGATATAATTTTCTCATCAGCGCCCATTTACCTAAAAGGAAATACGATCCAAAACATATATGGCAAAAAAATGTCCTAGTGTTTGCATTGTGCCTGCCTATTTTTGACCTAGTTATCCTTTCGAAACCTAGCTCTCTAATATGATTGGTTCCATTTCCATAGAGTCAACATTTTTTGCACGAGGTTTTTTAACGTACATTAAGGATAATGTACTAAGAATTTGTTGCCACAGACATGGTACTAACAACACGTGAAAGGTTTTATTATTTCAATCTTGATGAGCTGTTTGAGTTTACTGTGTCGTGTTGACAGACAATAAAAGATATTTAGAACATGAGCTGTTTTTGTTGGAAACGATTTCGATCAGTTACTACGATCTTTGAGAAGAGACGCTGCACTGACATTGTATAACTAAGGAGCAACGACGTGTGTGTGTATATATACACACACACACAATCCAGAAAAACACATCCGATGGTAAAAGGTATATATATATAACATGGTACTTCTCTAATGCGGGCGTCCTCATTTTATTTTTATGTGGACACTTTAAAACCGTAGGGTTTAAGAGAATTAATTTTTAACTCTCTTAAATTTTATGATTTTATAGTTCATTAAAAAATTAATCCGCATTAAAAAAATGTGACATACTTGAGAATGATTTATATATAACATATATAAGAGCTCAATTTGCGATGGAGCTAGCTGCTCGTAATTGTTTTGTGTACGTTGTTTACTTATTTTAATTGTTGATGGTATAAAGGCATCTCTAGTGCCCAAGTCATTGTCCCTACTCCCTAATCTTCAATGTTGAAGAATATTGCCGATTGTCTACCGTATTGATTTCTATAAACTGATGTTTAACGAATGTGTCTTTCATATTTATTGTTTTATAATCATGTAAATTTCTCTTTGTTTTATTTGACTTTTCAAGAAAGGTATGTCCTAACCATATAAATGAATTTGTGTTTCATCATTTTGTTGAAAAGAAAATTACATAAAATAAATTAATTGACGTGTAACTTATGCTCTGACTAACTAATAATGAGATGCGCGCAATTTTTTTATATTTTTAATTATTAATAAAAAGATGAAGATCCTCTTCTTCTTTTTTTCTCTCTTATAATCTTTCCATCATATTAATCAAGAAAAATAGGAAACTTCTTTGCGGATCATCATTGAAATCAAATGAGATTGTTCCAATAAATCTAAGAAAAGTGCATAAATGCCTCTAGAATATATCATTAAATTCTCGTAAATAGAAATAATAATAATAATTAAAAAAAAAACGGCGGAGAGCATGCCCTTTTTTTGTTCGAAAGGTCACTTTCCAGTCAAAGAACCAGTCACAACAAAGAATTTTCCTTCGCAAGAGCATCAAATCAAAAGAAAGGGAGTTTACGTAGGTATATTATTTATTTTCACGAAGAGAGAAAAAAGAGAAAAAGTTATCCCACTGGTTTGGGCAGTTTGTTATTGGCTGAAAGCAACTTAGTTGAAGCTTTATCAATTATCACGGCCAGCTGCTCAATCTGTCTCTAAGTTGGTGCTTACGCAAGACATTGCGCCATCTTGTTGTGATCAAAATTGAACGGTTGTTTTCAACCGCAAATCTTTGCTCCTCTTCAAGTTCATGCAATCCAGAAAACACTATTATTAATTATTTTTGACATTCCCTCTTCATTAATTAGGTTACTTGGCATTCTTCCAGGATTTGGTCTTCTTTAAACTTAGTCGTTGAAATTTGAAAATTTTCTGACAAGTGCTGCTGCTTATTGGATGTCGCTCTCACATTGAATCGTGTTTATTCTTTCGGCCGCCAGGTTCACTGAATTCATAAATGCCATAAATAGTTTTTTCTGCTAGCATATATAAATCTCTTTTTATATTCACAATTATAACATTTTTTTTTCAGTTTAATTCACTATATTTTGAGATTTTATTTATTAAATCTAAAATTCATATAAAACATCTAGGGTTCCGTCTGCAACTATCTTTTGTTTCAGCTATGAAAGTTTGAAAGTGCATAAATTAAACACCACCGGCTTTGCATATAAATTTACAAGTTGTAACCAGATTACTTGATGATAGAAAAATCGATATATCCCTTATTTTACAACAACAGTTGGTTAAATTTTACAATGTATGCCTTAATTAAGAAATGGACACTTAGACTAGTCGAATCAAACCTGCTTAATTTGATGAGTGTTTTACTGAAAATAATATATTAACCACCACGGGGAGATTATTCTAGTATTCAAATCCACAGCGGCACAGCTCAAGTGATGATATTGAAAATTGGTTTTACAAAATAATAATAATAATAATAAAAATCGAAAGAACGAACACGAGGAGCACTACATCAAATATCATGTGGGGGCTGGAGTTGTCTGAAGAAAGAACGATAAAAATGAAAAGTTGGTGATATATATAAAGACCAAAGTTGGATGAGAATTATGCGGTCCGACAAAGAAGCCAATAAGCTCGAGTGATTTTGGGCAAGTTGGTGATTATACAAATAGGGCAACGAACGTTAAATTACATATGCTGTGGTCCTTAGGACCACTTTTGTTCGTTAGGTACCTATCAAGAAGAATAAAATGTTTGACATAAATTGCCCGTTTCATGGGACGTACAAGTGTTCCATTTATATACCACCCAAAGAGGACCCTAAATTATTATTTTTTTTTTAATTTTCTTTTCTTGCGGTATTCGATTGAACATTCCGCATAAGTATGACTTGGAAATTATAATTCAAATGGTAAGTGAATAAATATTTTGTTTTAACTCACAATGGGATGAGTCTTTTGATTTAACTCACGAGGAAGTCCACACTCACACCCCCAAATAAAACAATAAGTGAGGCTCGACCCATTAGAACTTTTTCTTCTGCCTTTTTTGTCCCAATTTACTATATCCACATAATGCAAATGATCTAATCTCTCTCTCTCTTGGTTGGGTGGGGTTGGGGGGGGGGGGGGGCGCAAAAAAAGACCTGGACGATATAAAAGGAAGGTTAGCAATTGAAAAAGAAAATAATTTGAATCTTTTACAACGAGCAAGGTTAAACAACACAATGATCTAACACATAGTCCTCATACTGTCTAAATTCAGTTGTAGATAAAATAAAAAATTTGTTGTTTGATGTGATGAAATTTTCCATCATCTCTATAAGGTGTATTGCACACTCACACTTGTGTTGAAAAGAGGAGGTGACAAGTAATCGCCCAATACTCTAACGAGTGCTTTTGCCATGAGCCTTTGTGGAAGTATTGGTGAAACAAATATCTATGTTCCACACTCTGCAGCTCTTAAATTTATAACAGTTTCTCACTGGGAGAAGCCCATCCCGAGAGCCCATAACTCCATCCTTGGGAAAGCATCACTGCATTCATTAGGCTGCTACTGCCAGTGAGAAATGGGTCCGCAGTTCAGACTGTGTGCTATGCCGCGTGTTCACTGGGTCTGCAGTTCAGACTCTGAGCTGTGGCCCTTGATGTCCAATTACAGAGCCCATCAAAACCCAATCCGCTGTCACAGAATTGGATCGAAATCTTTTGAAATATTATTATTGATTTTTTTTTTAAGATTAAAAAGAAAGTCTAGACCGCAAAAGTGTTTGTGAAGAGAAAAAAAATATAAGAGACTTTTTGGCGTAATTGTATGGGTGTAAAGAGTTAGAGAAAGAAATATCTAGATTTTTTTTTGTTCTTTAATGCAATTTGTAATAGGAAAGGGGTTCTGAAAGGAATACATAGGGGTGCAAATAGTCAAACTCTTCCATGGATTCTCTTTGCACCATATTTGTTGCATCACGTTGGCCCCTTGTGTTGTCCATTTTGCTTTCATGAATTGTTGGCCCAGGGTATGGTATGCCCATAAAATTGTTCCAGCAACACGTCCTTCGAAATTATAAACTAAGTGGCCGTTTAGATTTTAGAACAACTGCGCTGTGACATTTATTTTAAGAGAATCCTCCTAAAATAAAGGGGGTGGAGCAGTTGCCACAGCGCAGCTGCATAACACAGCTTCTCCAAACGAATCCTAATCCTGTAATCTCATTGGACAATGATCCACACTTATGTATATATATATATATGTGTGTGTGTGTGTGTGTGTGTGTGTGTGTGTGTGTGTGTGTGTGTAGGTTTTATTGTATATACATATAGTAGTTATTGATAAGATACTGAATAACATAAAGATCTTTAAAATTGATATAAATTATATGCTCAATATCATCATCATCATCATCGATATCATTAATAAGAATAAAAGAAAACTTTTAGACTTGTTATATATTCAGAAACTTGTTCAAAACTAATATAATGAAACAAATATAAGAGTTTACTACTAGGTATTTTACTTAAAAAAATGAGAGTGTTGTTCGTACATAATGATGCTATGTACCCATTTTTTAGGGGATTATTTCAAAAAAATTATTAATATTAATATTTGTTCTATTCTTTTAGTAATAATTGAAGAACTCGATTTGCAGAAAAAAAAAAAAAACAGATCAATTCTACACTCGATAAGTACCAATACATAATTCTCAAGAGAAAAAAAATGATTTCTTTGTTCATTAGATAACAAACTCTTTTTAAAATCATGAAATTTCTTTCTTTTTTTAGTCACGAAAACTATCTAGAAACTATCAAAAAAATAGATATAATTCTAATATCGAATTTTAATTTCATGATTATTTTGAATTTTACCTGGTTACATTTGATTCTCTTGTTCCATAAAGAGCCTTTTTTTTTTTATAGAATATTCAAAATGTAGTGGTTCTAGTTTAGTGGTAAAAGTGTAAAATAAGGAAATGGCTCCATGTGCTCAAGTTCATAATTTGGATTTTGATATAAGAGCACTCACAAAGTGTCTGAAAGAAGGGTTATCTTGACATAAGCCTGCCTAGTAGAGATCTAAAAACAAGTTAACGAATACTATCAATATCTATTGGAGGGGCTGCAATAAAAGCGATATAGAAAGGTTTAATTGTCAAAATTGAATTTTTAGATCCGTAGATTTATTAACATCAAGTTCTTTAACTATTTAAGTTTTAGGTTTTCATATTTCTATTTTTATTATCATTATTATGTACCTTTATCTTTAGATATTTAAGAAGAGGATGATTTAATCCGGAATATGAACCATAAAAAAAGTTAGCTATTAAAATTTAGAAATGAGAATAATAAAAAGATGTTGGGTGGTTAGTGTCATAAAATTTTGTGCATTCAAAAGTTGTTATTAAAAAAAAAAAAAAAACTTATGTTTGATTAAAAATAGATATGAATTAGAGGGTTTCATAAGAAAAGCAGATTTTTTATGACACTATTTTTGGGTTTTGCACCAAATAGTCGCACCCAACCCAAGTCGTTAGAACCAGCCCACCAAAGCACCCTTTTATAGAAAAGAAGAAACCATCTCCTCATTTTAAAAAAGTACTAAAAAACGTTAGGACAGCACGTACACTGTAGAGGATCATAACTTCACGGTTTATAATTTCCAAATTTATTATTGGTCCCCCACATGCTCTCTTCTACTCGTTTGGTTCTCCTCCGTTTCAGTTTAGTCTGGCAATCCAACTCGCTGGCTGTTGTAGCGTAGGAACAGAGAGAGAAAGATTTTTCTTTTTTCTAATTTTTATTCTTTCTGCGATCTCTCTTTTACTTCGACTCTCCAATTTATCTGCAATGGCCGACGAACCTATGCCTACTCGCTGGACTTTTCAGGTACTTTGTTTAATAAATTCGCTTCGTTATATGTAAATGTAATTAAGTTTACGTTCTTTAGTAATTGTGATTGCTTTCGGCGAAAGTGTAGGAAAAGAAACGAAAGTTAAAACTAGCAATCTTAGATGAATCTCCGACATCGTTTTATGACCGTAGAAAACGAGGAACTCAAGTAGAGTGAACTGAATTTTACTGCATGGGTTCTTTAGATACTCACATTGACTCTGAATTTCACTTCATTTTAATAATTTTAAATCTGAAAAGTTAATTAAGACTATTTTTCTACTTAAGTCTGCTGGTTGAAAAATTATTAATTAATAAATGATTTGTTGTATTCAAGTGACGTTGTTTTTGTCAATTGTGATCTAACTGATAAAAGTGTGGAATAGTAAAGTTCGCATTATGCATTTCTTTTAAGCTATTATGTTTATCTATAGGATTTTAAAATGTTTTATGATGCCAAGTTTGGGAGAAAGAAAATAAAGGAGCCGGAAAAAGGTGAGATCACTGAAAGGCCGGTATCTGATGGGAGTTCTTTGAATAGCAATGGGCATGTTCAAAACACATCTGACATGGCCGTTTATGAGCAGTACAGAACCCAGGTATTGCATTTGCTTTATCGTTTTGGACAGCAAGGTGTTTTTGTTGAGTTGAGTGCTGATTTTTGCTTTTTGTAGTTCCAGGGAAGTGGCTCTATGTGCTTAAATGGAGTTTTGGCTAACGTAATCAACGAGAGACTGTAAGAGCTATTGATTCATTTTATACTCCTATGCATTATTAAGAAAAAGAAAAAAAAAAAAAGGGTCTGATGCCTTTTTTACTTTATTGTAAATGTGATGAATTATTTTTGAGATGGATTTCATAATCTTGTCTACTTGTTGTGTTGTTATGCCATTGCCTATCGCATCCAATGCAAAAGTCAACCATAAAAGCAAATGCATGGTCCAATAGTAATTAGTTCTATGAGAAGATATGATGCCATCATATTTTTTGTGTTAGCAAATTTTTATTGTTTTTTTATTACTGCTGGCATACTGCCTATTCCTTTGACAAACTGCTGATTTTGATTTTTCTGTTTCAGACAGAAGCCTCTGCTTCCTAATTTTGATTCTGCAGAAACTCGTGCTTTAGCTGAGAGCTTATGTAGGTATGGTTGACTGTTACAGTTAATGCTTTCATATATGTCTGAATAGTGAAGATTCTGCATTTTAACTTTTTCTTTCATGGCTTTGTAGTAATCATATTGTTTAATATTTTACCCTGTACAGGGATATAATTCGTGGAAGTCCGGATGTTAAGTGGGAAAGCATCAAGGGGCTAGAGAATGCCAAACGTTTACTTAAAGAAGCAGTTGTCATGCCAATAAAATATCCCAAGTAGGTCTTGCCCCGCCTCATGGCCCTAGCTATCTCTATGCAAATTTATAGCAAACCTTTTACTCGTTTTACTTCACTCAAGATGTGGCATAGAACGTTAAGGCACATGACAGAACACCAACCTCAGGGCTCTATAATGAATCGGTACTTGTTGGAACATTTAGAAATTGTGTTCCATGTAGATTTCTAGCTTTTAATTTGATATGTTAATTGAGTCCACAATCTCATAAGAAATTGCTGTTATGTGCTTATACTTATCTTGTTCCTTCTTCTAGGTACTTTACTGGACTTCTATCACCATGGAAGGGTATTCTTCTTTTTGGCCCTCCAGGAACAGGAAAGGTTTGTGCACACACTATCTATTGTTATTTTAGTCATTTTACTTTTTTCTGTTTCATTTTTTTTTCCAAATCATCTTTAAACTCCTCTTCGTTTTTTTGGTCTTTCCTTTTCGTTAGTTATCTTGGATGGAGCTTCTTTGCACTGTGTTGCTTTACTTATCCACATGAAACTGATTTCTGACCTGAATAATCCTTTTGCACTTTCCTATTCTTGTTTTTAAACCTGATTTTATTCAAGGATGTTTGTAAGGTGATTGAAAGTACTGGCTTTCTTTCTGGCTCTGTCTTTTTCTTTCCTCTTGATATTATTTAAATTAATCGCCATTTTGATGTCCAGACAATGCTTGCTAAGGCTGTTGCTACAGAGTGCAAGACCACATTTTTCAATATTTCAGCGTCTTCTGTTGTCAGCAAATGGCGTGGTAAGTCACGGTTAAGCAGTTTTTCGTTAATTTCCTAGTTTATTTTATCTGGATGTTTGAGTATGTTTAGTTACATAGAGTATGTACCTATTTCTTTCAAACAGTTTGGTACCTCGGTCATAATGAAAGCCATATCTGCTTATGGAGCACATTGCAGGTGATTCGGAAAAGTTGATTAAGGTATTGTTTGAGCTCGCAAGGCACCATGCACCCTCGACCATATTTCTGGATGAAATTGATGCAATAATCAGTCAACGTGGTGAAGCACGCAGTGAGCATGAAGCAAGCAGACGTTTGAAAACTGAACTCCTAATACAGGTATTTTTTTCCTTTCTTGTGTGTAATAAATCTTTGTGCACAATTTTGCATTGTCAACTGCAACAATTTAAAAGCAATGGATCAGATAACCTGGTGTTGTTGTACTGACGTGGAATTGTCTGCACTTCAAAGTTCTGTTTAAAAATAAAAATACAGTAGATTTCAACTTCTATTTTCTCAAAAATTATTGACTTCGATAAGATTGCAGATGGATGGTTTGACACAGTCAGATGAACTTGTATTTGTTTTAGCTGCAACAAATCTCCCTTGGGAACTAGATGCAGCCATGCTTCGGCGTCTTGAGAAGCGGGTATCCTTTTCATTGATCGCTTTAACGTGAATTTTTGCTCAGACAAAATAGGATGAATTGGTACTGGATTTAACAAATGAAGGTAAAGGATCGGGTCTTAATTTTCTGGGTTTCTGAATGTCAAGAGAAAGGACTATGGCATTTAACATGCACCAAGACTGCTAGTCCTAACTGAATTTGTTCTGTAAATATCCTTGCTGATCAAATGTGAATTTTTGGCTAGTGTGATAAAGCTTTAGTTTGCTAATGTGTAGTTTTTTCTGGTGCTATATTTGGTAAAGGCTTGCAGTGCTGTCCATATGATTGTTGATTTTTTGGATGAGTACTATTTTTCTTGTGGGAGAGCTGTGAATTGATTAGGTTGATCTCAAATAATCATTATATATTTGGCTGAATCTTTATACTTGGCTACCATGTGAATATTGGGTGGTAGTATCCCTAACCTTTTCGTTCTCAGTTCTTACATCATTCTTCTACTTAATTCAGTACTTCATCTTGATTTCAGTTTTTTGATTAATCAGCACATTTTGTGTAGATATTATATGTTATAAAATTGTTCTCCTTTGACCATGATCAAAAGATCCTTGTACCTCTTCCTGATACCGAAGCAAGGAGAGCCATGTTTGAATCGCTTCTGCCTTCACAAACTGGTGAAGAGAGCCTTCCTTATGATTTATTGGTGGAAAGGACTGAAGGCTATTCAGGTTCAGATATTCGGTTAGTCAGCAAAGAGGCAGCTATGCAGCCACTGAGACGATTAATGGTTCTCCTTGAAGGCAGACAGGAAGTGGCACCTGAGGATGGTATGACTTTTCAAACTGTATTCCTTGTACTTACATCATCAATCGGCCTAGTATCATAGTTGGAACGTTGGAACTTTGAGTTAAACGATTCTCACAAGATTTTTTGCCCCTTTCTCCTCCAAAAGGGAACATAAAGAAAATAGGCACTTTCTGATTAAACAAATTAAGTGAGACTTCTCCAATACTTGACCATCATATCCCCACCCCCTCCCCCCTTCTAATTTTCCCTTTCTTATCTTTCCATATAATATATTTTTTAAAGGAACCTTTTCATATGATTTTCAGTTCGGGACAAAAACTACTTTTTTGTAAAATCACTTTGCAAAGTGTTGATCGCATCACCTTTCTTTTTTTGCTTTTTTCCTGTCATTGTTTCTCTCTCACTTGACATCCCCTCTTGCATCATCATCCTTAGCTTTTAAAGTCAACTCTGCAAATTATAGAACTGAAGGATTACTCTCTTGTTTGCAGAGTTACCACAGATTGAGCCAATAAGACCAGAAGATGTAGAGATAGCTTTGAAGAACACTAGGCCATCGGCTCATCTCCATGCCCACCGATATGAGAAGTTTAATGCTGATTATGGTAGCGAAATACTCCAATAAAGGTACCCAATCAGGAATGATCTTCGAATGGTTAAATAAAACCTTTCATAAGTTGGGAAAAGGACATCATTCTTCTATCTTTAGTAGGCTGGAAGTAATGCGTTCAATGATTCTTTTCTTGTTTGTCTTTAATACTGTGTGTGTCACAATATCATTATTTTTAGTGGTTATTTCATATCACAACATGGGCATCTTTATCTTGAGGCTGTTGCGATCGATGCGTTATTACTTTAACCGCTTCCACACTGCCGGTGCCATGCCATTTTTTCCAGGGATTATCACAGAGGGTAAAGGCTGAATAAGCTCTAGGATCACCGTTTTACACCCTCTTGTATTGTTGTTTATGGTAAACTGGTAAATTACAAATTTTGAAATATTGGTGCGATATTGATTTGAACTGCATGAAATGATTTTTTTTTTTAATTTTTTAATTAAAAAGCATATCACGTTTGTATTATTTTTCCGTTGACAGAATAAGCCCTAAAAATAGTATGTGCAGCAACTGCTATTACTTACTCACCAAAAAAAAAAAATTGTTCATGCTTTGGTTTAAGACTTAATTTCACTTAAAGAAAGAAAATAAATTTATGAATATTAAAATGTTACATTTTCTAATTGAGACTTAATAAAATGTTACATTTTATCTTTATTTTATTTAATGAATAAGAATTAAAATCATTACGATTCCTACCCATTTAATAAATATAGCAAAAAAAAAAAAAACTACTTTAAAATCAAGATATTCAGAAAATTAAAATTGAGGACGGGTAATTGCGGAAGCTCATGCATAAGTCGTATTCATAAAAACAGAAAATACATAAATTTCAACTAAATTGTGTTAATTAAAATAACTGAAATCCAATAACAACCCCAGCACAAGCTGCTTACAGCATGATCAGGAAATGACATCCCCAAATGGCAGATACTTATGACCGCAAGTTCGCAACACAAAATGCATGAAAATGACAGTAATGGTAACTTCAGACAAAGGGAAGACCATACACAGAACATCACCATCTTTGGGGAGTATCTGACTACATCTTTAGTTTATTTAGGGATATCCCTTCAGAGGATCAGCTGTTTTACCAGATCTAGCATCTGTCCAAGCTTTTGCAATTGTTCGCTTCATTTCGTCGTCACCTTCCTCGTACATATTCTGCAAATTTGCAACAAAAAGAAAAAATGTAAGCATTTAGACATAATCACAGCCATAGAAAACACATTCTGTTTGTGCAAGTGCCTTCACGTGAGGGTGCAACATGAAAAGAAGGCAGCTCACCTTCATCAAATCCATAATTCCAGCCATAGGATCTCGTTCTTTATCCAGATTTGGCTTCAGCTAGAAAACAGTTGGAGAAACAGATACAAGTTAGACTGTGTTATCTTATGAAAGTATGGCACCAAATATCAAATATTCCCATTGTATGTGATTACCTTATCCTCTTTGTACTGTAAGTCTAACCAATTTCCCTTTGAAGCTTTAAAGAGCATGATGACAACCCTTGTGGGTTTAACCAGCACCTTGCTTTTCTCAGGAACAATCTCCTGGTTCAACCTTGGGATAGTAAACCGGCAATTCTTCGCTTGGACATCATGGAATTTGACATCAAAGGACCACTGCTTGAACTCTGCTTCCATTTTATCCTGGACTACTCCCTCTAAAGAAATATATATCTGCAAATGGAGATTATGTAGTTTCAGGACATGCAAATTCATCACAAAAGTAATGTACTCCATGCTAATCAAGTAGCTTTCTCTGAGATTACAACCTGGAATCAAATTACAATCATACCTTGACTTTTTCATTATCCTGATCCCAGCTGAATGATCCAAGCGTAATATAGTTGAGTGCTGGAGTAGAAGAGACCTTAGCTGGTGTTGGAACTGGAGCTGGACCTTCCTCTTTTGACAACTGCAGAATTGAAGTCAAAGAATATTTTATTAAAGGCAATACAGAAGCAACCAAAGGTATATTTAGAAAATCAATCAGCCTAGGTTTTGATAGCATGACACGTTTACACACAAAATATAAAAGTCAACAAGTCAACAGTCTACCATACTACTGAGAAAGTTATTCTCAATCATGAAACCAACTGCTTCAACACGATTCAAAATTTTCATTTATCAGCACCGCCAGTCTTTTAAAATCCGGATCACAAGTGTCATCAGACTGGGGTAGCACCAGAGCTTCATTTTGCCACAGCCTCAGCCTCAGCCTTTTCCTTTAATCAGTAAATCATTAAACGAACAATGGTGGTATGGTATCCAAAAGCTACAAGTAAGGATTTCCATCATATTAATTCATAAATCCTAAAACACGATGCGTACCAAACACAAAATGATAACAAACAATGTTAAATGATTCATTTAATATTCTGCTACAATTAATCATAAATCATTTTAATAGAATTTCCTTATTCTTTCTATTCAATGAAACATGCCAAACAGGGCGACAAGTGAAAACATCACACACACATCTCGTTAGGAAATTCATACTCCACAAGCAGAAATGAAAAGCAGTATCCATTTACTTTTTTTTTGGGTTGGGGGGGGAGAACAGAGAAAGAAAGAAAGAAAAGAAAATAAAAGAAAAGCAAATAAATTCAAAAAAATTCCAAAATGGAAAACCAACCTTCTCCAAGGTATGAATCTCAGAGTCAATGAGAGAGACGATACGAGGTCGTTTTGCGATGCTCCGTAGTTGTCTTAGCTCTTCCAAATCCAGCGCCAAATCCTCCGCCATTTCTGCCTTCTGAGTGACGAGAGCGTAGTAGATGAAGACCGAAGGACAACAATTACAAGCGGCTTTAATTGTTAAATAAGTACACTCGTTGCTTTTTGTACGTGGAATATGCTAGAAGCCTATAGAGCTCGGCTCGTCTGATAGGGAAATTTGGGGGGGCAAAAGCTAAGGCAAAATGATGACCATCTGTGCTTCAAACAACTTTTAATTATTATTTTCTTTTAGGGTTTTCGTTTTGAGAGAACGTTCTAGACTTCCAGAAAATTGAACACGTGGAAAATTTTTGTATTCCATGAACAGGGATAAGATAAAAAGTCTCTAAATAAAAAAATAAAAAAGTTTTGGTTACATTTATTATTAATTTTTTTTTATAAAAAAAAAAATAATAAAATCTTCCCTAACATTTCATGTAAAACACTTCTTCTCACTTATCATTAGAAGAACGAAGCATTTCCATTGAGATTTGAAAATCCGTCAAATTCCAAAGTTCAAAATTTCCATCATAAAAAGTAAAAAACAAACACAAAGCAAAACTAATCGCAGTAGCAGCAATACAATCCCACAACAGTACATGGGTCTCCGTACCGTACAATTAGGTTTTAATTATGACACATGGGTTGAGATTGCTGACCGATTCCTTAGCTTTGGCCTTTGAGTGAACTGGGACAGTCTTGATTTTGTGCATTTAATAAATTCTGGAGCTGCATTTGCAACTGTGCTCTTAGCTGGTACTTAGAAGCCAAGTTTCTGTGCACGTTGTCTTTGGTAGCCAGAAGTTGAGACTTTCTCATCTCAGCTGCAACTATTTCAGGATTGCTCAAATGTCCATTGTCGCCTTGAAGTTTCTTGAAGGTAGAATTAAGCTAAACAAAAAAGATTAAATTGATATATATCAAATGCATCATTATTCCATCCCAGCTAATCAAATAATTAATTTAATCTAGATAAAGATCTTAATAAGATGAATTAATCAAATCATTAAAATTCCACCGAGCAAGCCTGATCCTCTTTGATTTGATGATATTCACAAAATTGTAAAACTACAATGGTAAGTTAATATCATGTAATGATGATAGATGTGTGTGCTATGCAACCTAAAGGCTAGTAATTATAATTAATTAATGTATGTTGTGTCAAAACATATAATGATTCAGCAGCTGCTCATCTGATAGAATTAGAATAATCCCCTCAAAGTTCAGTTGCATGATTTTACAAGTCCAGGACTAGAAGGAGATACAGAGATTGGGTTGGAGCTCTAATTTATTAATTATTATAACAATTGATGATACATTGATAAAAGTGAAAGAAATAGTGCATTCATATATATATATATATATATATATATATATATTATTATTATTATTATTATAGTGATTACAGCATAATCTTTTTACCTCAGAGAATTGGTCTCTCAACTCTTCAATTCGCAACTGACATTCCTCGACAAAATTCTCCACATTTTCACGAAACTCCTTCATTTCATTACCTTTTAACACGTAACACCTCTCCTTCTCTTTCTCCGTTTCCTCCACCTCCTCTATCTCACTCTTCAATTTCCTAAAATTTCCATCCCAAATTCAATTACACTAAATATTTTATTTCAACAATCCCCCTCAACCTTTGAAATATATATACATACATATATATATATATATATAATTCGCAAAAACTGTACCTCAGTTTTTGCGAATGTGCTTGATACTTGGAATCGAGGATCTCGATCTCGGATTTGAGAGTGGCAATTTTGAAATTCTGAGACGCAATTTTTTGATCGAGTAACAAACACCTTCGTTCCGTCAACCTTACACTCTCGAGCTTCGATTCTAAAATTTGAGACTTTTTCCCTTGCACTTCTTTCTCTGCCTGTGCGAACACACAATAATACTGTACCGTGTTAGTTTCTTTTCTATTTTTCTTAAAATATATTTTCTCAGTAACCGAACAGAAATGTAATGAAGCCCAGGGTTAGGGCTTGTGGTGAAGATGACCTGGAGGAGTGAGAGGCGTTGGTTTCTCGTTTGTTCCATTTGCTCTAGCCTTTCTCGAAAAGCAGAAGAGAGCGCCATTGCCGTGCTGCCTCGAATCGGCGAGCTGCGCTCTTCTGTGCCGTGTGAATTCGGTTTGAATCTTGCGGTTTATATAAAACTGAGATTGAACCCGGCCCAATAGAAACTCTCTCCATCAGAGGGCCCATGGGCTTCTTGCATTTGTAACTTCGTTCGGACCCCACTTTTGCTCTTATCAAGCCCTGCTACATACTTGCCTACATACTTGTACTAGGCTAGGGTGGAGGTACTTACACCCACTAAACTATTCAATAAAACCATCTTTGGAAATAAAATTTTAACTATTAAAATATCCTAAATCAAATTATAATTATAGACACTAAAGTATAGAAAAATAAAATAAATTTTACTAATGAAATTTATAAAATTGCATAATTGCTTTCTTCTATAGATAAAAAAATCCTAATGAGTAAAAACACTAATTTCATACAAATTAGTAATGGTGAATTATAAGAAAATTTAACTCAACATGAATTTTATATTGAAAGAATTAAAAGTAAGGCACTTGTCCCCACTGCCTGTCTCACTAAATTTTAGATATGTTTCGAAAGCCATAACTTGAGCTACATGTGTCCGTTTTAGGTGTATAATATATTATTTCGAAGCTTACGACAAGATGAATCAAATCCAAAATCATATACTCCATAAAATTCGTGGGTTTATGTGTGACAGGCAGTGGGACAGATACCTGTCGCACATAAATGCAGTGCGTTTATGTGAGACATGCACATGTCCCACTTGCCTGTCTCACTTATTTTGAACTTCGTGTTTTGCCCGATTTTTCTGTGTTTTCAATGATTTTTCTTCATTTTTGAACTCAAATTAAGTACTTTAACAAATCACATTATTTTATAAATGAAAAATAACAACATTTGCAACAAAACCCACTTTAATTTCAAACTTAATTGATAAAAATCAATAGATTAAAGGTTTACATTGTGTAAGAGAATAAACTAATTTTAAGAAGCTCTCCCATTGATGATTATATCTTCAATTATGCAATTGATTTATCGAGAGTGATGAAGTTTGTCGAGAGTAATGAAGGTTTGTTAAGTTGTTGAGGAAGATCTGTATTTAGTTGTGCTGGAATTGAAAAAGTGGCATGCCTTTGTAAATTTGATAAAAGTGATGAGGGTAATTTAGTCAAAAGAGATGGTGTTTGGCTAGTTATGATAGAAAAAACTATGGGGGATTAAAGTTAAAAAACGTAAAAATTTTATGGCCATTTTTGTAAATTTCCCAAAGAACAATGATGGCTTGTGAGAAAGCTTTACAATTTTTTTTTTAATGTTTCTATTCTCAAAGCTTCTGGGATTCACAACATTATAGGCTAGTGAATTGTCATGGTTGTTAGCCTATAAATGCGGGCCCCTTTTTTTTTTTTTTTTTTTGATGTTTCCTTATCGTTTAAGATCTTCTTGGTTCGCTTAATTGCAACTGATCAGCACGCCAGATCCCAAAATAGCTTTTAAAATCTCAGTACTCTGAATCCTTCTCATGACGATGCTTTCAACTTTTAATTACCTGTTGCAAAATTAACTTACAAGAGAAGGGATTATCAAAAATCATAATTTCAGATTGTAATTGTAGCTGGCTGCCATAATTAAGCCACACCTTTCAAAGTGTAGTCATAATCTTCCGAAATCGAGCCTCCGTACCAAGGATTCTCAAACTATATATATATATATATATATAATTATATATTGTCACGATGACTAATCGCTGTCACTTTTTAGTTTTTAAAGAATTCTGTTGTAGAAACCTATGATTAGTCCAATGATATATTTTCAAGATTGAGGATAATGCACGGAAAGATCGTAAAAGATTATTAATCCTTTCACATCAGTGACCTGTGAACCAAGAAAAACATAAAAGAAGCGTTTGTGATATATTTGTTAATTTAAATTTCTTTCTTTCCTTCTGGGAATTTGCTTGCTCCTGCCTCAGTTGTAATCCTAATTCTTATGTCGACACCCAAGGCCAAAAGTTTGACGGATACAAATATATATGTATAAATAATAATATCTGTTTTGTTTCACATGTAAGTGTATTAATCTCAAAGAGATTTGGAATTGGAATCCATTTAAGTGAATAAAATATAAGCAAAAATATATTCCCCATAATTGTAGTGCTGTCGATCTTGAACGTTGAATGTCATAGTGATGATACGACACTTTGATTATTCAACCTAGTCACACTTATTATTAGTCATAAAAGAAAAATGTGGATTCGTCAAAAAAAGTTGATTCGATTAGTTCCATTAGAGATGAATGTATTGCTGCCAAAACATATCTAAAGAAAAGGGTTTCTAATTTCTTCGATTAGCAGCATACACATGCTGAATTACGTGTCGATGGGACCTCTCTATGATGAATCCCACTAAAACATGTCATCAATTAACCCAAAAGGGCAAAAAAAAAAAAAAAAAAAAAAAGGAGAGAGAGGGACGGGGACAAAACGCCGGGTACAAGAACCTCCATTAATTTCAGACAAAAGTTTAAAGTAGAATGTTCTTAGTCTTAGCTTGTTCTTTCACTAAAATCATATCGTATATGCATTATTTTCTTTTGATTAATCTTGAACACGCTAACGCTATTCGGAAATGATCAAATTAATTAAAGACTGTTTTGAGTAGAAGTTCAAAGATCTCAATTTACACAATGATCCCCTAATACTTAGTAGGGTATCAAAAACTTTCTTTTTTTTAAAAAAAACTGATGGTGCGATCCTTGAAATATCGAAATGTTGGGCTGCATGTGCTCCACGTTGGCTGATCCGAAATCGGTAGATCATTTATTAATTATCACCATCAGGTTTTTGTAAGGCTGAGCGTAAACTGTCTCTCCCCATTTCTGGAAAATGGGGAGAGAAAGAAAAGAGAAAACAAATCAAAAGCTCCTTTGCCAAAAGGAGAAGAACTGGCAATCAATGACCAAATGCAAATGCTGACGGTTTATTTTGCCAGGGAATAAAGCTACCTAGGCTGCCCAAATTTCGTGCTTAGGATAGAAAAAGAACCAAACAAAGCCTTACCTTTTGCACTTTAATTACATTATCATCATTATCTCCTATTAGTTATATATATATATATATATATTATTATTATTATGAAGAGAGAAAAAGGAAAGGTGAGAAATAAACGTTCTATATTATAACAACAGTAATGGATTCCACGTCCAAAAGTAGAGGACTTTCTTTGCAACCAATAAGAAATTAAGAATATGGTAGCCTTGCACTACTCTATACTCTTCAAGAAATATAATTGTTTACATTGCATACTTATATATCCTAAAACGATAGAATAATAATTGAAAAAACAATGCTTTAACAAATTACAATATCGATCTAGCATAATAATTACGAATGGAAGTGCTTCTCCAAGAAAAAAATAAGCTATTTTTTTTTTTTCCATTCCAATGCCGGGATTTGAGAAGAGTGGAGATGAATTTGTGACAATTTGGTCATGATGGTTAGGGCAATATGCTTGGAGAAGGCTCATGAGTGCGAAACAATCACCACCAACTTGGAGATCCAGAGTGCTTTGGTAGATGTTAATTTCTTGTACAAATTGGCAAAATGGGTATACCTTTGGTCTTTTTAATTGGTGTTTATTTGTCAAGTGCGTTCCAAAATACCCAAAAGTAAAACCCCAAATTGCCTTGCCAAAAAAGTATTATTTACATGCACTCCATTTGCTTATATGCTCTTCACATAAAAGCTCGAAAGGTCAGCAAAAACACTAACATCCAGTTCACCAAGCTTTGATTTTCCTTGTTTGCTGCCTGTTTCACGATAAACGTAATCCCATTTAAAGAGAAAAAATAATTAGACTAATTATCATTAACGAAGACATTTATAAAACCCTGAGCTCAAATTTCACTAAACATAGAGTAATGGTACACATTTCAATTTTTTATTCAAATTTAATTCCAAATAATGTGTTATTAATTGAGTGTTTGGAAATTCTTTACAAGATCCAAGAAAATTAATTATATCATATCACTAATCATTTGATGAACGCCACATCATTTGAGATAAATTTTTAAATTGAAAAATTTAGAAAATGTAACTCTATTCTACGTATACAATAGTTAATTATTGACTTATGACATACATTCACATAAATTAAATATCTGCTGTCTCCAATAACTTTATACACTTTTGGTTTAAGAGCTAAAGAAATTGATGATGTAACGGGAGAGAAAAGCGAAAAAAGACACAGAATTGACCTAAGGTTTTACCTTAGTGGCAGATGAAGCTAGAGAAATTGAAGCTGATGACGGCGTTGATGATGATGAAGGGGTTGAAAGGGCAGAGAGCCCCACATTGTAAGCCATGGTGCCATCAGGTTGAAAGAGACCGTAATTTCTTTCAGAAGTTGGCCCAGGCTTCATATCCTCATTGAATAATGCAAACAAGTAAACTTCTAGCCTCATATTTGGCCTCAATGGTGTCCCTTCATTTGCCATTTGCCTTCTCAACAAATTCTTATTGTATGTTGCCGCATTCACAACGGTGGCGCCGACCTCGTTGGGGTCGCCTTTCGATGGCCACCCGGTCTCCGAAACCCTAACTTCAATACCATTGTACCCCAACCTAGCCATGGCGAAAATAGCAGCATCCACTTGTGCGTATAGCATGTTGTCGTAGTGAAGTTTGGTGTATGGATCAACCATGCCTGAGTTAGGATTAAAAAGTGCATAATCTAAGGAAATCCTATTTGGAGCATCTTTGTATGCAAAATATGTATATGCATTAATCCAAAATGGTGCCTTGGTACTTGACAAGAACTGTAAATACTGTGACATGATTCCGGCAACTTCGGTTTTGAAACTACCGGCTGAAGGAGGATATGATTCTTCTAAAACCGCTAAGGAATTAGGTGTAGAAACTTGAATGTACTTATCAAGGCCTAATTGAACTAAAGCACCATGAATGCTGACAGTGGCTGGGACAAGGTTCTGTATCAGTGATGTGTCATCGTCGGTGAAGACCTCGTTTCCGACTGCGATGCCGGTGATCTTTGTGGCCGGAAAGTATGGCTTGATGTGGGTGCTGACCCATTGAAGTGCTTGTTGAGGATCCACTAAAACAGCCAGCATTTGGTTTTCAACAGTGACTATAAGCTCAATGTTGGAGTTTGCAAATGCTGTTAAGACTTGAGGATTTGTGTCATAAATTCTTGATTTTGTGATCTTAAGAGAGCTTAAGAGATCAACAACCTTGTCGGGCGGCGGCAAATTGTTAGCTACTTGTCCATAGTTAACTCCAAGACAGGTGACTCCAAAATCTGCAAATCAATTATTAAACGACGTACAGAGAAATCAAGAATAATTCAATGGATTAATATGAAAATTAAGACAAGTTTAAGCTATAGAAATAAAAGCGAAAGGAAATTACCTGAGAAAGTGAGAGAAAGTAAAAGAAAAAATGGGATCAAGGCAATATTCCTGCAAAAATTTGCCATTGATTGATTGAGAGAAGGGCCCTGCAAATTTGAAGATGAGAAAGGGAGAGAGGTTAGTTATAGAGAAGTATTGGGAGATCCCAAAATAAGAGGAGGACTATGAATTCTTTTCTTTGCTTGTTTGAAATTTTGTTTTGTTTTGTTTTGTGGGGGTGTGTTGGATAGCTAGCTTGCCTTGTAACCAATGTTGCCTTTTGCTCTTACCTCTTAACATGTCTTTAAATGACTTGGTTTTCTCAACTTCTTCAACTCGTCAACTGGCTTTTTTATCAAGACTACAACTTGTCTCTTTTCCATTCCTATTTGACAGGCTTGCCCTCAGCCACTTTCTTCAGACAAAAGCAATGGAAAATCCCACTAATCAATTAGTTAGTAATTAGGAGGAAGAAATTGGGGGATCCCTACATTTGGGGTGCGCGAAAAATGTTAGTGCATGATAATGATAAGAGATTCCACTTTTATCTTAGCTATTTTATATCAATATATTCTCTACTACGTTTTTAGGGCAGCGGCTTGACTGTTTTGTATTTGTGTAAATTTTCCTAAATATACTTAATTAGAAGATGATACCAGGCTTAATTAAGCCTCTAGTTTCATTCATTATACTAATAATTCGGCGCATAATTGATTAGTGAATTAAAAAAAAAAATCCACAGGAAAACGACTTACTTAAAAACGGAATGAAAGATTCATTTAATTTGGTCAGAAGTAGAATGAACAAAATCGTAAAAATGCTTTAATTAATGAGGAGATGTACAAATTAACAAGGTGTGTGACATGGGTACGTAATTGAGGCAAAAATTCAAAGACAAAAAATCTTACGTAATTTGGCCAAAATTGAATTAAAGAAAGGAAACCCCAATGAAAAGTAAATGTTTGGTAAGCGGATAAGGAATGGAATACGTGGGAATTGTTTGGAGACGTAGGTGTCCTTATCTTCCGGCAAGGAGGCTGCTTATGTTTCTTTGCTTGGTGACGATGCCAATTGCTCTTTTCATTTGCTAACACATCGGACAGTCAACAGTAGTTTGTACTAACACATGTGAAAGAGATCAGAACTAGGCCGGCCATCAAAAAAAGTCGAAAGAGATTTGAAAGTTTGTGTTTTGAATGTTCCATCATTTTCGGCACATGATATTTATTTTGATGGCCGTATTGCAGCTTAACTTTATTATCTTGCCTTCCATAACATTCTATGCTGTTCGCTGGTTGGATGAGGCTATAATCTTGCTTCTGAGATGCTATCTAGGACGTTGAATCGTACAATCGCATCCTAAAACTGCACCCCATTGATTCAACTGGTGAAAAGTTTAACAAGGGAAAGGCAAGCAAATTGAAATTACCGAAACGGGAGAAATAGGCACTCGTTCTGCCTTAAGGCAATACTAGTCTACAAGATTAATGAGAGGCCTATCATTTAGTTTAACTATGGATCGAAAATCCTGACCATATTACTAAATATCTCAATCATGCATGTTGATTTTTCAATAATAAAGTTTTTGTCTGCTAGTATGCTAAGTAAGTTAACATATATTAAGCTACCTTTTTTTCTTTTTGTTGGGGGGGGGGGGGGGGGGGGGTGTTATTAGAGCATATAATATGTAATTATATGTTTCTCAATATGACATTAGAAACCCATTCAAATACATATTAATGTAAATTGTTAAATTACTGGCCAATTAACTTTTAAAGGTTGCAATCCAAATGCATTGTCGTACAAAAAATTAATCTTAACAAGATAGACTTGGATCTCAAAGGCAGACAAGTTGCAGTGATGTTAGGCTTTGTAAACTGTTAACAGGCGTCACCATAGCCAAGCATGTGATCGGGTGCTGGAAAAAGAGATAAAAAGAAAGCATAGCTGATCACATTGCAAAAAGGACCTTTAATTGTTTAAAGCATCCATTCATTTCATCAAAATCAATTTAACATTTCCTACCTCATTTTCTCTGCTTTCTTAATGAAGAATGAAAAAGTAAACGAAGAGAGGGAGGATATCTTCATATATTCCACAACCCATGAACCAAAGAAATGGAAGAGCACCATATATGTCCCTTGTTAGCCGGTCAATGCTATATAGCTTTTATTTATCCTTTTTTATATCCAAACAGATTTGTTTGTGCATGTGAGAGATATGATAAAGAAGTAAAGACATTAGCTTTCGTTAAAGAAGAAGTTGGTGCTAAAAGGAAGAAGCATGATGGAAGAAAAAGGAATGGGAAAGTAAGTGAAGTGCATGCAAATGCATTGCACGAAAGTTCTTCTGTTCTTGATTAGCAGTGTATGCACATGTATGTGTTTTGCTCACTGACATGCTTCTTTCCAAGAATTTCTATTCCTTAGAATTAGATTGGATTCCAAAAATATAAGAATCATTTCCCAATTTCCAAGATTTTTAACCATGTCGGGAATCCAGAATCTCCCCCCCCCCCCCCCCTCCGGCCCCCAATTTTCATAGCTTTGTATAAAAAGGGCGCAAGAGCTAATTATTAGCTGATGATTATTTTGCATATTTGCAACAAAGGTAATTATCAATTGATAAGGCAATTGAAAGAAACGAAAAGCCGAAATGGTTATTGGTTTATGGTTATGTAAAGGCAAATATTTCTTGACAAGTAAAGAGCTCTATTATGTTGGTCCTTTGGAATTGGGGTAACAGTGGGCCTAGCTACATCCATTTGTCTATTTTATGCAGTAGTCATGGTGTTGAAATAAGATTATGTGGAAGTATACAAATACAAAATACTATAAATTAGATGTATCTTGTAAATTACAAAAATGGGTGAACTGTATGTTTAGTGTCTTTGATAACATTGTCAATGTGTGAGTAAATAAATACGTATAGTATAGTAAGTAATTGGTAGTCAATAAAATAAAATTTAATAGACAAATATATAAATTATTAGAACTACATATGTTAGGGCGTGAGCCCTGAGACATGCCTCATTTAAACCCATTTTATTATATTTCTTTGTTTGTGCCCTTTAAACTTCTATTTCCATGTTATGATTTCCAATAAATGATATTTGAGCTATCATATTATTTCACCGGCTCTACTTTTTAATTTATCTTATTACTTTTCATAATTATTTTTATTAAAAAAATTATTATTTTATTTTATTATCTCTTCCCCACTATCAATAGCATAACCATCACCGGCACCCTCCATCACCTATCTTCATCAACTACAAGTTCACAATTGCCACCATCACCACCTATCCTCTTCACTATCAACCATCACCTCGGCCAACACATAAATGATGAGTTTCAATACGGACTTGTTGTTAAATTTTATGAATGAGTGGTAAGCTTTCTTATTATTGATGATATTAGTTTTTACTTTGCGTGATAATCTAAGATTCTATTTAATTTCAATTTGAAATTTGATTAGAAATTAATATTCGATTCAAATTATAAATCAATTAAAAAATGAGAGAGATGTCATAGATGATCTATGGAGAGCATGACAGAGAATAAAAAAATATTTATTTTTTTAATTAGTTTAATTTCGGAATAAAAAAATATTAATTTAAAGTAGGGGTTAGTGAGATATAATGAAAGGGTAGATATCACCACTCATGATTTCCTCAAATCTATGTTTCTGATAAATTTTAAAAGATAGTGTGAACATAGTCTAAATCGATTTTTAGCTATTTATTTCTCTAATAATTCGAAGTTGGGTGCCTAGTTAAATGAATTTTGCTTGAAAGTCACTTAATTAAACCTTTAGGACTAGAGCATGTTGAAATGAGTTCCGGTAGAGAGAAATTGAAAAGAGCATGAGATTGTCTCAATATAATTACATGAAAATATTATTTTGACTAGAAAAAGAAAACTAATTAATGGATCTGGTAGGTAAGTGCCCCTTTGATTTTAAAATTAGTAAATTAGCCTCATCAGGGGTTATTTTATTTAAATATATCTCATTTGCCCCTAAATATCAAATCTATATCCTATTACATATATATGCCTCATGAAGGTAGAAAAAATAAAAAATATCCTTAAAAAAATATTTATCTACATTTTCTTCCTCTCTTAGTTTCCTCCTCTCGGCTCTCACCATTTATTTCTCATGATTTGGTTTTCTCACCATTTTTTCCTCTCTCATTATTTTATCTCTTACCTCCAATACAAAGTTTTTTGATAAATATAAACTCTTCAAAATGTGCATTATCAAGTGGTGGGATAATGTATGTTTGAAATGTAAACATTTTATATGCTTAGAGTTTGATTTGATTTCATTACGAGTTTATTCGTTGTTGATTTATGAGTTTAACTGTACATTATTTATTGTTGTGCTTATACATCCACAAGCAAATTTATTGGGTATTTTAGAGCAAATGAGGTATATCACACGCAATTCTCCCCCTCATTAGTGTCTGTTTGTAGCTGTTCAAATTAAAGTCCCATCTCAAAAAGGCTCTCTTTAGTACTTTGCAAATGGATAGTGATACTGATGGGCCAATTAACGGTTACGCTGAACTTGTCTCTCCGAATCAAAGCATTTAGAGATTTGACGAAGCACTAGCACTTGTGGCTTGCCCATCATGGCCCAACAGCGGCAGAGTTCAATTTTTCAACTTTATCCGCTGATTTATTTATCAGAGCCAGCTGGTTGTGGTTGAAACCTTTAAAGACATTTTGAGTTGTACGAAAAAGGAAAAACTTGTTTTCAAAAAATGACGGAAATTTCTACTTTTTGGTTAATTCATAGAAAAGCACTTTATTTTCAAGGCCAAGTTTTGTACTTTGCAGAATATGTTGCAATCCAACATTTTTCTTTTCGGATGCTTCAAAATTTTGAAGTTATTTCTTTAAAAAAAAAAAAAAAATTCTAAGGAGCTCTTTCTTTAAAAAAAAAAGGAGTTATTATTTCTCAGTCATATATCTTATAAAATGAAAATTTAAAGCACTTATACTTGACTTGAGATTATGCTAGCCTCTAGACGTTTAAGTGGCTTGGCACATAAAGAATAATTATTAAGAATCTCGATATTTAGGTTCTAATTGATGTGATGTTTATATATTAAATGATAATAATAATTAACTAATTTTAAAATTTATTAGATAATAATTCTAGTAGATGAATGGCATGTGTAGTTAAAGATAAATGTTGAGGTCTCTAATATTACTATTATTTTTATGTAAATACACAATGAATTAGTTTATATATATTTATATATCAAAACAAGTTTGATCCTATTAATTAGGGTGAGGTTATTTACATTCTAAAAATTATTTTAAACATTCTTTTGCTCATAATATTCACTTGTTAAATGAAAAAAATTACTCAATACGCTTTTTAAAATTCCAAAACAGTCCTTAATTATTTGCTTACTTCAACTCAGAAAATTAAATATATTTCATGCCAATTAAGAACTTATTCTCTCTCTCTCTCTCTCTATATATATTAGTCACGAAATTATCAGTATGATTTCTTAAAGGTTCGATTGTTTCAAGAATTATTGGAATTGGAAGCCCAAGTATCAAAATTGCTAATATGGATGAATCGAAACCAAACTGCTCATTCTGTTTTCTTTTTTTAAAAAAAAAAAAAAAAAAACTGGTACTGTTTTGAAATTGATATAATGTCACCGTCAAGAAGCAGAACAATGAAATTAGAAAGATAAAAATTATGGTTTATGTTAATATAATTTATACTGAATGGGTGTAGTAAAAGGGTGTCAAGAATAATATATTTTATTGACTCACACAAGATTGTTCCAAATAGTAAATTAAATTTTGGGCATTTTTGTGGTATAAAATTTATAAAAGGGTGGGACTATTGAAGCCACCAAATTACTTTCTACACCTATTTTAAAAAATAAATTTATTAATTTTATGTCTAATAATATTAAAAATCTCAATATTTAACCCGTATCTAACCACATGTGTCACTCATCTATTGGATAATAAATAAATAAATATTTTTTAACTTAATTTTAATGAATGAAGAGCATTAACTGCTACTTGATACAATATTATGTTCCCATTCTTTTCTCCCTCTCCTCTCATGTGCCTTTCTCTAATTCTTTATGTTTTTTAACGGAAAATGCTACTATAATAAAAATTTAGATTACAAAATTTTGATAAAATGTATAAAAAGAAATAAAATATCTTGATAAAACGTAAGTTGACTGTATCTAGCCTTATATTTTAATATGTTTATACCTTAATGAAAATTTTGTAAGCCATTTTTTGTACAAGGAGCATTAATGGGTTTTCCCACTCTATTGCTTTGTATGATTATGATCTTCTGGAGGAGCCATATTCTTTTTGCTTCAATTGGAAAAAGTCTTGTGATGTGCTATGTGGATAAATCAAAACGGTTCACAACCTCAAACAGATGAGGATTTTTTTTTTAAATACATTAGAGCCTAGTATAAATTAGGACATAACATAATGAAAAATAAAGGTCCTATACATATCATTGCATAACTAATAACCAATCCCTTCAAGAGGGGTTTCAAAAACATGAAGATGAAGAGGAGGGGTTTCAAATAGGGATTGAGATTCTCTTCTGATTTGAACACTCTTGATTTTTTACAGATCTTGTGCCACGTGTGTTTTAATATTAGTGAATGATTAAAATTTAACATATATTTTTATTTATTTATTAATCATCAATCATATTAATAGCACTTGCTCAGATAAAGATCATATTAGGAGAGGATCTTGATCCTTCAAATCGAGGGGATTATATATCACATTAGGAAAAGTCCAAACCTCTTGTGGAGACCCAAAAGGCTTGTAAATAGTGCCCAATAAGCATCTATTATTCATAGACTTTTTAGTAAAGGTGGGCAAATCGGGTTTCGGTTCGGGTTGTTCGGATTTCGGTTTGGGTTTCAACCCGTTCGAGATTGGAGAATTGAACCCAATTGGGTTGAAAACGCCAACCCGAACCAAACCCAACCAAATTAATTGAACCCAATCGGGTTGAAAACGCCAACCCGAACCAAACCGAACTGAATTTAATTCGGTTCGGTTTGGGTTGACAATTCGGATCGGATTGGATTGATAATTCGGGTTAAAATTTCGGTTCAGGTTAACTCGGGTTAGTTCGGGTTAGAATGGGTTGGAACAATTTAATCTAAAAATTCTAACAACAACCACTTAAAATCTAAAAATTTCAATTCCAAACATCCTTAACAACAAATATCAACTACGTACAAATCATCCTTAATAACATTTCAACAATTTAAAAATCTCAATTCCAAACATTCCAAACATCCTTAAGGAACAATTTAATTCAAAAATTATAACAATCACTTAAATCCAAAAATCTCAATTCCAAACATCCTTAATAACAAATATCAACTACAAATTATCTTTAATAACATTTCAATAATTTAAAACTCTCAATTCCAAATATCACAATTTAATTAATAATAACTACAATCACAGCAACAACATTTGGAAATATATATAACTTTGTCGAACAACAATTAAGTTAAACACAAACAATAATAATAACACTAATAATAACTACGAATCAACAATTCAGCATATTTCCATTTTCTAAATTAAAAAAAAAACAGCAAAGATTAATCAATTAATTAACAATCTCCAATTTAATTAATAATAACAGCAACAACCCCACTCCAATTTAATTAATTATAGTCTCCACTCTCCAATTGTTCAATTATCAGTAAACCCACTCCAATTTAACTAATAACAATCTCCATTTGTTCAATTATCAATCAACAACAACAAACCCACTCCAAATAATTGAATAATTGCCAATCAATTAATTAAAAATATACAATTTAATTAATAGCAACAGGCTGTTAAAAACTTAAAATTCGATTCAGGTTGTTGCCATCAGCTGCGAGCAAGTCAGCAAGTTATAGTGTCGGCAAAGCGAGACAAACCTTGATCTCGGAGTAGCTACAACGTCGGCAGATCGAGACTGTGCAGGGCTAAGTGGGACGCGAGGTGAACGCACATCGCAGTTGTGGGCGAGGCGTGCTGGCTGACGGCGAGTGGGCTGCGGTGAATGGCTGGTGTCTGTTGGAGTTGGACGAGGCTGTTGGCTGCTGCTGTCATCGTGGGCCACGAAACTCAGAAAGTGAGAAAATGGAGCAAGGAGGGGGAGGGAGTGAGACGGTGAGACCGAGAGTTTTTGTTGGAGCTGAACGGGGCTGCTGGCTGCTGCTGTTGTCGTCGGCCACGAAACTTAGAAAGTGAGAATTGAGAAGAGGGAGCAAGGAAGGGGAGGGAGTGAGACAGTGAGATTTTTGTTTAGGGATTTTTAGGGATTTTTTGGTTTAATGTATATATATATATTTAATTTAAAAGCTGAATCTTAAAAAAAAAAAAAAGCTTCAACCCGAACCGAAATTTAATCCGAACGGGTTGAATCTTTGAATTCGTTCGAATTTCACCGATTAACCCAAATCGAACCGAATGCCCACCCCTACTTTTTAGTAAGTAGTCTTTCGCTAACTTATCACTCATTCAAAGATTCTCCCTAGATTTTCCCTTGCTTTCTCCGGATCCAAACTGACTTAAGCCTCAAAATGTGGCTGTTCCACCATCAGCTCTTCTCAAATGTCAATCTCAACTCTCAAGGCAACTATCTCAATCCAAGGGCAAGTCCGTAATTCTCTAGCATTTGACGGTAAGAATATACACTCAAATCTTAGAAATGGAAAATTCATATTAAATTAAGAGTAGTTATACAAGTATTAAATATTTTTGTACAAATTGATGTAGTGAATTGAAAACATCCCACATCATTGCTTTTTATTATTTATATTTTCAAGTAGCAAATCATGCTATGCCACATTAATTTATATAAAATTGAACAAAATTAAAATTTACATCAATTTATGTATATGTGTTTATGGGCCTAGAATTATATTTGTTGGGAGAGTTTTGTCGTCTTAGTGATCCTACCCAACTCGAATATGTATTAATCGGGGGTCCAATGTGATTTTTGAATATCAGATAGTTCAATACAGTGAAAAAAAAAATTAAAAGACTTATTTTTTTTTTGTTATAATTCAATCTTCATTGGAAAAAAAAACCATTGTAAGCGCAGCAGCCATCAGTTGCAGTGCTAATATAGTAATCAAAAGATGGGATTACAGGTTAATGAGAATTAATATTCTAATAACTCTATTTGGGATCTGACAAATTAAAACCTCCTCGTGCTTATCTCTCTTTGCGCGCATGCATACAAACATTCACAAATTTTTTCCACCAAGTATTTTTTCCACATTGTCGTGGAGTCTTGGGTAGCCACATACTCCACACAAGCTCACAGTACTACGCCATCATCTCATCTAAATAATTAAAAGCCTAAATCAAATAGACTTCCCAGCAAAAATATGTGAGCGCCGTTTTGAATATACAATATATAGATCCAGTTTTTAGAAACCATTAACATTCCATCACAAGAACATCAACACCAATTAACCCAGCTGACAGAAGAGAGGAGAAATAAATAATAATATAAATTACACTTAACGACCCTTAAGGTCAACTGAGAAGAAACATGATTCATAATAGTTAATATATATGCCACTGCTAGCTAGCTAGCAGCTACAATTCAATAATGCAAATTATATTCAGCCCACAGCCACTGCAACTCCTCCGGCGGAGGGAACTCCAAGTCGAAGATCAGCCTATTAACCTCCAAGTCCTTAAACGACACGCCTTTTGATAGCATGGAAACCGGTGACACATTATAATTATTATTATCATCGTTGACGACATCGCCTTCAAGCTTATTAACCTCAACTGATATAACTTCTCTCCTTGAATCTGCTGCTGATGATGAGTTGCTTTCTTTAATCCATGCAACGCTAGAATCCTTGCCCGTAAGCTTCTGAACGACGGATTTGAAGCTGACGGGGTCAGTCTCTACGTACTGAGTATCCATTAGTACTACCTTAACGGCTTCTTGCTTTTTGCTTGACATCGTTGTAACTAGTATAAATTAAAGAAGGAGAGGAAAAGGAAAAAAAAGCGCTTTTTGGAGAATCTTTTCTCTGCGTTAAATTATATGATTATTTAATTAGAATTGTGAGTTTTACTTATATACAGGAAGCTAAGAGGGAGAGTCGCAAGAAATGGGGACACAAGGTGAAGGTGGGGTATTGATGAGGCGTTTTGGCAGTCAATAATGACTCAAACTGGATCGAGTCAAGCGCACGCAACTTGGAATCTTCATGGTCAATCTTATTGTTCCAATTTCCATCTCCACATATGACAGCTTTATTAGCTTACCTTACCTAAGCTTTACATTTGATCTTCGAGCTATCTAGCTAACCGGAATTAAACTTATAAATAAGTTTTAACACATCTTGTCCTGTTAATTCAGTTTTGTTCATGCTATCACTTTTAGCTTTCATTTGTTTACATTGGATGGTCGTAACGATCGAGAACAAACTTGACGATTATGTGAAGTAAATTTGAAGAGAGGTTTGTAGAATCTCGTGACTAGGAATTCGGTGTTCTTCGATTTATTATTATTATCATTATTATTTTCTTATTTTTAACTCTTCTCAGTCACTTTGATTCTTATCATACGTTATAACGTCTAATCAATTCCTAATTAATTAATCACTTTCTCATTATTTATATAGTATTTAAAAGAATTAAAAAAAAACTGTGACGAGGTTTACTTTTTTATATAATTTATATCACCACTTTGATTTTTATTCTCTCTCTTTATATATATAAAATACCCATTAGAGTCTTCAAAATTTACATAAACAGTAAAATCAGTCTTTGGTATGACTCAATATTATAGTTTGTTAAACAATTAGGCAGTCATGAGAAATTACGTTTAAGTCAACTATAAATAATGAAACTTAGTAGATGGAAAAGTCCGTAAGGATGGATCTGAAATTGACGAAGACCGAAGATACATTAGATGGAAAAGTTTAGAAGCAGTGGCGAGATTTTTCATCGCCTCTCTCTTGTCATATTTTTTTGGACGAGAATACCGCCACTTGTTCTAAACTTTTCCTTCAAAATTATCTTCCATCCTCGTCAGTGTCAAATCAAATGCATCCTTATTTTATCGCCAAGTAAAGGAAAGGGACCTGCTGATGCTATTAGAGCTGGCAAAATCGGTTATTGGGTCGTATTTATGTCGTGTCAGTTTCGTGTCGTGTCAAATTTAAGTCGATTTAAATTCGATCTATTTAATAATTGTGTCAAAATATTGAGACTCAAACCCGACATGAAAAATAATCGGGTTACCCAATAACCCATTTAATATTTATATATTGAATAAAAGTTACATCAAATATTTACATACTATCATACATACGTATGTACATACATACATACATAATTTATCAATATTATAAAATATACATATCTACCAATATATTACACATTTACACTATTGAGGTTTTAATTATATATATATAATATTATATATCAATATTATAAAATATACATGTCTATCAATTTTTACACATTTACACTATTGAAGCTCTAAATATATTTAAAATTTTATAAATAAAACACTGTGTTTATATTCACCCTTTTAAAGAATAAAAAAAAGAAAATCATCTCTAATATTTGAGTTTTAATGATAAGAATATGTAAATTATTTTAAAATAGAAAATATAATCGGGTAATTGATCGGGTAAATGGGTCAAGAATTTTAACCCAAACCCGACACAGAAAAAAATCGTGTTGACCCGGACCCGACCCATTTAATAATCGTGTTAAATTTAACGATCTATACCTATTTATTTATATCGTGTTCGTATCGAGTAATCGAGTCGTTTCAAATTTTGCCAGCTCTAGATGCTATGCCCTACGAGTGTGCTATGACTGTGGAAGAGCAAAAGGATCTCCGTTGGGCTTCAGGTGGAGTGTCAGTTGCTATCCGGATAACAAGTGTTGGGCTTCCTCGGCCCAAACTTTTAACTTTACGGGCATCTCTGCTTGATGTTGCTCGCCGTCCCACTTGCACTGGGTCTCAACCAAACTGAAGCCCAAGCCTGATGCATTTTTTTTCCCTTATTATTTTATTATTTTTTCCCCTTGAGTTGATTTGAGCTTCTTCTAATTCTCAGTTTTTAATGCTACCAATTAAAATCTTTTTGTTTAAATTATTTTTTTAAAGGGTAGAAATGTAGGTAAATTTTTGTATTCATTTTTATTACTATTTTTTTAAGAATTTGTATTCAAGAGGTCAATTAGATTTATTCTATATTGAAGTATCGTGTTATCGTAGAAAAAGATGTTGCAATTATAAAACAAAGGTTAACGATGTAAGGTAATTTTTTTTATAAAAAAATTGATAAAAATAATTAAGATGTTATAATTTTTTATTATTAAAAAAATAAACATAACCAGATTGGGTGTGGCTAAATAACCGTCTTAATTGGAATTGATGTTGAACAACTATAACTTAAAAAATATGTTACTTGAAAGTTAAGTTAATTTGGATTTATACTTTTATGATAAAAAGTCTATTATATTTTTATTAATTTTGTCAAATTACTATTTAAAATTGTATTTAGTATATATTATAAATTTTTATTTCGTATTTATAATTTTTTCCATAGCCACTGTAACTTTAAAACTACCGTATCTCAATACCAAATAGGGGTTATATTATATGTAACTTATATCTAATTTAAGAGTTGCATCTAATAACTCAAAACACGCATCTAATCAAATATAATACTTGGGTAATTTTGTGTAATTCTTGAATCAAATATAAATTACATATAATGTGATTTAGTATAACCTAATTTTTAAATCATAACTGTAAGTATTTATCAAAACACTTTAAAATTAAGACTTAAAAATTATATCTATTCAATTAACGTATCAAAGCAACCCAAAATAAAGTTGATCGAAGACCGTATTTAGGGTTGCTTTGATAGTTTAATTGAATAGATATAAAATCTGAAAAATGGGCAATTCAATTTATTCGTCACGAGAAAAAAAAAAGAAAAAAGAAAAAAGAAAAAAGAAAGAAAGTTCTGTATGCATCTTCTTACTACATGGTACATAAACAACTCTTATTAATTCTAGAGAGTAGGAAACGAAAAAAGAAAATTAAATTAAATTAAACAAATTTTTTTTTTAAAAAAAGAAAACTAAAAAACAGCCTCTTTCTATCCCTGTGTCCGTCTCGCGTACAGGAGGAGCTGGGGAGGAGGATATCTAAAAATCTAAATAGATATCAAATCTTCTTCATTTTTTCACTTCTGCGTGCGTGTGCTTTTTTTCCCCCCCGCTTTTTTTTTTTTTTTTTCAATTTGCAGTGAGTGAATTAAAAATGCACTAATAAACGAGCTATTTCATGTCTCTCCCCAACAAACGCACAGCCAGCAACAACAACAGCAACAATTATTCACCTTCGGCAATGAAGAAGGCCAAGTCCCAAGCCGTGGCCTGCTCTGTGGACACCGCCAACAAGAACGGTCTCCACCACGACAACGACGCCGTTTTCGATCCCTCTTCTATTTCTCTCGATGATGATCTTAAGCCCGACGAACCCCGACAACAAGCCGCCGCCAATTTATCCCGCAAAAAAGCCCAGCCCCCTCAGCCCGCCAAAAAACTTGTCATCAAGCTCCTCAAAGGTACGCCCTTGCTTACTGCTTGTTTCTTTTATTCGATCATTCGTCTTTTGTTTGTTTAGGTTTTGGTTGAGGATATCGAGGGTTTTGCTTCTGAGTATTGGAGAGGCTTTAAATTTGGATTTTTGTTTGTTTTGAGCTGATCTTTTCGCGTGGTTACTTGAATTTATTTGGTGGACCTTTGAATTGGATTGGTTACGGGATCTGGGTTCTCGTTTTTCATTTGTTAATCGAGGAACTTTATCCGGTGGTTGAAATTGATTTGGGTATTTCTCGCTTTTGCTATGTTTATTTGTAACCATTAGGAAATTGCAATTTCGGATTGATTGGCCGAGTCTGTTTGGTTCCATTTTATTTTATTCCCTGAGGCACTTATTAAACCAGGAGCTGACTAGGGTTTTATTTTTATCACTTGAGTAAGTAAAAATGAGACCAATCTAGGGTTTTCCCTGGTGATAGTTTGAGTCAATCTGATCAGTTGTTAGAAGTGATTTGGTAGCTAGGGTTTCGGTGTGCTGTTCTAATTTATTGTTATTCATTGCAATGATTTGGTACAATTCAATTTTCTATTTAATTTGGGTTGCATATGCAAATGTTTAGTGCAACCGGAAAAACCTTGTTGAGGCAGATATTGCTAGTCTAGCAATTTGAAACTTGAAGAATTCTCAACTTATGGTCTAATTTTAGAAGATATGCTGACGTGATAAATAATTCTGAATTTTGCGTCTGTGAAGCTAAACCCACACTGCCTACAAATTTTGAGGAGGATACATGGGCAAAGCTGAAGTTAGCTATAAAAGCAATATTCTTGAAGCAACCAACTTCCTGTGATTTGGAAAAGCTATATCAGGTAGATATAAATAATTTTTCATTCTTTGTTTAATAATGTGGCTCTTATTAATGTGAAATTTGTCGTGCATGAGGGTTTCACAAAAGAAAAATTATGTCATCCTTAGGCTGTCAATGATCTTTGCCTGCACAAGATGGGGGGAAACCTTTATCAGCGAATTGAAAAGGAGTGTGAAGAACATATATCTGCTGCAATTCGATCGTTGGTCGGTCAAAGCCCTGACTTGGTGGTTTTCTTATCACTGGTTGAGAGATGCTGGCAGGATCTTTGTGATCAGATGTTGATGATTCGTGGTATAGCTTTGTATCTAGATAGAACATATGTGAAACAAACACCAAATGTGCGTTCATTGTGGGACATGGGATTGCAGCTTTTCCGGAAATATCTTTCTTCATATTCAGAAGTTGAGCACAAAACTGTCACTGGTCTTTTAAGGATGATTGAGAGGGAAAGGTAATGCTTAGAAAGTTAAATATAACCAATACTGTGTATCATTAAATCTTCTAGATTATCAATAATAATGAAGTTATTTTTCTCTTTTTATATCTATGGGTTGAATTTTTTTATGTTCCTTTAGTTGAACCTGGCACAAATTTTATGATTGAATTGTGGTAGTGGGCGGGGGTTAATTTGATATGCTCTGGAATTCACAGTGTTTTCTTTTTTTCCTTTGGGGTGGGGTGTGGTTGCACTGTCTTTTAGATTAGGTGAAGCTGTTGATAGGACACTCCTTAATCATCTATTGAAGATGTTCACCGCTCTGGGAATTTACTCAGAAAGCTTTGAGAAACCATTTCTTGAGTGCACGTCGGAGTTTTATGCCGCCGAAGGCATGAAATACATGCAGCAATCAGATGTTCCAGATTACTTGAAGCACGTGGAGGTACTGTTTATATTCCTCTATGCCCACCATTAGCTGCCATATATTTGTCTCTTTTTATTGCATGATACATAACTACAAATTGCTTGTTTTACGTTGCTCTCTGTTACCTAAAATGTTGAACTAGATAGTTGGGATTCCTGGATTTGAAAAATATCTGGGAACAAAATTTGTGTAGCCAACAAAATTGGGGGGAAAAAATTGGAATCCAACTGCACTACAATCCAGGAATCCCAGATCGGATAATTTTCCCTAGATAGTTTTGTTTTACTTATGATCTCATGATGTATGTTGAAATATTTAGGATTTGCTGATGGCTCCTTCTCTTTCACAGATAAGGTTGCATGAAGAACATGAAAGATGTTTACTATACCTTGATGTAAGCACAAGAAAGCCACTTATAGCAACTGCCGAAAGGCAACTTCTTGAACGACATATATCTGCGATTCTCGACAAGGTGTGGAGTTAATTCTTTTAGCTTATTCTCTCTATGCATATACTAGAATTTGGATTGCTTTTGTAGTTATGGTTTCTTTCTGTTCAGGGGTTCACAATGCTGATGGATGGCCATCGTACTGAGGACCTACAGAGGATGTACTCACTATTTTCAAGGGTCAATGCTCTCGAATCATTAAGGCAGGCCCTTGCTATGTACATTCGTAGAACTGGGCATGGCATTGTCATGGATGAAGAGAAAGATAAAGATATGGTTTCGTCTCTTTTGGAGTTCAAGGCTTCTCTTGATACAATATGGGAACAAAGCTTCTCAAAGAATGAAGCATTTTGCAACACAATAAAGGACGCATTTGAGTATCTAATTAATCTTCGTCAGGTCAGCATATCCCACTTTCTTTTTCCTTCCACCATTTCAACGTTACGATTGGACATTAAAAAATAAACTATTCCATTTGTATTTATTTGTTAGTTAAATGCCGGATTTGAATTGTAGGATAACAAAATTTCATCATGAAGAAAGTATGAGAGTAGCATTTAAAGAGGATAGGTCATAATAGTGATTGTTATGGTTGCTTTTGTTATTACATATATGACTAAATGTAACCAAAACTGGCTCCAGATTTCAGATCATATGACAAGATGTTAAAAGCTTGCACCAGATATCAGTCAGGACCTTATTTTGTATTAGTCCGCCATTACCACTAATTTTTTTGAAGATTATATCTAGAAATTTGTGGCTAATGGTTACATGTTTCCCCTGTTTACAGAACCGACCTGCTGAGCTGATTGCAAAGTTTCTGGATGAGAAGCTTCGGGCTGGAAATAAGGGTACTTCAGAAGAGGAATTGGAGGGTACACTTGATAAAGTTCTGGTTTTATTCAGGTTTATTCAGGTAACTATACATCCTTGACAGAAATTTCAGTTTTTTTTTTAAATATTTATTCTCTAGTCTTCTATGATTTTTTATTATTATTATTGTCGTTGTTGTTGTTTTGCAAATTTAGGGTAAAGATGTGTTTGAAGCATTCTATAAAAAGGATCTTGCAAAAAGGTTACTGTTGGGGAAGAGTGCTTCCATTGATGCAGAGAAATCTATGATTTCCAAGGTTAGTGGCAAGAAGTCTTATTTTCTTATTTTGAATTCACGTTGCTGCCAAATGTTTATGATGTTGTCATACTAACAAATGTCTAGTTCTAATGCAGCTAAAGACTGAATGTGGCAGCCAATTTACAAACAAACTTGAAGGGATGTTCAAGGTGTGCATGTTTTTCCATATAAATTCTGTTTAGGGAAATGCATTGATTTCTGAGGAAATTAAAACTTTAGAACTAAAATTGAGTGATCACCTAGTTGATTGCTTATCTATTATCAATAGGGATATTATCATTTTACCACCTAATATTTTCTGATATATCACTTTACCACTAAAGTTTTTTGGCAATTCCTTTTTCCCACTTAATGTTTCGGTTTTTATCATTTTGCCACCAAACCGTTAGTTAATGTGATTTTAAACAAAAATTATAGTAAAAGTCTATTTTACTCCTAAACTGTGTAAGTGTAATTTAACCCTTTAAATTAAAAAAATATAGAATTAATTATATACAAAGAAATAATACTTTTATGTCTAAAATAATTAATTGATAAAATTGTAAATATTACACCTGGTGAAATTTATAAAATACTAAATATACAGAAATTCCTGAAATACCCTTGCGACATCAGCAATTTATTTATTAATGGAGTTAAACTGTTTGATGATAAATTGAAAAAAAACTGAACATAAAGTGGGAAAAAGCAATTGTCAGAAAACTTTTGTGGTAAAGTAATCCGTCAGAAAACATTAGGTGGTAAAATGATAATATTCCTTATCAATAAAAAAAAACTGTAATGAAATGAGTAAAACATTAGCTTTTCCTGGCAAATTGTGATGCAAATTTGATATGCCCCTCGAACTTCTTTAACCAGTTTTTATTTTGAAGCGTCTTTCAGTTTCTGCATGTTTGGTTTTCTTGGAAGTGCTAGATATGCTTATATTCATGTGAAGGTCAAATTTTAGTAGCATTGCTGTGCACTTGGAGTAGTGGCCTCAATTTGCTGAGGGAAGCTTTATTAAAATAAATTTTAAAAAATCCACGAGAAGGGAAGACAAACCAGCTGAGCGCATCAAAATAAAAATCGGAAAACAAAAAAATAAGCATATAATGTGATACGAGAAGGTAATGAAGACCAATGTCTAAAAAAATTTGTTAATTAGACACACACACATACTACATGAAACTTGAATCCAAGACCTAGGTCTTGGTAAGGCCATTCTTACCTCATAATTGTTGTCACGTGAAGTGTTAATTATCAAACCTTGTGGTCTCCAATCTATGAATTTTAAAAATTACACAATCAAGTGTTTACTTGATTTTCTTAGACAGGCTGTTGAAATATAGCTCAATAGTTGGAGAGCATCATTAGAAACCAATAGTAACCTCTTTATTCTTGCAGTTTAACACGTGATCTGTTGATGTAGCATTTGTTTTGTGAATTCAGTTAACCTTTTCTGTTGACTTTTTCATTCATCTCAGCGGCAGTTTCTACTTTTTTTTTTTTTTTAACCCCCCACACATTCTCAGGATATTGAATTATCAAAGGAGATAAATGAGTCCTTCAAACAGTCATCCCAGGCCAGGACAAAACTCCCATCAGGGATTGAGATGAGTGTCCATGTCTTGACAACAGGGTAGGTTGAAATCCTAAATTACCATATATTTCAGAATTTTGTTATAATATTCCAATCAATATTACTGAGGATTTAAAATGTTTTTTCCATTTGGTGGCTGGCATATAGGTACTGGCCCACATATCCCCCCATGGATGTTAGGCTTCCTCATGAACTGAATGTCTATCAGGTTTGGCATAAGCTGAAGATGGCTGTTTTCTATTACGGGTTCTGAGAGTATAGTGTATATGTTTGTGTGACCCTTCTCTTTACTTTTGCTGCAGGACATTTTTAAGGAGTTCTATTTAAGCAAGTACAGTGGAAGGCGCTTAATGTGGCAAAATTCATTAGGTCACTGTGTGTTGAAAGCTGAGTTTCCTAAAGGTAAAAAGGAGCTGGCAGTTTCCCTATTTCAGGTTGGTATCTTATGTTGTGCATTACCTTCATTGTTGTGCTGTCTGTTCCTTTTTTTTTAATAGATGTTACCTTAAAGTTCTAATAATACTGTGCTCACATTTTTATCGGCCCTCCAGACAGTTGTTTTGATGTTATTTAACGATGCTCAAAAGCTTAGTTTTCAAGATATTAAGGATGCCACTGGCATAGAAGATAAGGAACTGAGGAGGACTCTACAGTCTCTTGCTTGCGGTAAAGTACGCGTCCTGCAAAAGGTAGGTGCTTATTGCTGGAGTAGCAGCTTGGTTTCTTGGTTTGATAAAGTTTTGTATACTTTTGGGTCTTCATTTTTTTCCCTTTGTGATTAACTTTTTTTTTTTAAAAAAAAAATTCTACAGTTGCCAAAGGGAAGGGATGTGGATGATGATGATTCATTTGTGTTCAATGAAGGATTTACTGCTCCCCTTTATCGTATTAAGGTATGGGCTTCTGTTATGCAGCAATATTGCGACACACTTTCTACATTAGACTGTTTGATTTGCCACCTAGATGTAACTTAACCGTTGTGTTTCTTTGGTATGCAGGTAAATGCTATACAGATGAAGGAAACAGTGGAAGAAAACACTAGCACCACTGAAAGAGTATTTCAGGACCGTCAATATCAGGTTTGCCTCCGCAGATTATGTTATTCATTTTGACAAAACATAAGTATCCCATATGGTTAATGTGGCTGTGAGTTCCAAGCAGACATGAATTATTTCTTTGTTGTTGAATGTGTTTCAGGTGGATGCTGCCATTGTTCGGATAATGAAGACTAGAAAAGTGTTGAGTCACACACTTCTAATAACCGAACTCTTCCAACAGGTACTACCACCCGTGCTCCAATTTGAGCTTTTTATTTACCTTAAGCATAATAAGATCTCTCATATCCAGTCACAGTCATATTGGACCATGCCACAAATAACAAATATAACGTGGTAATTGTTTCATTGGACAGCTGAAATTTCCTATAAAGCCGGCCGATCTGAAGAAAAGGATTGAGAGCCTTATCGATAGGGAGTACCTGGAGCGTGACAAGAACAATCCGCAGATATATAATTACCTGGCCTAGTCCCCCATTTTGTCACACACACAAATGTGATGTTTTTCTTTGCATGGCGGCGTAATCAAATGTTATCTCCCCTGTACAGAAAATTGTAGTTCCTTTTTTTTCTTTTTCTTCTTTGTTTTTTCGTTTTTTAACCCAACATTTGTAATTGTAAAGTATAATCGGCCTTTCTTTTGAGACCTTTCATCTCATTCTGGACTTGTGAGCTTCTTGAAATAAATTACTTATTTTTTTTCTTTCTTTTAATCATATGAGAAGCTGCACCTTGCTGGTTGCCTTGCTGCAGTTTACATGAGGTTTATTTATTTATTTATTTATTTATTATTATTTAAGGTAGTAATGTTGGTATGTAAAGTATGCTAGTATTAGTAATATATTTGATAATATGGTAAAATATAGCAACAGCAGAAAATATATGATTCTCCACGAAATTCCATGTCATTCGATGATGATAAATTCTTATTTCCCTCCATACGAAATCCGATGGTATATAAATAATACAACTCAATTACATAGCACAGCAAACTGGGGAAGCCATCATCACAGGCAGATACAAAATATAAAAGTTGCCAAAGAAAGCAGGAAAAAAAAAATAAAAAAAATAAAGTGAAATGGGCAAATTTGGCAGTTGAAGTGAAATCAAAGGGGATGACTGATAATCAGACGGCGGGATCAGAGGGAGATGGAGATGGAGCAGCAGCGGGATGATGAGGGTAAAGAGGAGCGCGAATATTGGTATCGGCATCGGCATCCGCATCGGGATCGTAATCGGGATTGAGGGATCGGTCAATAGCTTCACGGCCTTTTTCGAGACAAGGCTTACACGCCATCTCAATTGCAATCCAACCCAGAACCACTCCCGCTATCGCTATTATCGCTACTGTTATTGCAGCCATCTCTCCTCTTCTCCTCGCTGCTGGCGATTCTATTATTTTATATATTTATAAATATTTCTGTTACTGACTACCGACGAGGAGAAGCTGGAGAAGAGAGGATGTGGATATGTTCTGTCCTCATCACAAACTCACTCACCAGGTTTTATTTTGAACTTGGGCCTCACCTTTTTGGCACTAGTAGCGAGCTACATTGAATCTTCAGAGTAGTGTGCTATTCGCACCCTTTCAGTATCTCACAACACCCCCCCACCCCTCTTTTTTTTTTCTTTTTTTTTTTTCAGCATTTATGGATTAAAATTTAAACATAAAAACTTAGAAGCAAGTAATCCAACAGTAAAAAGATAGATACCATTGCTTTACTTATAAGCTCCTTCGCCGAATTGCAATTTTGCCTTAAAAAAAGAAGCCGTGATGAACCGACCGATGGCGAGCATGAACGTGGATAGGGTCGGGTACGACACATCCGGCACTAGACTTGTAATTGCCATTTCAGATGTTGGTTAGCGAAATAAGTCCCCAATTTCGACTTTCTCTACTTTGCTTCTGACTTGAATTTTAGTTCAGTTATACTTTTAAACTAAAATATAAGTATGTGAACTTAAATCGACGATTCGTTTTATAAAGTTTCATGACATTTTCGAGAAAGCATTTTCAGAATTCTTTAAAAAAAAAATATTTTCAGATTCATTTCAAAAAACATTTCTCAAGACAATGTTCAAACACATTTCCATATTAATTTAAAAAATATTTTATTTTGTCACATTTTTCTTAATTCCACTTTCTAAAGCTATAAAATCCTAGAACATTAATATTAAGTTACTAGTTCTTCATTATTCACTAGTGTACGACGCTCTCACATCACTATTCAAAACGGGTGTCATTATTGTTTAAACTCAAATCTACTACTCAACGAAACAACAACCATAGTCAAAGTGCAATCGACGCTTTTTTAGACCATACTGACGCCGCCTGAATACGCTTTTGGACCTTACCCTTTAAACCAAACAACGAAATCAATTAAACTCATAGCACTAAGCCCGAATTTCTAATCAATTAAATTCATACCAACACTCCAACCTCACTTTAATCGAGAAAGAACCTATCCTTGTGACACATGGCCTAGCGAAATTCCTACCCCAAACACTCTTATTATTTAACGGTTAAATTGAAATGTTTATGCCTAAAAGCAAGCTGCTTGTAAAAAGAATCACTTGCATGTTGAAGGAGATCATACCATAGATCAATTGTACTGTGTATTTGATAACGAGTAATGACAATCAAATCTTTTAAGCATGTCATGATTAGATTAGAACCTAACATAAAATAGATTCCATCTCAACAAGCACACCAACCAACCCCGCCCACCCACTGCAAACAACAGCTACTAAGTCTTGTCCCCTAAAGGCTAAAACAATTTGCTTAACTAAACCAACTGATCTAACTTTCACCGATCAGTCTCTTTCTAATTCTGCAGCTGCAACTAGTTTTGTTGTTATCCCAGCAATTTCGGTAACTTCAAATTCAATGCATGCATGCGTTTCCTCTATCTCTGTCAATGAATGTTTATCAAAAACACTCAACAGAGACCAACAATTTTTTTTTTTCTTTTAAACTCCATCATTCCCAGCAGATACAACTCCTAAAAACATTTCCAACTACTTCACAGGATTAGCAAAATATTATCATCAGTGTTGTGTAGTGCTCGCTTGCCATTGACGACCGTAATACACTAAAAATTCTAAGATATTAGACTATTTAAATAAGAGATATGATTGTTAAAACACTTCCATTGCCAATTCCTATAAGTAGGAGGGAAAATGAAAAAAAAAAAGGGGGAAAAGAAGAAAAGCTGAGCAGCTGTGTAGACAATACATTCATTCTAATAACACAGAGCTAATAAATTTATTTGATTACAACTTATTCAACAACACAGAAATCATGAGATCAGATTATTTGGAGAACTAAGCAAACAGAACCTGAGAGCTTGAGGGTGTCAAGTCAGAAAAATTATCTGGAGCATCAACAACTTGCCATTGTACACTGAAGCTCCACTTTTTCTCAGAGGTGCTCAGCCTTGTGATATGACCCACAGCAACATGCAGATTCCGACCCACAACATAGACTCTGCAATCACATGCATTTACGGCAAAGGGTTTGCATATCTGCTCTGGTAGCGGAGGCCCCTCTATTGTCTCCCACGAATCAGTGCTTGGGTCATAAACTTTGAGCTTCATTCTTTCAAGCTCTGAAACCACAAACAAATGCTCATAAACCACAACACTTGAACCAGTCCACCCTTCTCTCAGTCCAACAGCCATGCTTTCCCAATTATCAGTACTCGGATCATAGACCTGACCTCTCGGAGAGACAAAAAATGGCCATAACCAGCCTTCCGTCACAAGAAGTTTGCCATCTAGAACTGCAGCATCATAAGATGCCATGTTTGTTCCCATGCTTGCAATGGTGCGCCAATTTCCCTTTACAGGATCCAAAACCTCAGCTGAGTCAAGCTCGAAAAGGTCTGCACTGCTTCCTCCGGCCACATATATCATCCCCCCAATCACCCCACTAGCAAAAAATGATCTAGCTGTAATCATCTTGTTCATGACTGTCCAACGGTTTTTTTGCATTTCATACTTCAAGACCAAGTCAAGAGGACAATCAACATCAGAGACCATACCTCCACACACAAACAAAGTACCCTCACGAGGGATTGAAACACACCTAAATCCATGTGGACAAACCTTATCCTTGCACGGCATTGCGGGGATAGTGTGCCAGCAATAGTGGGTAAGGTCTAGAACCTGCCACTGAATTTTTCCGGTACACTTGTGAAAGGCAAAAACAAAGAGCCAAGGGTCCTTGAAACCCAGTTCCTTTCTTCGGGTAAAAAAACGCTCTTTATTACCAAGAAGCAGGTGCCATCTCTTGCAAACAGCTCTGCAGGCTGCATGGCTCTCAACTGGAAGCCGGAGGAGACAATTGAGTGCAACATCATCAGGAAGCCCCGGAATGAATGGTTCTGCTCTGAGAGATGCTTCTAATTCAGGTGAAGGATTTAACAAGGAAGATTGTATCACAGCTAACCTAAACTTTGGGGATAACGTCATCTGGGAATCCCCTAGCTTATGTACAGGCGCTTGTTGTGATGATAATCGAACCCTTTGCATTTTAATTGTCTTAAGACTCAATATTTTAAGAACCTATAATATCACGAAGGACTTGTTCCACACTCAGATTTCCTATTTATATTATGCCTCCAAATGCAACTATTCAATGAAAAAAAAAACAACAATAATCATGCTCTAATTCCAAACGGCAACAAAAAGAGCTAATCCAGAATCTCAATTACCTACGTTTTTTTTTCCTCCACTCTTACTGCAAAAACAACAATTCCCTTTCCACCAATCCTCATATGAGATGAACATGAAACAAAAAGTACAAACTTACCAATACTAAAATATCCAAATTCAAATTCGTATGTACCAAAAACAATCAAAATATCAACTTGCAAGAAGAACCCAGATTATAACTTTTCACACACAAAAGAAAATAAAAAGAAGAAGATATCTAAGCTATTACGAGGTAAAAGAAAGAAACCCACAAGAACGCAGCTCATTAAATTTAAAAAAATTGATTAAACTATTGCCTAAAAGAATGGGAATTCGAAACCCAGTAAAGTTCTCGAATAACACAACTTGGAAACTAAACAAAAAACAGCAAAAATTAATGACAAAAATTGAAATAAAAGAAACTTACAGGCAGGTAACTGTGAAATAAAATTGGTGATATTCGGTTTTTGATTTGTTGCAAATAGAGGTGACCCAAAGACTCTTTCTTCTTGTTTAAGGATGTTCATTCATTTAATGAATTCAGTGGCAATGGTTTCTTGATCCTGTAGACAATAACTCACACGTCGCACGCGTCCACGGACCTTATAGGTGACGTGGCAAGTGGAAAAGGGTTGTTTCAGTTGTCGTTTTATGGAGAGTGAAGTACAATCGCTGTTAGTGAATGTGTGGATGATCCTGTGTATCTTTTTTGCCACGTGTACGATTGTGAAGGCTCAAACCAAAAGTGCCAAACGGCGTTGCGTAAGCTGATTTTGCATAATTAAGATTAAGTGGATAATTAGGGAAAAAAGATAAAATTATTGAAAATAAATTAGAGATGGCAATCAATTTATGACTCGTGAGTCATGACAGAGTATCCATGAAAGCAGCCATCCCAAGCCAGACCAGCTGTTTCTTTACACGGAAAATTACAAATTCTTCCGTCAACTATAGATTAGAAATACTTACATCCAACATCCAACCTCAAATATATTATGACATTTGCACCCTTAAATTCCAAAATATCGCACTTAACCCCCTTATACTAATAAAAATTAATATATTTTATTAAGTTATAATAAAATGTTCATATTACCTCTTTACGAAACGTAAACATTTATGAACATGAAATATTATGTATATATTATGTCAATATTATTCTTAATGAGTTGAGTTAGTTATCTAATTTATGTTTTTTTTTTCATATTTTCTTGGTATAAAAACTGAAAAATGTAAACATATGGGCAATAAGGTATATGAAGATTTGCCAAAATTGATTTTATGTGTTATCAATAAGAGAATACATTGCCTTACGTAAGAAATAAAATTAATATATAATCCATGATATAGTGAAAATGAAATAAAATGATGGTTATCTTGTTAACAAATAAAACTTAATACGAAAATTCAATATACAAATAGCTTATGTTTATGCCAAATTTCTAAATAAAAATATAAATCAATTAAATAACTAAACTATCAATGACAATATTGTTATATCACACACAAAGAATATTTTATTTTTATGGATGTTTGTGGTTTGTAAAATGACTTAAATTGTTTAGGGGCAATACGGACTTTCAATTATAATTTAACAAGATGTATCAATTGTTGTTAGTATAAGGGGTTAAGAATAACATCTCCAAATTTAAAGGGACAGTGTCATAGTCCATTTGAGTTTGAGTGTAAGTGTTTCGCACATATATTTGAGAGAGAATCTGTAATTTTTCCTTTATAAAAATGAAACTTCTCAAGCGTGAGGATATTTGAATTCATTAATTTTCTTTCTACACTTCTTTTTAATTCAGAATAATTTTATTATCAAAATATTTTTTAGTAACATGTCTAGAGCCTTATAATTCTTCATCTCAAGTTTTCAACACATTATCCTCTCACCTCGCATGCCATTAGGGGTCGGCAAAGTCGGTTTGGATCGGTTTGAGACATATTCTCAAACCAATCCAAACTTATCGGTTTGAAAATATTTCAAACCGATATCAACTTAAAATTTTTTCAAACCGAACCGATCCAAACCGACTGGATTAGTTTGGATCAGTTTGGATTCTCGGTTTGAGTTTATTAGCTAAAAACCCACTTCTTTTTTATTATTTTACCTAAATTATTATTATTATTTTTTTGTCCGTAATCCAAATTGATACCTCTTTTATATTATTCATATCTACTTTGACATCTACATAACAATTCAAAGATACATCCATACAAGTTTACAACATAATACATCCTAATAAAGAAGTTCTTAATCTATTCATTCAAAACAAACTCACAAAATTAAAATAAAGTTGAACAATATTTGACAATTAAAATATTGTGCATCTTGTCCGTTAAAACTTATGGCCTAATTAGTTTTGATTTGTGAAAATCTACATAAAATGATAAATATAATTAGTTAGATTGCTTAACTTAGAATATAATGTAATTATATAATATTTTTGGATTGGATCGGTTTGGATTTCGGTTTGGAAGGAAATCGGTTTGGATTCCTTCCAAACCGAAATCCAAACCGAGTGATGTCGGTTTGCAATCCAACAAACCGAAACCAGTTTTTTTACTAATGAAACCGATCCAAACCGATCCAAATGGTCGGTTTGGATCGGTTCGGTTAAAATATGCCCACCCCTACATGCCATGATGATACTACTGGTTACTTGTTCTTTTAAGAGAAATAGAGAGCATTCACTTATATACCACTAATTATATTGTCAATTTATTTGCAAAAAAATGGTACAAATCTACAGATGTAGAGATAGATCTAAATCTGCTGGGACCTCCTGTTCAACATCCACGGAAATCAGCAAGGCAGGACCTGGCTTCTCCATAGTCTTAACAAGAGATGATTCCTTGATTTGAGGCTTTTATATTTCCATAGGCAATCTGGAGACAATCTTTGCCCTTTTTGATATTTTCATCACATCAATGTTTGCAAGGGAATCAATTGGGTAAATCCTCTCGCCCTGTCCAAAATTCAAGAAACCTACCATCTTGGACACACAACCTTTAGCCAGGCCTGAACACCGATAAAGATTGATGAAACAGGAACCAAAAAGTGTCAGTTTCAAACCAGGAGATTGATTTAAACCAAGCAACCACTGTGAATAGTTATAGCAGAGCTAGTAAATGAAGGCTTACTAAGGTTGGGTTGAGAGTTCTGCAAGACACCTCTATAGAAGAACGACTTACCATCTTGGCAAGTTTGGATCTCATCATTACGCAATTTCTGGACTCCATTTAAGCCTAAAGACAATGAAACATCCAAAGGGAAACCAGCGGACGGAGTGCTACCAAATCCAGCAAAAGCTGTTGACAAATAACATGTTTGAAAGGTTGAGTTCATTACTGTGAATGTCGTAGGAAGATTTTGAGACATTTTGAGCATTGCTGATTTTACAACTATATTAAGAGAACTTACTTGCATTCATCGAGAAAGTTAAATTTGAGCTGGACCTCTTATGGAAAGCTAGATTGTTCCCAACAACTTCACAAGAATTACCAGGTTGGTTGCTGGACAGGGGATCAACGATGGTGCTAGCAGAGCCAATGGAAGCACAAGAATTACTAGGGCAATTCCTCCTCCAAGCTGCCTTCAACTGGACATTATGAGACCTAAGATGACCTCTAAGAGAGCGATGGTTAGCAAATGATTTTCTGCAATAGATGCAAGAAAAAGCACTAGTGCCATTTTCTAGGTTTTCTCCGTCAGCAGTTGAAGGGAGGTTCGCCATTGAAGTTGTAAACAAGACCCAAAATAGGGTCAACAAGAAGAGAAGGGAAAGAGGAAATGCAAGGGAAACCATGCGGTGACGAAGAATGCCAACTTTTTTCCCCGTTTTACATTTTAGGAGTGAGAAATAGGTCTTATCGGTTAGACTAATTAATGTAAAATGACAATCCTAATTAAAATCATTTAAGAAGAGGAAAGACATATACTAAATATGGAAAGACATTGTTAGCATTGAATTATATGCAATGGCAGCTAAACCTGGCCTTATCCTTAAAGCACCAGCACCTCTAAAAACAAATGCCAGAGCTACGTAAAAGAAGATGATTAGCTATCACAACGCCACGAAATAACATGTCACTTAATCTTTGGCATCCATCATTGGGTAATTTTGGAAATTCAAAGAATACATCACAAGGAAGTAGGTCGTGAAATCTCTATTATGACGGTCATAACAATTAGACATAGGAAAATTCCAAACAAAGTTGAGACCTCAATTGTTTGCACTCCTAGGGGGATACAGTAGTAACCCCAAAAAATTTTTAGCAATGAGCATGCATGGTTGAAAGAACAACAAAGGCATGTTGCTTATTTTCTCATCTGCTTCTTCAACAAGGTTTGAAATCTGACAATCATTGATCCTCACATTGCCTAAATATCGGTCATGTATTTTTTCCACAGGCAGCCAAAAGCAAAACAAAGGCAAAAATGTCAATGCCAATTGCGTAACTATAATTTCGTATCGAAAAGACTTGAAATTTCGGACAGCACTTCACAATCAAATAATAATGCTACCGAGATCTAAATTTCAATAAATAATGCACCCCAGCCAAAATACGGCCAAATCATGAGAGAGTGCATAATAATTACCCTGACATCACTTTCTAACAGACAAAACAATCTAGCACACTTAATCTAATTCAACTAAACTAAAGCGTAATCTCAAACTATTGTGAGATGTTTACGCGAATCATTTTCCACAGGCGCACCCTATCCAAAGCCATAATCGCCATAAATTGATCGGGTGGCGTTATTAGGAGAGTTGGAGGGTTAATATATTAACCAGCCAGTCACCAATATAATACACAGTTTTACACGATTGTAGGCTGACAAAATTAAAATACTATGCCTAACAATATGATATGACAGAGTTCAACCGAGAAAATTTAGGCAGTTGTATAAACTAAAGGAGCTGACCATGCAATGGTCTTGGTTTTCAATGGGTCCACAGAAAGATGTATGAACAAATTAAGTGAACAGGATAATGTATATACTGACTCACTTTCGAGTTTCTGTCTTTTGACCTATTTATTATCTTCTATCTCACATCTTAGTCTAATTTCACGTGAAGGGGATTGTTAAGATCAGTCTTAAAAATTATTGTTGGGCCCTTACCTATCAACTTAAGCTTTTTAGTCATGTGATTTCTCTAACCTTTTGAGTTAAGCAGTTTCTCTATTGTGTATTAACAGTCATCTATTAGCAAACCACCTAGGTAAGTCACTTGAGTTCAAGTCCCCTAAGCTTGTGAGCATAATTAGAGAAGATATTAAAAACAGATACCCGCATAGTTGTGTTAGGAAGAGTTCAAGTCCTCTCGTGTGTATGTTTCATTTAAATATTTTATGGAAGCAAATTCGACTCATTTTGGCCAGATATCTAGGTTGCAGTAGCACTACAAATTTTTCTGATGTAATATCGTAGATTGAAATATAATACATCCCTATACAGGTTCTTAACTTTCATGTTCTTTGCTTCTAATGCAAGTAACATTTCTGCAGTTCAAAGTAGAAGATACATTCAAGTTCAAGATCATGATTTCATCAAGAATCGTTTTCAGGGTCTCGAAAAAAGCTATGTTTCAAAATTAGTACAATCTAGTTAAGTAACCTATGATTTAAAGAAAAAAGAACATTATTTACGAAAACCTTTTTGTCCGTAACTAGTGTAATTTTTGCATGCATTTCTTTCTTTCTTTCTTTTCCTAATCTATTAAAAATCTACGATTTCAAAATGGACGTGAAAAATATGGTTAGACCACAACAACTTCAATGCTAAAAGGGGAACATAACCAAAGAGCAAAACCATAGCTGATAAAAATAAGATATAGTTCTATCTTTACCTTTATCAATTAAGATGTAACTCATTTAGAGTCTCAATCAAAACGGCTGATATTAGGGCTGTGCCCAACAAATCAGGGAAACAAAAATGCTAATATTCACTTAAAAGTTTCCCAATTTCAATATTCTCGTTTCCATTCCATTCATAGTTCAGGCATAAACCAACAATGATGATTGGTCACATTTTCCTTAACAATTAATTACAAGTTTCAAGCAAAGTCAACTCAAAATAAGACGAAGCTGCTTGATTTCATCTCTAATGAAGACATGGTAAGCAAAGTACAGAAAGATGAAGCAACGAATATCACTAAAAAGATAATCGACTAATTTCACCGCCACTAACAAAATCATAATAGTTTCACTAATTGCCTGTCGATTGCACGCATTAAGAAATTATAAGTTACGGAAAAAATGGACATCAGTTCAAATATACGACACAAACGAAACTAGACGGCACTGTACTTAATCCATAATAGAAAACACAAGTATACTTCTGTTACTACATGATCTATCTCAAAGCAACATAATAATAAATTTGCAGTTATAAAATGTCAGAATTATATGGACATAGAGAGAGAGTGAGAGAGAGAATTGCCTCTATAAGTGTCCTCGTCGTGCTCCGACTGAGAGTCACCGGCGGCAGCTCCTAAGTCATGTGATTCCCCGCTTCTTTTTGCTCGGTTGTCTTATTTATTTTCATTTTTCAGCTACATCTTTCATTTAAAAATTTTGGCACGCACCTGTCAAATTGTTGGCAAATATAACAAGATATTTAAAAATTGGTAAGGCTATTATTTTCATACTAGCTTCTTTTGCTTTTATTTCAACTTTGGTGCCAACTGAAGTGTCTTGATTGATCATCTTTAACTGCATGCATTACTTACAGGATCCAGCTACTTGCAACATCGCTTGTCCTTTTTGGTGTTAAATTTCATTCGACCCCTTACTTTTCTTTTCATTTTCAATTTATTCATAAGTATAGCTGTAATTTTATTGTCTTCTTTCATTCTTTCCCTCCACCCTATAACTGGCCCAATTTTCCCTATTTTCAAATTAATCATTAATCAAGATATTGAAATAAACAAGAGTAATTAGACACCATTCATTGCTAAAAAATGAAGAATCATAACCTTAATTTTAAATCCAATTTGGTGAAATTTCATACCAGCTAAATTAAACACATATAATTTAAAACATATATATGAGAATTGATGATGGTAGAAGCAAATTTGTCGAAGAAAGTCAATGGCAATAGCAGCATAGTTTCTGTAATAAACTTAAAGTAAATATGATTATCTTTGTATATTTTGGATATAGTTATGATCATGCTTTTTTTTTGTCCTTTTACTGAAAATTCGTCTCTCAAAACTGAATTTATAATTAACCACATTATTGCTAATGGTTTAGTTGGAGTAACAAACTGCCATCTTTGATCAATTAAGCTTGAAAGTTCCATAAATAATGATGATAAATCAATTTTAGTTGTAAATGTACAAGAACAAGATCAAGATGAGAATTTGGGCGAGGATTAAGGAACAATGAGAAATGAGGATGAGATGAGATTATCTGGGAAGAAGAGTGAGAGATTTTAGAATATGGGCCATATTGTTTTTATGTTGCGTTCGGGGGAAATTTTTTTTATAATTTAGCTCATATAGCATTTCAATAAACAATAGGGAGTAAAATGTAAAAGATTAAACAAGTAAATTCTTACTTTTAAAACTACTTTTTCATTAAATGGAACGAGGAAGATTTGAAGTAATAAAAAGACAAAATTTAGGGTACCTTACAACTGTTGGAAGGTAGCTGGACTCTTTTTATATTTAAGGGTAAAAGTTCATTTAATCCCTATATTTTAATATTAGTGTCTGTTTAGTGTCTGTATTTTTTAAAATGTCTCGAAACATTCCTGTCGTTAAAGTAGTGATACACATACCGTTACTTTTTATTTCTTTTGGCTTACTTTTACAATAATACCCTTTTTATAATAATTTTTTTGTTTGGACATTAATAAAAAAGAATAATTGAATTACCAATTTCACCTTAGAAAATAAAAAATATATATTAATTTTTTTGCAAGCACCATTTGCACACTTGATAGTTTGCATAAAATTTTTGACAGTTAAAAATTAATATAATTTTTTATTTTTAGGGTTAAATTGGTAATTTAAAGGATAATAAATATGATTATCTTTGTATATTTTGGATTTGGATAAAGTTATGATCATGATTTTTTTGTCCTTTTACTGAAAATTCGTCTCTCAAAACTGAATTTATAATTAACCACAATATTGCTAATGGTTTAATTAGAGGAACAAATTGTCATCTTTGATCAATTAAGCTTGAAAGTTCCATAAATAATGATGGTAAATCAATTTTAGTTGTAAATGTACAAGAACAAGATCAAGATGAGGATTTGTGCGAGGATTAAGGAACAATGAGAAATGAAGATGAGATGAAGATGATATTGAGAGATTTTGGAATACGGGCCATATTGTTTTCATGTTGCGTGCGGGATAATTTTTTTTTTTTAATAATTTAACTCATTATAGCATTTCAATAAACAATAGGGAGTGAAATGTAAAAGATCAAATAAGTAAATCCTTACCTTTGAAACTACTTTTTCATTAAATGGAACGAGGAAGATTTGAATTAACAAAATGACAAAATTTAGGGTAACTTACAACTGTTGGAAGGTAGCTGGACTCTTTTTATATATAAATATATAGTCTAAACTCGCCGACTACTCCATTTAGCTTCCTTTTCCTTTAATCTAAAACATATATTATTTAAGTATATCTCTAATTGCTAACTTTGTTCTTCTAAAGGAATGATTTATTTTGTTAAAATATCATCGTACTGCATTTTTCTTTTCAAAATATACACATGGTGCACAAATAAAAGAAAAATTGAAATCAAACTCCAATTCTAATCTCGCTCATTAATAATCTAATTTCGATAAGAAAGAATTCGAAAAGAAAATGAGGATGAGATGAGATTAAGGAACAATGAGAAATGAGGATGAGATGAGATTATCTGGGAAGAAGAGTGAGAGATTTTAGAATATGGGCCAGATTGTTTTTATGTTGCATTCGGGGGAATTTTTTTTTATAATTTAGCTCATATAGCGTTTCAATAAACAATAGGGAGTAAAATGTAAAAGATTAAACAAGTAAATTCTTACTTTTGAAACTACTTTTTCATTAAATGGAACGAGGAAGATTTGGAGTAATAAAAAGACAAAATTTAAGGTACCTTACAACTGTTGGAAGGTACCTGGACTCTTTTTATATTTAAGGGTAAAAGTTCATTTAATCCCTATATTTTAATATTAGTGTCTGTTTAGTGTCTGTATTTTTTAAAATGCCTCGAAACATCCCTGTCGTTAAAGTAGTGATACACATACCGTTACTTTTTATTTCTTTTGGCTTACTTTTACAATAATACCCTTTTTATAATAATTTTTTTGTTTGGACATTAATAAAAAAGAATAATTGAATTACCAATTTCACCTTAGAAAATAAAAAATATATATTAATTTTTTTGCAAGCACCATTTGCACACTTGATAGTTTGCATAAAATTTTTGACAGTTAAAAATTAATATAATTTTTTATTTTTAGGGTTAAATTGGTAATTTAAAGGATAATAAATATGATTATCTTTGTATATTTTGGATTTGGATAAAGTTATGATCATGATTTTTTTGTCCTTTTACTGAAAATTCGTCTCTCAAAACTGAATTTATAATTAACCACAATATTGCTAATGGTTTAATTAGAGGAACAAATTGTCATCTTTGATCAATTAAGCTTGAAAGTTCCATAAATAATGATGGTAAATCAATTTTAGTTGTAAATGTACAAGAACAAGATCAAGATGAGGATTTGTGCGAGGATTAAGGAACAATGAGAAATGAAGATGAGATGAAGATGATATTGAGAGATTTTGGAATACGGGCCATATTGTTTTCATGTTGCGTGCGGGATAATTTTTTTTTTTAATAATTTAACTCATTATAGCATTTCAATAAACAATAGGGAGTGAAATGTAAAAGATCAAATAAGTAAATCCTTACCTTTGAAACTACTTTTTCATTAAATGGAACGAGGAAGATTTGAATTAACAAAATGACAAAATTTAGGGTAACTTACAACTGTTGGAAGGTAGCTGGACTCTTTTTATATATAAATATATAGTCTAAACTCGCCGACTACTCCATTTAGCTTCCTTTTCCTTTAATCTAAAACATATATTATTTAAGTATATCTCTAATTGCTAACTTTGTTCTTCTAAAGGAATGATTTATTTTGTTAAAATATCATCGTACTGCATTTTTCTTTTCAAAATATACACATGGTGCACAAATAAAAGAAAAATTGAAATCAAACTCCAATTCTAATCTCGCTCATTAATAATCTAATTTCAATGAGAAAGAATTCGAAAAGAAAATTTCAGAAAGAGAGAGAGGGAAGGAAAGGAAAAGACAAGTGGTCTATGGTTATATCGGGCTTTAAGCTAACTCTGAAGTGGTATAGGCCCGGTGTTGACATTATACCACAAGTAATTCTAAGTTCGATTTAACTCTGAAGTTGTATAGGCCCAGTGTTGACATTATACCAC